>NW_008823954.1:2090590-2117704 GCF_000699105.1 Pygoscelis adeliae | reverse complement strand
GGTTGAGTCATCATCCCTGGAGGTATTTAAAAGATGTGTAGATGCGGCGCTTAGGGACATGGTTTAGTGGGCATGGTGGTGTTTGGTTGACAGTTGGACTCGATGATCTTGGAGGTCTTTTCCAACCTTAATGATTCTATGATTCTGTGTACCTGCTATTGTCACTACTTTAAGAATAAATATTTTAAGTATTTCAGACCCTTTATTTGAGAATGAAGTGCTTTCATCTTCAAAGCTGGGTACAGGGTACATATCAAAGTAGCAGAACTAGAAAGCCACAATAATCACGGTTATGACAAGCTAAAAAAAAAAAATTACTATTGCATTCACTTTTGTGCTGAAAAAAAAAAAAAGGCTAGACAGATAATAGATGACCCAACCTGTACTGTTTGTGCAAATTTGCCTTTGTGGCTAGGTCTTCAGAATATTTTATGTCATTTGCAGTTGCTTTTCTCTTAAAGAATATGTTTTCCTATTGAATAAAAGTTATCTGTGATCTGAAGTATCCTGACCTGATTCTTTAGATGAAATCCATGACTAAATCTTGCAGAGGATCTGAGGATCATGAATGCAGGGATCTCAGAAGTTGCTAAGAAGGAAAACAGATTCATGTGCTATTTCTAAGCAGTAAGACATAATAGCACATAGTATTCTAGTTCTTCTCAATAAGCAGTTATGATTAAGAATGTAAAGTCAGAAGATGTAGGAAGAGAATTAAAACATGTAGGGAAGTATGTAGTATATTACTTTAATGTTTGAAGTTCTTAATATTTGGAGACAATTGTAAATACATAGTCCTTACCTTTGAGATATATAAATTACATATAATAATAATAATCATCATCATCTAATACTCAAATAATCTAATACATATATTTTGTTCATTACCTAGGATGTTTTTATACCACAGAGTTTTTGGAGACTTGATTAATTGGATACTTATTTGCAAGTGTTGAGATACTCATCGGTCAAGTCATATTGCTTTTTCTCTCAGGTTTTCTTCCCTGTTTTGATGAAAAAGCATTATTTAATGAGATCATGCCATAATGTTTTGGGATATTCATGGTATGTTTCCTTGTGACTATCTTCCATTGTTTCTGGTCTCAAGACTACATGAGTTGTGTGAGAAATTTCAAGTATCTGCATTTCTATATGCTGTTGCACCTAACAGGATTCAAGTGCCATGTAGGAAATGGCTGTTGCGGTCAATAGTACTGGGAATATTGCCTTAGGAGTGATGGGGGAAATAATTTTTGTGAAACTGTCTGAAACACCCTTTACATTGCATCTAATAGGACTACTTTGGTGTTTTCACAGGATGACCGCTTGAGAGAACCACTGCAAAAGCTGAAACTGGCTGTCAGTAATGTCATGCCTGAACAGTTATGCAAGTATCAAGAGGACTGTCAGGCCCGCAATCAAGCCAAGAATGCCAAGTAGGTATTTCTGGAGTCTGTGCATGCCCATTCTAGAGTCCAGTTGGAAGTCTGTCTCTGTGTTGTTCATTCCCTGAGCTGAGCAAAGTACTCAGCTCCAGTTTACAGGTGTCTTAAGTTTTGAATTGTACAAAGTACTTAGTTTTGTGTAAGTGATGTTATCACCTGACCCTAGAAAGAAATTCCATTAACTGAATGAAATAGGTCTTGAGAGAAAGAAATTATAAACTGTGAGAAGGATACTGGAGATTCTCAAAATGCTGGATTAATGGAGGAGGATGGTGTGTTCAGGTTCTTGATATATTTTGTCCTTGTTCATTGTAATTGCTTCCCTCATAGTTAACTAATTTTAGACTTGGACAAGCATTAATAGATTGATAAGCATCCTGCCATTTCCCAGTAGAGGCACTACATGAAGCTTATAGCCAGCATCCTTGATAGCATCTGTACAGTGTGTCCTTTTCACTTGTCTCTGAGGACCATGAAGCAGTGGGGAGAGGAAGATGAACTGTTTACCCTTTCAGGAAGGGTATAACAAGAATCTGAAGACAGGTCCTTTTTTTTTTTTCCCTAACACCTAAAACAATACTCCTTTCTCAAGGAAACATTTTATCTGTGTTTTATACCTGTAAAGAAAACAATTGTTTTAAACGCAGGTTGCAAGCGGAAGATGAACGAGAGAAAAATGGATCGGAGGAAGATGATGATGAGAAACCTGGAAAGAGAGTTGTGGGACCCAGAAAGAAGTTTCATTGGGATGACACAGTGAGGTGAGACAAAACTACCTTTTCCACCAAGAATTTTCACTGACTTCATAAAGGGATCTCCAAGGGGATGTTATTACATGATACTGTTTAATAAATAATTGTTTTCAGAAGTACACCTCAGAAGTTTTGGAGAGCATTGGGGCTAAATAGGCAAGGTAGAATGCTGCAATGGTAAAACACCCTTTTCTTTAACTTGAAAGGCAAGATCATCCTATGTCCAACCCTTTTTTTCACTGCTTGTTTATCTGCTTTATCCAAATACAGGAGAATTTTCCTTGTAAGAAGACTTTGAGCTTCTTTAAGCAAAGAACAGATGTAAGCAGAGTTATACCTGCTTCCCACCATTCTAGGAATAGGTCATAAAACACTGTCACCCGATGAGCGGTAAAGACTTCTGCCGCAATAGGGCAGACCTCCAAAATTGGTGATGCTGGTTTGGCAAGCCTTTCAGTCCTTGGGCAAGCCAGTGTCCAGAATGCCTGAATCTTAACCCCTCCCATCCCCTCTGAAAACAAATTCTGTTATCTCTCGAGCAATACAGATTCTTGTCTGAAATGGTGAATTCTCACTGTTCTCTTTCCTAGAATAGATTTTCCTGAAAACTGAGATTACTATTATTTAAATAATCTAGATAAGCTTTTAAGCAAGCAGATCCTTCTAAATAAGTAATTTCCCATGTGAGTTCTAAGCTAATTTTAGTACAAGTATAGATATTATTGAAAGGGGCTGGACTTCTTGTGATGAGTCTTTTTAGTATGTTAAGACAACAGGGAAGCAAGCTTCATGGAATATATACAACCGGTATAGCTTGGACTGACCTGGAGGGAGCCATACTTGAAGAGATACTTGAATCTGTTGGTTTTTTCCATTCAAGAGGCTCTGAAAGGCCAATGTAACTTAACTGTGTGCGCTTTCATATTTTAAGGGCGGTGAAAGACAGCATCCCTGTCAGAAAGAATCTTCTGTTGAAATATTCAGTGTAGAATGGATTTCACTTGCTTTCAGACATTCTCCATCTTAAATGAGATAGAGGTCACTGAGAGCGAAGTGAGAGGAGATGTTTCAGCTATGAGGAAACCACAAAGAAAATATAAAACCAATTACAAAATTATAGTTAGGATGAAGAAAGAGCCATACGGTCTGTTGGAAATGGAGATGTGGCAGATCATACCAGTTGTAGTAGCAGACTTGTGCATTGGCAAACTTCCAAAAAACACGATTGGAGCTGAGCTCTTCCTACAACTGGCAATGGACAGCAGCTGTATAGCATCAGTGCTTCCATTTCTCAGCCTTTTTCTTCTGAGCTTTTGAAAGGATTGTTTATTTCAATATAGGATTGTTTCTTTCAATATTTTTATTGTTTCTTTCTGCAGGTCTCTGTTGTGTAATCTTGTCAAGATCAAGCTGGGATGCTATGAGCTAGAGCCAAATAGAAGTCAGTCTGCTGAAGATTACCTCAAAACCTTTATGGAAACAGAAGTGAAACCACTTTGGCCTAAAGGCTGGATGCAGGCAAGGTAAGATACCTGCTTTATATATCTATTCATTTTGGTGTTAACTATTCCTTGGATCTTATTGTCATACATTTGACTCAACCATGTACTATTAATACTGGTTAAAACTTCAAAATATGTCAGTGGAACTGGAATATTTTAGAAGAATGAATGTTTTTCAGAAGTTAATTTTCTATCTTGTTTGCAAGCCTGAGAGCTAAAACCCCACTGTTTCCCTTGGAGAACTGTTTGCTTTTGTCATCTGCTGGAGACTGGATTTACTAAAGTTCATAACATAGTGCATGATGCTTCATTTGAGGGGGAAGTATGAGGTGGGGGGTAACTGCTTGGGAAGTTTTTTCTGTGATATAGAAAGTGATAGTGATACAGAAAGCAGTTTTGCCTATATGTTTTAAGCAGTCTGATAATGCAGTTGTGACATAGACTTTAAAATTATAAGCTGGAATTTCAACACCAGAGTTCACAAAACACTAAGGTTTGTACTTTTTCTTTTCTGTATGCAATTGGGATGCTCTGTGATGCTGCAGTTAAAAATACACCAGTTTCTTAATGAAAACTTATACTTGCTTCCTACTAACTTATTAAGAGGAAACAACCACACAAAGGGGGGGGGGGAGCGGGGAATAAAATGAGAGCAATAGTAATCATTGTGAAATGCAAATTTGACATAGTTCTCAAACACTTTGAAGTGGGAGAAGAGAAGCAAATATAGATGAAGTAAGTTCTTTCCTTCTGTAGCACCCATTGCAAAAGACGATTTCCCATCAAATCTTGACCTAACTGTAAAAGCTAAATGATACAACAATACTAATCAATTTGCTCAAGAATACCTTGATTGTAGACTAGTCAAATCTGTATCAAGCTGTAAAAATAACTGTACTGAGATATTTCCTAGAATAGTCAGTGCAGAAAATGAGGGTGTGATAAGCTGCTTGTGAAATAGTAATGAAAGGAACAAATGGAAGTTTTACACTTCTTGGCATACAGCTGACTTATTGTTCAAGGACCTAGTTTTGTATAGTAAGTATGCTGATGAACAAGATATCTTTTATGAAGATTTTATTGAAGTAGATGAGACAAGGAATCCCAGTTTAGCTTAAGAACAGATATGGAGATCACTGATAGTGGTGAAATAGTCAAGTGATAGTGCGAGGTCATCCAAGAATACATAGAAGTGAAGCATGTTAAAACTTGGTATTTGAAAGCCATATAACATAGATGGTTCTTTCTTTTCCATATGATAAGTGTGCTGGAAATCGCCATAAACTTTTAAACTATCTATGAAAGTGGCTTCAATAAAAAACCCCAAAACCCAACCAAACAAAAAACCCCAAACCAAACAAAAATCCAAAACAACCCCTCCCCCCAAAAAACCCCAACGAAACACAAATGACCAACAAACCAAACAAACCCCAAGAGCTGTGTGATCATAACTTTCTGTTGATCAGCAAGACTTCATTAAATAATGATTTACAAATTGTCCCCTATTTACGGGGAAGTGCTTCCCTGCTTTTTGTTTAGGAAGTGATGTATTGTAATTTGTAGACAAACAGTTATGCATGGAAAGAGGAAAAGCAAGTATTTCCTGGAGTCTGACAGTGGTAACCCCTAATACAGCACGTTATTCATATGCTGGATGCTCATCTTGTTGGGATGTTAGGGTAGGGATTATCATGCTGAAGGCTTACAATTTTTTACCTTTATATGTGGCCTCAAGTGAGAAGGAGCTATGTAAACTGAAAAAAAATTTAGGCATTTAATGTTAAAAATGGCCTACAGACTACGTATTTCATAAGGAATTCTTACTAATCATAGTAGGTCTATGGTACGAGAACTCTCTGGGTTCAGCCCAGAGGAAAAATTTCTGGCTTTTTCAAAGTTAACTGTATTTAATGTTCCTCATAGCTTAGTATAGAAGCATGAGGTAAGGTATCGACCTAACTTTAAATTGCACCTCATTCATTTGTCCATGTGTATCACAACTACCTTTGTTACATGAATTTTCTACATGTGTAACTTCCATACTCTGCCCCAGGAGATTGTTTTATTAATATTTATGGATTTAGAGAAATACTTTTTGTCCTAAAGGATCCCAAAGCCTTTTCAAATAATATAACCCACTTTTTTTGTAACTGGGTTGCATATTAATTCCACGTGTGTCTGAAAAAAGACTGCAACCTAAATATGTGTATGTTCAAAAAAGAAATGTAAGGAACAGGAAGTCTGTTTCCTTTAATTCCAAGAGTTTCATCTTTGGAGGTGGTCATGCAAGTAGGCTTGCAGCACACTTACTTTGCACAGGTCAAACAGCACGCTTGACTTGAAATCATGATCAGAGAGAAACAATCTTATACTGGTCTCTCTCATCAACTTTTACATCTAAATATATGTATGCAATGGAGGGATTATCTTCCAAGCATGTTCTTGCTTTGGAACATATACTGCACTGTCCTTTCTTTGTACCATATCTTTGATTCTGTTCCTGTAGTAGTAACACTTTTGTCTTGAACCTTTAAGGATGGTACTATAAATTACTGGGGCCTGGGATTCATTTGGGATTTTCATTCTCAAATGAAAAAGATTAAGGAATAGAAAAACCACTAGGAAGGAGGTGGGGAGGGAAATATTCTGGAGAAGCTGGGTAGGTCAGAAAGTGGCACATTGAACTTTAATGGGGAATGTTCCTTTTGCTCCATGATGATGTTCATAGGCATTCAGTAGTCTCTGATGAGGAGCAATGTAATACAGATTTGGAGGTTAGTATGGTGAAGAAAATGTGAAAATTGAGCTGAAAGTGGAATCTGAGAAGTAAGGCATTGGAACTGTAGCAAGAGGATGTCAATGTTTTCTTACCAGATTACATGAGTTATGAAAAATCCAAGTATCTAAATGTTGCAGGTCTACAGAATGTGTTATCAGTGGTGAAAAGCTCTTGTTTAGACAGCTGTTCATGATGTGGTGGTCAGTGTTAGTGTGATGGCAGTAATGTAGGAAAATCTTGTCTGTTCTAGTTTGCCTACCTGGAAAGAGGGAAGGGGACCAAGTTTTCATTAATTGTCTATTTATAGCTGTATTTGGGTAGCAAGCTGTAGGATAGGTACAGGTCAAGAATCGTTTTCACTTCCCACTTGTCAGCTCAGGAGTTGATAACATGGAAATAAAAGCATGTGAAGTGTTGAGATTTGTCATACCAACTCTTGCCATTCATTGGCCTTGTAGTAAAATGTATGTGTAAGTCCAGTGTAATTGAAGTCACAGAAGTGGTACACAATGGCCTGTACAAAATACTGAAGAAAATTAGAAACAAGCTTGGCTACTGTATTCTGACTTTCCTCTGTGCTTTTAAAAAAACGCCACCACAACAGACTAACCACAAAACCCAAACCGATGATCAATGTGTGGATACGTAGTGTGAAAAGTTTACAATAATCCTTAATTTGATATTTAAAATATTTCATTAGCCCTTAAGGAGAGAGAATTCAAAATGTATTTCTTCTGTTCAGCTGAAAGGAGGTAATATTCCATTATGTATGCTTCTGCGTGGCCATTTACTGAGGTATTTTGATTGTAAACTTGAAATTTTTTTTTTAGCATTCTTCTGTTTATGGCTGCCTGGAACTGCATCATGATAGCAATACGGACAAACTACCTACTAGCTGCTTTGGGGACAGATAATCAAAGGGTTCTTCTGAAAATTCAAGGATACTTGCATATTTGGTGGTCATATGCTGATTGTCCCTGTAGAATCACCTTATGTTTCTTTTCTTGCCACTCTTTTAGGATGCTTTTTAAAGAAAGCCGAAGTGTGCACAATCACCTCACTTCTGCTCCGTGAGTATAAATATTGACAACTTACTAGTGTCTTCAGGTTGTTCATAGCATCTTTTCCCATGTTCGTGCTACCTTTTTTTGGACAGAAGGGAGGAAAGGAAAATATTTTGGGATTTGTTCGAAGAGACTTAAAATGTCAATAATTTTTTAATGCTTTAATTTAGACATATAACTAATGTTCTTGCAGCATTATATTTTAACTCAGTTATGAAATGGCTAGATAAGTGGATATTCATTCTTGGATTAATGCCTTTTACTCAAAGTATTTCAAAGCACTATACCTAAATTTTGCTGTGCAGCATATTAAATTGAACTCAGACTGCAGTACTTCCTGCTCTTTTCTTTTCCTCATAATTATGTCTGTAACCACAGAAGGCTGTGTATCTTAGCAGCAGAATTTTACGTTCTTAATTTTCAGACAACGCTGTGTCCCTCTCAAAAGCTGCCTGCATTCAGCCAGAAGTCAAATAAACAATTAGGACTTTGAAAAACACACAAATTGCAACCTTTGCAATAAAAATGATTAACATAAGATACTTTCCTACATAATAGCAAAACTGAGTCATGGTCCACCTACAGTAGGGTCTTTTTTTAACCAGGCATATTCCTAGTTGCTTAGGAAAGGAGAATAAATGACCTATAAGATGTAAATCTATTGATCCTCTTGAAGAAATAGAAATGACAAAAGGACGTGTGAAATGCTTAACTTCTAAGTTGAAGCTGATGATTAATAATCCTTAATGCTGTCCTTGCTCGCGTAACTGCAGTTGGTGCTATTGTGTTCCCTTACACTGCAAAAGAACTTGGAAGTGCGTTAAATGGCTTCTTGCAACAAACAGAAGTTAAATACAACTGTTTCATAGTTGATAAGCAACAAAACCCTTTTTTTTTTTGGGGGGGGGGGGAAGCAACTGTTTCTGTGGTTTGAAATATAAATGAGAACACGAAATATACTCCTCAGTGACAAAAACATCAATGTAAAGTGAAATTATATAACTACTGTAGGTGACTGCAGTTTAGACAAAGCTCTGCTAAGTAGACAAACTCCTAAGATTATAAGAGGCTGAAATGACGATATTTTGAAGTTTCTCTAAATCGTAAAAGTAAAAAATAGCTCTCCTGTTATATATCAGGTTATATCAGCAATTCAGGCAATTTTGTATCTAATTTACTTAGAGATAGATGACAAAAAAGGGATTAAAAGTGTGCTTTTTCTTTCCTCCCTATATTTTAATCCATTTTCTATTTCAAGGATGTTTTATTATTAAAGCTGGACTCCAGTAGTCACCCTTCTAGTTTATTGGAGTATAATCAGGGTAACAGTTAAAACTAAAATGACTTTGCCTTTCTTTTGTCTTCTGATGTGCATGTATCTCCTCTGTTTTAGGGCAAAGAAGAAGGTGATTCTGGCCCCTAAACCCAAAGTGAAGGTAAATGCCTATTTAGATATCTGAATTTTATATGACCATTTGATACAACCTGTTTCCTGCCTCTGATCCAGAAAAATTCTGGCAGAAGTGTTCCATCGGGAAATGCTGTAAGAGCTTATTGACTTGGTGGTGTATTACTTCAAAGAAAGTAGTACAAAAGACTTTTGTATAGCTTTGTGACTTTAAGCTATATTAGTTTTTTGAAAATTGACTACAAAGAGGTACTAGTTCCAGTAAAGTTTCACATTAAAAAATGTGTGCTTTGTGTTTGTTTTCAGCTTGTATTAAATTTGGCAACACTGGAAAAATGTGTAGTTGGGAGGATAACATAGTGAGTTGATAGAGGTTCTCATTAGACGCGACTAGGTGCTGTCTTAGTTCAGAAGCAGTTTTACCTAGTTATCAGGTTAGCTACCCTGTTCTTCACAGCATTGATTATCCTTGACTATGTGGGGCACTCTTAGTTATGTAGAGCAACAGCACTAGTTTTTAAATACAAATACTGAATTAGCACACAGGACTCTTAACACCAAGATATCATAGGTATCTTAATATGAAAATTTCAATAGTAGATCTTCGGTTCATCTGAATTTACAGAATAATAGTATTACACTGAAGAAGACTTTAGATCTATTCTAGAAAGGCTATTAAACCTGTCTCTTATCTCTTTCTCAGGACTCCAGTCCAAAGAAAGAACAGAAAACCTGTATGTCTTCAGTCAATTCAAGTTGTGCTACTGTGCTGAGTTCCAGCACACCTGTCTGCACCCCAGCCAGCTCTAGCTGTACACCAGCTCCAGAGACGATCTGCTTGGACGACTCACTGGATGAAGACCTCTCTTTCCACCCACCCTCACTGGACTCTATTTCTGATGCTCTGGCAGTTATCAATAATGGTGCCAAGGGATCACCTCTTGGGTCCACCATAGACACACCAACATCCAGACCTCGCCCTGGGCTGAGGGAAGAGAAACTAGCAAGCATTATGAGTAAGTTGCCCCTGGCAACTTCAAAGAAAGTAGAGCCTGCTCAAACACCCCATTCATCAAGTCTTATTGCTGGTCACACGGGGCCAGTACCAAAGAAACCCCAGGACCTAGTTCACACTGGTATCTCTTCAGGCCTTATTGCTGGATCTTCAATTCAAAATCCTAAGGTTTCCTTAGAGCCTTTGCCAGCCAAACTACTTCAGCAAGGACTACAGAGGTCAAGCCAGATCCAAGCTGCTTCCTCCTCTTCACAGACTCATGTTTCTTCCTCTAAGACCCAAGCAGCTATTTCCACCTCCTCTCAAAGAACCAAGGATGCTAATATCTTGGTAACATCTTCTGAGGCTCAAGGTGGTTCTTCCTCAACATCACAAGTGACAAAGGTGCACCAGCATTCAGCTGTACAGCAGAAATATGTATCTCCTTTACAAGCAACTATTAGTAAATCACAGACCAATCCAGTGGTGAAATTGAGTAGTAATCCCAAACTATCTTGCTCATCACCAGTCATCAAGGCTCAAGATAAGTCTGTAGTATATCGCCTACCTTTGTCTAATCCCTCATCTGGAAGTGGCTCTCAAGTGTCTCACCCACTGGTTTCTCGGACAACATCCAGCACCTCTACCTCTAGTAACTATTTAGCCAAGGCTATGGTGTCGCAAGTTTCTTCCCAGGGTTTCAAGCCTCCCTTCTCCATGGCTGCCTCTCCCAAACCTGCTGCCTCTCCCAAGCCCACTGCATCTAAGCCCTCTGTGACACCCAAGCCCAATGCATCACCTAAATTTTCATCCAAGTCCACCTCATCCCCCAGACCTGCAACAACACCCAGTTCTTCCAGTTCAAGTGCACTAGTTTCCCAGAGTAGTCACTCCAGCAACAACCCCCTTCATAAACAGACCAGTGGTGTAAATATCAGCAGGCAGTCTCCCACAATGAATTTGTTGCCCTCTAATCGCACCTCAGGCCTTCAGCCTGCAAAGAACCCTCAGGCTTCTTCAAAAATGCCCAACTCTTCTCCTTCTGGAACTGTTGGTAAAAATAATTTGGGTGGAGTTGGAATGAATGTACCTGCCAGCAGAGGCAGTAACCTTAATTCAAGTGGAGCTAGTAGGACTAGTCTGTCTGGGGGAGCAGGAAGTGGAACACAGGGTGCTACTAAACAATTGTCAACTCCACACAGACCATCTTCTGCCTCAGGGTCTCCAGTTGTAGCAGCCAGTGTGCAGGTATGCATCTAACGAGTTTACATTTAAACCTTATATTAATATTTATCACATTTATTTTGTAAACATTCTTTCCTGCAATATCTTGATTTGAAAATATGTCATAAATTTAATGTTTATACTTTACTAAGCATAAATGCTAATACTGATGGAACTATTTTGCGCTAGTGAATAGGTATTTCCAGCTGATGTGAAATGCAAGGATCAGTGTGGAACGAATCCTCACTGTAAAATGTTGGCTGGTCTATACTGTGGAACAGAATTCATTTTTGTATTCTTTTTTTTAAGAGCACTAGAAAAGGTAAGCTTTGTGTGGCCATATTTTCAGGGGATGTGGTATTTTCTTGCATTATTGGATTTGTGTATTCTTACATATTTACTTATTTGTAATGATGGTGGTCATATGAAAAGGTGTTTTGGTACATTTGTTGCCAAGCTTCATGATTAACTTGCAAAACTAGAGTTCAGTTGCTCATGGTTTGAGTATAATGCAAGACTTGTATTTAAAATTAACACTTGCAAGGGCTTTTCTTTAGTGTTTGTGATTAAATATGTATTTTATTTTGTAGGATCTAGTCAAACTGAATGAGGCACCTGATCAATATATAAATATCCTAGAAATTGTTTGAGAGAGAGCTAATGCAGAACTTTATCACTGGAGATAAAAAGTCATACAAAACAAATATTTTGAAAATACTATTGTTCTAAAACCCATGCAAACCTATTATTTACCCAGAAGACAACCTGCTTTCCCAAGTTGTGCATTCTTCTTACTGGGAATGGTTTAATTACTGAGATGATTTGAGGTTTTCCTCTCTCTTTATTGCTGTCTATCCTGAAGTCTTCGCTACTTAAGTAAAGTTAAGAAAAGCAGTATCGCTGTAAATCAGAGTCTTGGTGTACAGCAAATGGAAAAGCTGTGTATTTTTCTGAACAATGTACATAGCTATTGCATGGTAGTGATGTATACTCAGCTTTTAGCAATGGCTTGTAATCTTTTAGCTTGCCATCAATTTTCTCTTAATGCAGCTGAATAACAGGAAGATGATTATTTTTACAAGGCATTTCTATGGTCTTTCATCCTACTGTACCTTAAGTCTGTAACAGTAAACAAGAAATGTCTGGCAGGCTCTGACACAGCCTTCTCATTTTGGGTACTTTGAATGAAAAAACCATAACCCATATGCTGTGTAAGGGCCACTGAGGTACCACATAGGGCCTAGAGAAGAGCTGAGCCAGATACAGTGCAGTTTAGGTACTCTGGAAGGTGCCTGGAGGAGACAAAAAAAGGCTACAGTGAATGGACTAGCAACAGTGTTGCTTCTTCCTAGTGCAGTCAACAGAATCCAGTGGATACAATTGCTGTGATGTAGAAGAAAATGTGAAATGGGTGTGGTAGTGCTTAAAGATGACGGACAAGGGAAGTAAGTAGTATTGTGTTGGATGATGAGATGAATTCTGGCAAAGCTTCCTGTAGATAAAGGCAAGTAATTTTTTTTTAGAAACACTGATCACTTGGCGAATGAAATGCATTCTGGCAGACAGTGATGTTAAAGAGGACTGGAGGGGGTGTGCTGGATAATCAAGTAACATGAGTGCGTACTGTAGTACAGCAAAATAAGGTGTGTTGGTATATAGAAGGGGGGAAATGAGCTGGAGGTACTGAGCAGCATATGGTATCACTAAAATAATTATTGTGACTTTACATGTGGGGTTTCTTGACACTTCAGAAGTTACTTTGATAACGTAGAAATGTTTCAGAAGAATGGTACAAGGAAGATAAACCATGGAATAAGACTTGCTACTGTGCAGACTGAGGCTTAGTCAGTGGAGTACGTTCAAGAGAAGATTAGAATCAAGTTACCTCCGGGTCCAAGTACACTGAAGGGGAAGAGATTTGTGATAATGGAGGGCTTTATTTAGCCTTAAAGATCTAATGGCTGGCTGCTGAACTTAATTGGTTCCACAGTAGTTGTTAGGTACAATGTACTAAGGAGTACCTCTTAAAACTTTGAGAGAGACTGAAAGTGAATCTCCTTTCCATTAAGGGTTTAGGGATTTAATTCCTATCTGAGATGCTATTAATCGGTCAGAAGGTGAGAATGGTACCTGAGTTGCTCATTAGGATATCATGGTCTGATTACATTGAAGATCAGACTAGATGATTTAATGTGATAATAAAGATGTTCCTAACTAGGAGGGGTTTCCAAGAAGTGTTTCCTTCCTTTCCCCTTTTGATTGACACAGTTATTGACCAGAATATAAGCTTACACCTGCTGTAGCTCCACAGAAATTTTACTCTGGAATACTCTGTCACATCTTAAGAACACAAAGCCAAAGTAATCTAAAATTCAGCAATTATCGTGCGTGATTTCCTTTAAAAAGCTCTACCTACCATTAGTGCTCTTGAGCAGAATCTGGTTTAGACTTTTAAGGATCTTAGTGACTCAGATTTACATGACCAGGATGAACCCTTTTATGAAGTGCTATCATAGGTCAGATAAGTAGAAATATCTGAACCGTAACTCTTTTAGGGCATTCTCTGTAGCTCTTTCCATCACTGAACTTCTCTCTTCTCCTTTTTGAGAGAGTAAGCAAGGTCTTGGCAAAGCACATTACAAAGCTTCTTTCTGTTTTCAGGCATTTTACAAATCCACAAGTGCAAGAGATTACTTGTATGGCTTTTATTTTGTTACACAGTAAAGATTACATAGACAGTAAACGGTTGTCATTTTTTGTACATAGGCTTATTTGTGAAATTAGTACTTTTAAAGGCAAAGGAGAATAATCATGTATGTTGAAGTCTTTCATCCATTTTTTTCTACTTGTGGGATGGAGTGTATCTTAGAAGCTGTCACTCTGAAGATGACCAATACAAACACTTGCTACAAACATCACATCTGTAGCCGTATACACTTAACAGGGTTACTGTTCTAGAATTTTGTGTTTTCTTGTAAGCAGCAACTAACCTTTCTTTAGCTGCTTTCATCCGAACACCTTAAGACCAAAACTGGTAATAGAAACTTTATCCCTGCTTGGAGTTTTCATCACTTTGCTGTTTCTGTAAATTGATATTACAGAACTCAAGGAGACTTCATTTTAAGCTCACATGTTCATTAAAATTATTCTAAGTTTTGGTTTTAGTTAAGGCTTACTTGTGTAAATGCACAGGTTTTAAGTCCTGTTCAGTCTGAATCTTTTCAACTCAAATATCTAAAATATCTGAGCCTTATTTATAAATAAATATCATTTTGTCTGATTCAAAATGCTTTCTACACTAACTGTTTTATGGTAGATCATTATGGAATTGAACATTAGCATAAAATTACTATATGCATAGTGAAAGGAAAGATTGTTAAACAACAAGCTTTTCTAATGTTAAAGGAATTAATGCAATCTGGGAGTTGTTGGAGCTAAAACGTTCTGGCTAACCTTGCATTTTCATTTTTAAACTACAGTGAATTTAACTTCATTGTGACATATGTAGAGTGGAGAGATTATTTTCCTTTGCCTTTTGCTTTGACGCGTGCATACACACCTATACATACATATCTGTCTGCATCTTGGTAACCTGACTTCTCTTGAAGTGTGGGGTTTCTTATGTATGAATGTTAATTTTAAAAAATCATTGCTTCTAAGCAACCTATTTAGAAATACAGTTAGTGTTTTGTTAAGACCCAAATTTGGAGAGCGAAGAGTAATACTGTGCTACTAAAGAACTTCAGATCTACATCTGATAATTTTGTATTAATCTAACAGAAGATGTTGCATTAGATTCTGACTGTAGACACAGTGCATAATTAGAAAGGAGATAGAGGAAATTACCTGCAAGGCTGATGAGAAAAACATGAGAGATGAACCATACTGTCGTGTCTGAATCTGAGATATAATTGTACTTGCTTAGCAGATGAACAGTGGGAAGACCTCCTAGGTGGATAAGTGGATATTTATTAATAGTTTAATACACTTCTTAATAGGGCCACACTTAACAGAAAATAGTTGATTCTTATCTCCTTAAAGAATTCAATCCAAACTTTAAAATCTTGAAGTACTCCTTTTCTTTGTACAGTCAACAGCAGGAGCATCATTACTGGCTAACGCCTCACCTCTGACTCTCATGGCATCACCCCTGTCTGTAACCAGTCAGAACGTGACGTCTGCACCATTAACTCCTTTTGGGATGCTGGGTGGCCTTGTTCCTGTGACCGTGCCCTTCCAGTTTCCCTTGGAGCTGCTTGGCTTTGGGACGGACACAGCTGGAGTGACAACCACCTCGGGATCTACCTCAGCGGCTTTCCACCACAGCTTAACTCAGAGTGAGTAGAATTAGTTATCACACTGTGCTATAAGGGGAGATGCCTCCTGAAAATGGAAATTAAGAAAGGAAGCAATAAAGTTCTGAGACACTCAAATTTGGTTCATGAAAATCCCTACAGGAGAGTAAGTGTGACTTCTTCACTGGTAAAACTTTGTTTATGTGATTATCCAAATGTTATGAATCACCTTTTGATAAGCTTAACTTCATTGTTACATTCACAGTATATACTTAGTTTTGAACATGCTTTTTTGGGTTAACTTTTAATCCCTTATCTTTAGAAAGGAATATAGTTTAAAAGTCTCCAAATGTCACAATACAAATAAGAGACTTAATATGGTGATTCCTCAAAATATCCTTAGCTCGGTGATCTCAGATATCAAACACCTCTCTTATGAGGAAGTATCAACCAAGATGGCCTTTATTTTTTCCAATTGCTTAAAAAGAAATTCTTTAGGTTTTTAACCTATATCAATTTTTGGTCTTTCTGCCGAAGGAAATGATATGAAGAGTTGCATCCCAATAGCGAGGCATGGTCCTTGCTCTGACTTTTGATTAACCATATCTGAATAGGTCTGTTTCTGTTGACTTATTCCAACCATCAGAATGCTATCAGTATTTATTTTTTTGTTGTTGAGATACATCTTCAGAAATCTGTGCAAATTAGTATGCTACTATAGCTACACTATAAAAGCAAAAACTTCCTATTTCACAAAGGCTGCCTCTGTCCTTAAGATTTATTTTTCATCTTTGTTGCTCTCCTTTTTTTCCCAGACTTACTGAAGGGTTTACAGCCAGGTGCTCAGCACGCAGCAACGCTGTCTCACTCACCTCTGCCTGCTCACTTGCAGCAAGCTTACACAGGTAAAGACACTGTATTTTTCTTATCACTTATTTTTAACTGAAGTCAGATTTCTGCCTTACACTGAAATAAAATGTACACCAGAACTGAAATTGGTTTAGAGAAGACACAACACAGTGACAAGCTTTGGTAGCAGCAGACAGTACACATTCTATCGTAGCAGTATTTCTGGAACCTGAACAATTTTTTTCCTACTTGTCTTCAATGTCAGGAACAAAAAAGTTCAAAAATTTCATTAATACTTTATTGTAGCAGTTCTAGAAACCAAAATGTACAAATTCAACTAGTGGGGAAAAAAGAATGCTACTTACTGGATGCTAATATGATTGCTTACAGGCTGCATAAAGTCTGTATTGGCAAGATTGTTTCTTGCACTCCATTTTAATTTCTCCTTTGGAGGAGAAACTGACCTTCCAGCTAGAAGCTTCTTCGTGTTTCTTGTAAGAGCGCATACATGTGTGAACAGTGTGATGGTTTCCTAATGGAAGATCTGCCTCCCCTGTGAATTTTATCCTTGATAAGAGTTGCATATTTTGATAGGAGAAGCTTGAAGTAGAACATCTCCTTTTTCTGTTTGCAAGGCTTAGAGCTGAAAAACTATCATAAAGCTTTAGAAGGTGCAGTTTAGAGTGTACTCCTTTCTCTGCCACCTGTAAGGGTGTTTTTTGCCAGGAGAAGGAACGGGAGGGGTGGCAGTGACTTGGTGGGGGTTCTTCATCCTGTTCTCAGAGTCCTCGGCACCAAAAAACTGGGCAGTGTTGTTCTAAGGCTGTGAAAACAAACCAATTGGCTATATTTGGTACAACCCTAATTTTTTGTCACAGTGAGTGCCATGGGTTTAATACTAAAAATGTTTTATTAAAATGTAAAGGCTTCTAAAGAAAGGCTTGATTTTTTTAAAATTTTTTTTCAGTACCCCAAGCTGCAACTTAATTTTTAGAAAGATGGTATCTTTTGGTATGAAGCCTGATATCTCAGGTTTCAACAGTGCTATTTCTAATAAATGAACTACAGAGAAGATGCAAGTCTTCCACCCTATAAAGACAATGTACTTTTTGGTGATGCTAAAGCTGAATGTGCCAAATTCCTGTATCTTTTGCTGTAAGTTATAAAAATAAAAGTTCACTTATGCTTTTATTCTTCCCTTTCTTTTCCTGTCTCTGAACTACAGATGGAGGCCAAAGTAAAGGGGACACTAAGTTACAGCGGAAAAACCAGTGACTTCTGGACAAGCAAGGGAGCTGAAGCAGTTCTGGTTGGCTGACGGAATCTGCCCAGTTGGGAAAGTGCTTATTGTCACAGGGCTGCTGTTTCTGTCGATGTTTACATATTCTGATCCCAAGCACTGTGGTGAGAGGAAGAAGAAAAAGAAAACAATACTTGATCAAAGAGAGAAGGAAAAGGAGGACTGGTCCTCCTGGTCATGCAGACTGGTCATAGTTTGATCCTGCCTAAAGAAACAAGCTTTTTTATCTGCTCTGATTGGCTTTTAAAAGAAATTGATCGTCAAACCCACAGCAGCACAAACATTTTTTTTCTGGGTGATGTCCAATGAAGAGTTGAAAGTGTGAGAGGAGCTAGAACAGGTTTCTCCATCCATTGTGTAAGGTGGAATCATCTGCTTCATTAGTGCCCGAAGTGCCCAGTATAAGATTATGTGTAGGTCCTGAGTGTACTATATGGTTGTGGACCAAAGGTTGCGTAGAGTAGAGGTGGTGCTGGGATACTTTGCATTATAATTAAACCCTTACACAAATGCAGTTTCTGGTACGGGCATTTTTCCAGCTTTACAAGGCTGTTTGGCTTTAGGAAGCCTACAGATGTATGCAGTCTCATTAGAGAGTGGTCTTCAAAAACAGATCTCCTGGTACATCAAGATGTGAGACACAGACTACTGGGAAATCCCTTGCTCCTTGTTTGATTTTTTTTTTAATATAAAGATTCTTATTTAAGGGAGGAAGGGGATGGAAGTTTTTCCATTTACATGAAAAGAAAACCCACATTTTATTGGTCAGACTAGCATTTATTTCCCACCTTTTTTTTTAAAGGCACACTGATTTTTCAGTCCTTCCATTTGTTAAACTTTCTTTTCCTTTGCCTTGTGCTTATCTGCTACTGAAATTAATTAATGTTCTATTCATGTCTCTTATAAAACACAACCAGTTCTTTACTCATTCTAGATCTTCCTCATCTTTCATCCAACTCCTCCCAAAAGCCATGCATTATAGTGATTTGCTAGTTAAAGCTGATTGTGACCTATTCCAGAGCCAGGTTAGTACTGCTTCAGGCATTAGCCAAAGAGGAGTCGTTCAAAAGCGACCGGAGGTGCCTTCTCTTCTGGGGGCTGAATGGGTTGTCTCCAGCATTTCCAGCCCCTGCTGGCCTGGGGAGTTCCTGACCTGTACTCTTCCTTACATGGTAGCACAAGACTGCAAAGCTGGCTTTTTTTTTTGATAGCAATACATCGACTGGTTAATTTGTAAGGTTAGGAAAGTATCCAGCACATGTTGCACTTTTGACACTAGGACAGAACTTTGCAGTTGAGTCCCTTGTGCTGTCAGATAAAAGGTGAGAATGGCAGAAACTGAAATAAGTCATAGGGGAAAGGAGCAAATAAAATAGTATGATGCCCGTCTCCTTCAACCCCGAAACATTCCTTTGATCAGAGATGCTGAAATTCCTAGTAGCTAGTCTTTCCAGTAGTTTGATTTGAGATTGAACCAGTGACTACTGGTTTTATCTCACACCTTCCAGAGAGACTTTGACCCATGAATAATGAATCATCAATGTTTTTTGCTAGATTAACTTATAGCTTTCAGGTTTCTTTTACATGTGATTTATTTTTCTTAGACCAGACAACAATTTCTTTTCTATTTAGAGCTCATTTTAATTTTATATAAATATATATACGTGAATTTAAAATAATATATATTGTGTATTTAGTATAAAATGTTGGGTTGAGCTCAGCAATAAATGTTTTTGCACAACAGTTCTGTGAAAGACAGATTGAATTAAAATAAGATGCATTAGTTTGTTAATTTCACTCCACAGCATCTGCCAATTAAATGCTTTTTAGCTAGTACTAATGTTTTGTATGTGGTGTGTTGATTAGATAAGCTTGCATCTCCATCATCAAGGTTATTTAGAGTTGAAACATACTGCTACGTAGACTCTGGCATTCTTAATACTGTGCAAATTCTGTCAAAATACCATAAACTATTTAGAGTGCAAGCTTTATCTGATTTTTTTCTCTTTTCTCCAGGAAGGGTTGAAGGAAGACAACTTTTGGTTTTTGAGGCCTAACAGTTCTGGCAGGATGCTAATTCTCTGAACTGTGTCAAACCTGATACTTTTTAACAATGCATGTAGCTATGGGAGTTGCAGCAGCAAGCCATCAGGCAGCAATGTGTTTAAAAGACCCTGTCCTAAGAGAGTTCTACCTCTTCTATGTTTTCCTCATCAAGGCATCTCATTCAAATTGCCATCTTTTGTCTTCATACCTAATGAAATTTTAGATTGGGAGACTTGGAGCCCTTTATAACTACAGCACAAATTTCCTTTCAACATTCCTCTCTTCCTGGAAGTATGCCTCATCTTCAGTTGAGGAGTATCCTCTCTAAATCTTGAGGGTAGGAGTAGTCCTGTCTGTGTGGCCTATTGAGCTTCTCAGTCTTGGGAAACAAGTAAACTAATACTTATTGTGGAAATAGGTATTAGGATGATGAGAATAAAGATGACCATACATTGTTCGTGAAGCCAGTTCAAACAGCCCCCCTGAGGGTAACTGTGTTCAGTCATTATGCTCCTGAGCTTCTTAGCGAACCTTCTTACGAATCAGCAACATAGTGATGAAAGGGTTTACATTCCCTGTTCCCTATTCTCCCTGGTTAAACCTAGCAAGGCCAAATCAAAGGAAATAGTAGGGTGGCTCCCAGAGACCTTTGCAGGTAGCATAAACAGGATGGGGAAGTGAAAGATTTCTGCAACGTCCAAATGCAAAATTAGGTTAATGTTTTTACTGTTTTCTGCACAGCAGCTCTTCTAAAGACATTTCCCCCCAAGTTTTTACTACTTTTTAAGGGCCTTTGTTAATAAATAAACTGTAGTTGTACATACTAAATAACCCTCAGTATTCACAAGCAATAAGAAAGCCAAGTAGAGCTGTCTTTTCCAGGCAGCAGGGCTGAACTTGGTTTGGGGACTGTATATGAGCTAACATGTCAAGCTCACTGAAAGCCCCAAACAAATGCAAGCAATAATTTCAAACACAGGTTTTAGATGTTAAAACCATCTGGGTCATATTTTCTGCTACATGATCCAAAGTCCCAAAAGTCGTGGTAGCTATTTTAAATCCTTTCGAGACACTTGCAAAGAAAGAAGGCAGGCTAGATGAAAAACAGGCTGCAAAGTTTCCTGATACCTTGGACTATAACTGCAGTGTCCTCCCACTCCAAGATGCAAATGGCCTATATCACTTTGTTGAGCCTTCTCTGTTGATTTGAGATACATGACTAATACTGATCAGCTAAGTCACAAGTGTGGATGCTGTGGGTTTCACATCTGTTTTCTGCTAATCAGAAGTAACTTTTAATTACCTGGGTTCTGCTTCCTGTTTGAATCCGATCAAAGTTGTCTGATGCACAGATTTGGGCGTGGGACAGGTGCCAAGAGCCTGTTTCCTTCCCGCAGTCCCATCACCTGACCCTTCCTCCACACTCCTTCTCCACTTGGTGCAAGACCCTTGAGGACATGAAAACAGAGAAATCCTGCAACTCTCCCAAGCTGCCATCAGTTGTGTGAACCATTAACCCTCTGGGAGTCATCTTGGACTCCAACTAACTTTATCACATTTGCTGCTACATTCGTAAAATGAACTTTTGGCTGTATTTATTAGCAAATTTTAATCTAGTTTACAGTTTGTTTGGTTTTCTTTTGAGTAGTTTTTGCCCACAGATGGATTAGAAGTGTTGGGGTGTTTGGGTTTGTTGGGTTTTTTTTTTTGAGTGAATTGGTGAAGGCACAGTGGTCCCTCTTCTGCTTTTGTTTGGACTTTTTTGAAGATGGGACTGCAGGGAAAACCTGCAGCCAAGCAAAGCTGTGGAAGGCTTCCTCCCACACCTAACTTTCATCTTTTGCTGAATCGGGGGGAAAATCATTAAAGGGACACTTGCTTTTTGTTTGGGTTTGGTGGGGGTTTTTTTCCCCCCCATAAAATGAACCAGAAAAGGTGAAAGCAGTAGGTAAATGACTGATTAATTAACACTTTATGCAATTTTAATTTTATAGAAATTAAAAAAAGGTTGGTAGATTTTGATTGGTCCTAGCTCTGGTGAAATGGCTGTTACCCTCCATGACTTACTTGATTCAGGCCTTTGTCCTTTGTTTAAGTGCCTTTTTTTTTTTAATTTTATTTCCCTACTCTCTTTAAACTGTTCTCAGAGATCCTAAAGTGCTGGAAGGCATTTTGGAGGAAAATCTTAAGCTTGCCAAGATGGCTTTATGCTGTTATACTATTTTTTTCCCTTTTGTAAAGAAGAAAAAAAGTGTGTAATGTGTGTAACTTCATAGCTGCTGTACCATGGCGTTGGTTCTGTGTGCTTGTGCGTTCTTTCTCTCTCACACTCACACACATGCGCACGCACACACACATATACAGCAATATTCCTGAGAAACCTGTTCATCCTTCCACATTCTGTTGGCTCTGTTAAACACTTAAAGGTGAACGTTTGCGCAAAGATGGCAGTACAATAAAAGTGTGTGAGTGTGTGTAAATGTGCATGAGAGAAAGGAAATGGCTAATGGGAATGAAACTTCTTGCATTTTTCTCTGAAGGTTTTAAATTTGGATCTTAATAAGGTCACAAGTAAAACATTATGGGCCCTGTCTGGCAGCCTTATTAAATACTGGACCACTTCACGCAATTACTGAGTCTGAGGCAAAGCCGTGTGGCTGACAACTCCAAGGAGGGGGGAGAGAAGGTTAAAATAGCAGCTTGCAACAAGTTTGAGTTGAGATTAATTGCAAGGAATCTTGTGTGTGGCTAGTCACATCTGCTTGACACCAGTTATTGCAAGGATTCTCACATTTACCAAAGTTGTCACTTTCTACCATGCATCATATGTAAGAAGGAATTTGATAAAACCTGTAGGAGTGCAGCTGCTAATTGAAGTTAAACTTGGCTATGCTTCACATGCTGCCTAAATCATTCACCATGAAGTACTCCTCTAGTACTTTTTCTCAATTTACTGAGATTTCATTAATGGTTTGTTCTCTTAATATAACAAACAGTAAGTTCATGTATTGTTAGCTGCAAGTGAACCCTCTAATAGTGTCTGTGCTTGTTTCCTTGTTCTCTGACAAAATTAGCAATCTGCAATAGATCATCTAGTGATTTTAACAATTCTGTGCTGAGGATCTATCTACCTTATAATTATTATAAACATGCATACCTGAAATTAGCAGTTTGCTTGTTGACCAAGTGCTAAGCTTAAGGTAACATATGTATGCATCACTAGACTGCTAGTTCTGTGATGTGCTTCCCCTGGGGAAGATCTAATTTTGAGTTGCAGTATGGAAAGGAAGCATTTACTTTCCAGAATGGGAATGGAATGAAGAGTCCTTCGTAAGTGGAGAACCCATCTAGAGAGCAGAAAGTAAGATATCAAATACAACATGTTCCTGGGGCAGAGAATAGCCTAACTGCTATTTCAGTTCTTAGCTTGTCTTCACATGTTTGAGTGAACCTGTTTACGTAAACTAGGCCATAGGCAGATTTCTTCTACCAGTCTAATGGTGCCAGTCAAAGATAGGACTACTGCTGGTAGCTCAGCCAGTTGGAGCGATAGTGAGGGTGCTTCTTAATCTGCCTTAGGTGCATCAGGGAAGTTACTTCAGTGGAGTTTGCCACATCCACCTGTGGCAGTAACTGAGCTAACCTGGCTTTTCTGTTGCTGTTTAATTCATTTTGGGCTCATGTGTTCTTTATCCTAGGCTGATCTGTGAGATGGGGAATCTGCAGCTGGCGATGATGGTTGACTGTTGCAGTCTTTTTTAACAAATGCAGCTGTTGTGAAAATCTTTGTCTGTCTACTGCTTAAGAAATCACTGCCAAAATAAGCAGCCAGAAGTATGCTTACTGGGCCACTGGAAAGATAACTGTTGTGTAGGGGAATGCTTTGTTTGTGGAAACTTCTGGTGTGGCTTCATCATCCTTTTTCTATGACCCGGTGATCCCTTGCTGCTGTAATAGCCTTTTGGGGCCATAGAAAGCCCTGCTGCTGCTATGAGTTATGCTGAGAGATCAGCATGGCCTGGAACTGGCCCAAAACTGGGGAAGTACAAAGATTCCCTACAGCTGTTTTTGCACACTCATAAATAAAACTGTGCTAATCTTGTCAGTAGTCAAGGATATAGGTCTGTATTTTGTAGCCATTTTTGACAGCTATAATTCTACAGAGCAACTCTGGAAAAAAACAAAAAAAAACAAAAAAAAACCCCATGTTTTGTATCTAGAAGTGAATTTCAGTCTCTTCCCTTGCTGTCATCTCCTGCTTAAATAATAAGCATTAACTAGTATGTTTTTCTTTATGGTGAAGTAATCCAAAACAAGCAGTGTACACTGTTTGACTCCTGTCATGCTCAATACTAAGTTGTTTGGTTGGGTTTGTTTTTTTTTGCCGAGCAGTGTGTGCAGATGTATTATCAACAGATAGTTATGTTTGTTACTGTCGAGTACTGAGAGAAAAAGGGAGGGAGAGAATCAACCAAAACCAGTCAGGAGATACCACCATCGTAGGCCAAACGAAGTAGCTGCTGAGGCAGCCAGAATTTCTTTGAGACTTGCCAGATTTCACCAGAGTGGGGAGTGGGGGAAGAAACTTTCTTGTGTTCTCAGCTTTTTCCAGATAAGGCCTTAGTTTGATTAGTAGTCACTAATATCAACTATGCAGATAAGTATTTACGTGTTTCAGTGTTACATGCGTTCCTTCCCCCAGCTACCCCTCTTAACACATGTTGAAGTTTTACCCAAAGAAAATGGAATATTTTTTGAATGTCTACTGCAGAAGTCTTTTTTGCTAACGTGAAGAAAGAAATTTGTATATTACAAAAGAAACCCTTTCACTGGTGCAACACCTAGTGTCAAGTGTCATGAAGTTGCTTCGAGAGGGAAGCTAAAATCACTTCTTGTGACAGGTTTTAGTCTGAGAGTTTTTTAGAATATTCAGCTCTCAAAATTGGTTTAAGAAGCCGCAGCAGTGTTTTTTAATGTACAGATTGGATTTGGGGAGAAACTAATGAGGCATCCCAGGTTTCCTTCCAGTATTGGAAGTGAATTAAATCAATTTCTCACTTAAATGAAGTTGCTTCTAAACAAGGGGAGTTATCGGCTACACAGTAGCTGGATCTTTAAATAAAAGCTAAATCACGATCCCCAGGTATTTCTCACTGATTTTTTAGTCTTGTTGTATGTAACTACAAATAACAATTTAGCTCAGAGGTGAGAACTGTAGTGTGTGTTTTATTGCCGGTGATTCCATCATGTAGCAATTAGTACCATGTTCTTGCATAGTTCTCAAGATCCATACTGGAAATAGATGGAGAAATTTTATTTTTGGACTACTGTTTAAAAAAATTACAAAATTAACTACTACTTTTTACCCCCCAAAGTCTACTGAGCAGCGTTATATTTTAGCAGTTAAACTAGTACCCTTGTTATGTGATTTGTCTCTTCTAGTCTTCTTTTACTGAGGGTTAGAAGCATTTCATGAGTAATCCTTAAAATGTTGGCATTCTCAAGCTTAAAGTCAGGTGCTTATAATAAAAGGGCATCTGTGATGATAACTTCTGATGGTACAAAAGCACTATGTTCAGATTATTTCACTGGGGGGGAAAAAAACCAGGTGTGGGTGCAAGTCCCTTTAGTTCTGCCTGATAAAGAGGCTCAGTCAAGAACAGGGCGTCCAAATACCTGCCTGCACAGCTAATGGTAGTGGGGATCATCCCCTCGACAGAGGTTTGGCCTCGGTATCCTTTCTTTGGAGTCACTTTTAGTGTGTATATATGTATTTTAGCAAGTTAGGATGTAGCCAGCTTAACTCTCTTATCTGACTTGCTGTGATCCCCAAGACAATGAAAGGCTGAGAAACGGATGGACGGAGTGTTTTCCTGCCTTTCACTAGGTAGCTCAGAGCAAACAGCTGGCCAAGTGTTTTGTTATAACCGAATGTTAAATCACAGCTAGAATTCTTTGCATTCCTTGGCTTCAAACAAAGGAATGCGCGGTTACTACGAGATGGCAAACCTGTTTGAGTTGGTGATTCCTGTGATGCTTTACTCAGTCCAGCGTGAATTTGTACAAGATCACCTTTCTCCTTTTAATACTCCCATATTTCGGATCATAGGGCTTAGTCGTGGAGAGAGGATCCTAACAGCCGTGTGCTTACCTGATGAGCTCTCCAGAGAAACTCCCCTGTGAAATGCTCCCCTCTTGTGACAACAAGCCTGAACAACCAAATGCAGCTACATTTGGGTGGTTAGCACCACTTTTTCATTTGGATTTTTAGGGAGGTGTGTTCCAATAACTTCAAGGGATACTGTGTTTTAAGTGTGTGATTTCTTTCCTCTCTCCTTATAAAACTGGACCTGAACGCAAGTTTTGAGTTGTTGGGTTTTTTTGTAATAATCTCAGGACCTGAAAGATTGTAGCATTTAGTGTGTCTTAAAAATGATGTACTGTACCAGCCATGGATTTTGTAAATACACCTGTCTCCCTTTTTTGTATTTTAATTTTTTAAAAGTGTGTAAGGCTCTTTGCCAGAGGAACTGGTGCCTGCTCAATTTCCATCCTGAACTGAAGCAGGAAAAGGAAGAAGCTGCTGCCACAAAAGCCCGCATCAGTTCCAAATGTGTATATTGTTCTGGTCAGTTTAATGGCTGTTAGTCTTTTGTTCTTTGGGAAGCCGGTTTGTTCCCCTGCGCGCTCCCAGCTGTGGCTAGTAGGGCCCTCTCGGGGAGACCAATTTTAACTCTCTTCTGTGTGACTACTTGATGTTTTCACTCCTTCGAGATGCTCAGGTTTGCTCTTCCTGAGAAGTCTGACGTTTTCAGAGGTCAGGACTATTGCCCCTCTGTAAGAATAGCTGGAGAGCATTTGTCATTTTATCTGTGCTTCGGCCCAAACGCAGTAATAGGGTTTGTATCCTGCGAACCTTGCAGATAAGGCCGCCTCCACCTGTTCCGAGAGGGACGTGCCCTTTTATTTTCTGCTTTCCTGAAAGGAGTGCAAAGATTTTTTTTTTTTCTTTTGGCAGCAGACTTTGCTCTGGGATCCAACCTTGCTGGCAGACCCCTGTTCTGCAGTAGGAGCCTTACTCAATTTGGCGTAGCTGTTCCCTGTCCCTAACTGCGACAGGCTTTTTTCATGAGTGTACTTTTCTTTTTTTATGTCATGTGTCCGTGCTGTATTAAATAAAGAGGAATGTACATATTAGCCCCGTCTCCGTGATTTCTCACAAAAATAAAGATGTAAAAAGGTTTCACTTGAAGCGTGGGGCTTTGCGTTGCGTTTTTCATTGCTGTTTTGTGTGGGAGGGTTGCTAGCTTTCTTCGGTCAGGGCAGCCACGAAGGCAAGGGAAGTACTGCGAGCAAGGAGCAGCCCCTTAAAACTGTCGGAGGATTAGTATAAGAAGGGAACTCTTCCCTTTTTGGGCTGCGCTATTTCAAGGCAACGTCTGGCGTCCTGGCCTGA
>NW_008823954.1:2086329-2089127 GCF_000699105.1 Pygoscelis adeliae | reverse complement strand
GGGGCGCCCCTGCCCGCGGCCGCGCCGCCCTGCGCGGGAGCCCGTGGCCTCGGGGGGAAGGTGAAGTCTCCGGGGCTTTGTTCCCTCCTCTCGGCAGGTCACCAGCGAGAAGCTGTGCCGGGCCCGGCAGGAGCTGCACTTCCAGGCTGCCTCCTACCTCTGCCTGCTCCGCAGCGCCCGGCAGCACGCGGCCCTTCACCAGGAGTACCACGGCAGGGGGGAGCGCTCGCCTGAGGAGGTCGCCGGCCTGGTGGGCTTCAGGTTGCCTCAGCAGCCGGGAGGGAAGGGCTGAGATGCTTGTGTTGTGTTCCCTATTTATTCCTGAATAAATATCCTAGACTGTGGAAACGGCCCGGGTTTTCTAGTTTGTGTTTTCTGGCGGTTTTAGGTGTGGTGTGAAAGAGCCGCAACGGGGAATCCCTCCCTGGCGTTTATCAAGCATACCTGACACACCCCTTCCATCTCAACGTGTGGTGTGACAGGCAGCCTCCACGGAATGAGGGGAAGGTTGGTTGTAGTGGAAAAACATGACGGCCTTCACTGCTAAACTGTTTTGTCTAAGGAGTTGCAAGGGTTGTTGGTTCCCCCCTCAAAATCCGTAGGTGAGAGAATTTGTCCGTTTACTGTAGGGTTTTCCAGCCACGTTCTCTGTGGGGGGAATTTTCTGCTCTCCCAAGAGCGAAGGCCCTTTCTTTGGAACGTTAGTGGACTCTGGCGAGCGCTGCAGTAGCGCAAACCTCTTTCATCTTGCAGATCTTTTTTTTTTTTTTTCCCACGGTGGTAAGCTAGTGGTAACAGTTCAACGAGAGAAATACTACTTAATGAATTACATGTTTCTCAGTGTCTCTGAGCCGTCGACTCTGCGACTGTAGGCTTCCTATGCTGTTCTTACACACCGTGAATCTCAGAAAAACTAAAGTGAACTGACAACTGCTAGATAACACAAATCAGGCTGCCATTTTCTGCTTGTCTTGCAATCTGGAACAGCAAGTTTCTTTTTCTAAGAAAAGAAATCCTGGCTTGAATTGTTGCTGCCCTCTTCTCAGAAGAGGGTTGAAATATACGCAAGATGTGTAAGAAATCTGTAATAAGGATGACTTACAATAGCTAAAAATGTGAGGCTTGTTTACATGGGGGAAGAGCTATAAGCAAGGATAACATAAGAGTGCTTGTTTGTTTTTTTACTACCAGGGAAAACAAAGTATTCTGTCAGAAAAGCGTTGCAAATAGAGTTACTTCATCTAAATCTATATATTCTCCTTCCCCTCTGTTTAAAACTCGGGGACAGTTTAATCCCCAAAGTATAGTGGATAGGCACAATAGATCCTTAAAACTGGGGAGATTTGGGCTACTTAGGTGGGGTAAGGAGATGTGAACTACAAGTTTTAAGGTTCTGTAGACCAAAAATCCGGTTTGCAATCCTTGCGGTGTCTCACTAGTTACAGTGGTGTCTTTTTGGAAAAGTGTTGATATCACAGGTGGGAAAGTACCAACCTATCTGCGGCCCAGTAGATGCAAGTTACGGGCAGCCACCGTACCCCGTGATGTATTTGTCGTTTTGAGTTACTTAATGCAGCTGCTGGATTCTGCAATTTACTTTCCAGATGAACTAAAAGTTCACTCCATCCAAAGCCTGTAGCAGATTTTCTTCTTTCCAGAAGAAAAATAAATGGCTCACTGAAACCAGTTCTGGAAGAAAAGCTGAAATTTGGCCAGAAATAGATGCTCTTTAAAGAGTGCCCGGAGCTAAAGGTTGTACAGTGTGGGTACAAATAATAGCTAACATTTCTCAGTTTCCCCTGAACATACTAAGGCACTAAACAGAGAAGATTTTAACCCGTATCTGTATCTCTTCCAGTTACTTCCCCTTCAACCCGAAGTAACGTAATGACTAACAAAAGTGAATTTGTATGTTAAAGAAAAAACAAAGCCGGGACTCGTTCTGAATGGCTGAGGAGCGTTGGGTAGGGAACCCTTTCCCGAACGCGTTGCGGAAGACTCCTGCCCGAGCACTGCATCTTCTCTGCAAGTCCTTGTGAAACCCAGGCAACCGGGGGTGGGTTTTCTAACGGCTTTTTGCGTTGCCTTTTCTCGCTCGTGTTAAGCCAGCCTTCAAAGCTGAACGTGACCCTGGTTGTGGACGATCGGAATTGATCCTTGTGACGGTCTTTGACGGCTTTTGGGCACTAGGTGGCAACGCGACGGTTAAGAAAGGGATGGTCGCAAAACGCGGGCCTTAGGATAGGTAGAAACTGTGAAAATGCCCTTTTGGAGGCAGGATCCGGGCGCTCGGTACGTTGAATCAGCTGCAACACGGAACAGTAACTTCAGTTTTAAGGGGGGGCTCTCTAAAAAGCGGGTATTACGGCTGCTTTCCTCCCCAATGCCGCCGTAACTGCGCTTGACGGCTTGAGAGAGGAACGGAGCCATGAAAAGTGGCGCCGAACGTCAGTCAAATAAAGGGAATTGTCTTGAAGAAGCACATTCCGTCGGCGCTAGCTCAGACGCATGCACCCATCCACGCCCCCCCCTCCCCAGCCCGGATGCGAACGCGCACCCGCGTGTTCGGTAACTCGCTCCCGTCACCCGGTGAGCGAGCGTCCCAGCAAGGAGAGCGTGCCTGCCCCGGGGACGAGTAAGCGGGACCCGGCTGCTGGGCCGTAAGAGACGTCCGCTACGTGGCCCAGGTTTCCCTCCCGCTTTGCGTTGATCTCAGCTCAGCCACGTGCTTCGGCACGTTAGAATCAACCGTCATGAAACTGTCCCGGTTGGGTTTCTCCTCGGAGAGGCAAGAACCC
>NW_008823954.1:2052902-2085428 GCF_000699105.1 Pygoscelis adeliae | reverse complement strand
TGCCCCCGCGGAGCTGCCAGCGCCACCCGATGTCCGGGCAGCGGGGGGCGGTGCTGCCGTTCCAGCTGCTGTTTAAGATCCGCTTCCGCGCGGTGCCCGGGGCTCGCAGCGGAACCGCGCTGCCGAAGGCGTGCCCGCGGAGCCTTCCCGCGCGGTTCACCTCCGAGGGAGGCAGCAGTTTGCTAGATTCGGATCACGGGGGGGAGAACAGACCAAAAAATCCTCCCAAACCAACAGCCGCTTCAGTAGAGCAGGGTTGTTTTTTGTGGTGTTAGAATTTTGTCTAAAGTCTGACCCAAACCATCATTTCAGTCAGCAGCAGGGTATGGCTGTTGCTTTCTGAAGGAGAGAGTCTAGTTAACCCAAGCGGACGAACTCTTAAAAACAGATAAGCCGCAGTCAGCTAACTAAAAGCTTAACATCTAGAGGCGGTAATCCCAAGAGGGAGATACTAGACGTACAGTCAGGTTTCAGATCACTCTGCGGTCATGTAGTGAACTGAAGATTATCACTATGTAAAGCTGCTCAGAATTTTCGTCAGGGTGCACGGCGATCAATGTGAAAGTTTGAACTGGCAGTCGCCCGTAAATCCAGATAGTTTGGGGGCTGCTAGAAAAGAGCAGTTCCTGTTATGCTGTGTAGTGTTTTATTTGTAAACAAGAGAATACGGCACCCGAGGGTAGACAGCAATTAGCGATTATTTAAACGTTCTGCGTGTTGTACTCTTGCAGATGTGTTACATGTTTGTTGAAGCTTCGTGCTGAATTAATGGTTACCTGTTTTCCCATGCACCGAGTAGGATGTATGAAGTGGGATGTGCCTTGTGTGTGCCGGTTGTCTGTTGGTACCGGGGTAATGTGATCTGACAGCTTTTTTTAGTATAATCTAGAATTTTAAGTAAGTGTAACTAGTTTTCACATACCCAGTATGTCGTGAATGCTTTCTGCTAAGTGTTTATAGTTGTTTTAAACAGGGGTGTGATAATCTCATTGGAAAGTTACTGTTCTGCAGAGATTGCCTTCCAGAGCAGGGCTGGTCAGTGAGCAGTCATCATGCAGGATCTGATTTAGGGTGTTTTTGTCTTGCCCCAGAAGATTTTTGAATACTTCCTGTTGTGGCTGCATGTGTCTGAGTGCTTGGCAAAGTAACACTGTGCTCATGAAACTCAAGTCTTCCCAGTGTTGGCACCTAGATCGCTGTCTCAGAGCTACCTAAGACTACACAGAAGGTTTAAAAAGGGAGGGGCTGTTTCAATTTATGAATGTATTTTCTGTTGGGTGGTGGGAGAGGAGTGCGATTTACCTGTGACAGTTGCTTAAAAATGCTAAGTGACTCAGATCTAACCCAGGAAAAGCAATTTCAGACTAGATTTCCTTTAGCTTTATGAGAAAGCAGTTATTTTATTGATAATTGTATTCCCCCCTCCCACCCACTCTGTAATTCACAAACCACATGTGCTGAACTGTTTAGAAACTAACTGGCTAGAGAGGAAGCATTTAAATGAAATTGGCAGAATGGGGAAGGATAAGGAGAAAAGACTGTTTGCAAAACTGGCTTCCATTATTGGATTAAGCAGGGAACTGAGGATCTCAGTGTAACACCATTCTAGTTTTTCGAAAAAACAAAAAATAAATCCAGTGGAGCATTATTTAAACCAAAGTGTGCACAGGTATTGAAAATCATCCTTTTCTGCAGAGCTGGTACTTATTAAATTCAAGGCCAGGCTCAAGGTCATTGAAATATTGCTAACCTTGAGAGTAGTGGGGTTTGGGGTCGTTTGGTTTTTTATGTTCCTATCACCTTTGACAAATATTCTGTTTCTAGTAATATGCAAATCGCAGCTTTTCATTAGAACGTGGCAATTTTTTCATTTCTTGTTAGATCGTAGCTCTCATTTCACCACTTGTCCCCATTGCCTTTGATTTTGCTCTGCCTGGCAACACAATAGAGTTTAAAATGTTTCTAAAAAAATAATCTTTCTTGGGTGATGTTTGTGGTGTTCAAAATTACCAAGGTGTTTTTTAATTTCCTGATTAACAGAATTTTATACTTTACACAGTTTGGGGTTTTTTCTTTTGTTTTGGGTGGGTTGTAGGTTGGTTTTTGGTTTTGGTTTGTTGTTTGTTTTTTGGGTTGGTTGGTTGTTTGTTTGAGGAGGAGCCTAGAATGTGCACGTTTAAAATTCTTATATTAGAAAAGGCAGATCAAACATTTGATCTCTTCAGTGGGAACAGAACAAACTTAGAGGTAAATTCAAAGCCAATGGTGGTGCCTGAATATGTGGTCTGTATTACTCTTTCAGAGCTTATAGTATCATTTGTAGAGAACAGGAACATGCTCTGAAAATGGTTTTGAAAATTCCACAATGAGAAGCTCAAACATGGTTTTAGGAGATGAGCTATAGGCTGTAATTTGTGGAAGTTTGTGCACGCTCATTGTAACGGGTGTCCCTGGGGCCAGAATGGGGAAGCTCGGAGGACGTAGTTATTAAATGTTTTTATGGATTTGCTGTTAAGCTCAGAGAACACCTAGAAAGTACAGTTCTGTGTTGGTCAAATTGATTCAGAAAATACCCACTGAGCTGTAAGAATATTTATGAAAAATAAACTGTGTTAGTAAGGAGCCTTCTCATTTCAAATGGAGTTGCCCAATGTGTGGCTGTCTAGCACTAGGTATGCGGCTCCGGGCCTGCCCCTTGCTGTATCCTTTCCCAGAGGGCCCTATGCTTGCGGGCAGGGAGAACCGAGAGCTTTGTGACTTGCTTTGGCAACCTGCTTCCTCCCTTGTCTGAATTTTGGCAGTGGGATGGATGCACTCGTAGTCATACGGCATCGCTCAACATGTGACGAACTGCTGCCTGGTACCTGCCAGGATGTGTGATGTTCAGGCAGCCTCTTGCCAGCTGCCCGGCCCAGTGCCCTGCTGCTCCGTGCTTGCCTTTGCTCATGTGACAGACACCTGACAGAGAAGTGAAACAGAAGGGACTTGGCAGATGCTCTTCGGGAGTTACCAGTGAGTTGCGGTTCTTAGAATTCATCTGGGATGTCTAAAAAGCAGTTGTATTGTTAACGTCAATACAATGAAATAATGCTGTAAATGGCAGGTATGGTTCCGTTACACACCTGGAGAAGCACATTATTTAAAAACAAGTGGTTTTTTTTAAATACCTTAAATATACGTAACTTAAACTTCTCTTGCACGCTTCTCTGACAAGAAGTGGAAAACTGGATTGGATGTGGACCATGCCAAAATTAAAAAAAAAAAGTGGCTTAGATTTTGATGTTAGTAAAAAGCTGGACTAATTTAATATAGTAATGACTGTAGGCTGAAAAAAGTCTTCTCTGAAGTATGTCATTCCAAGTACTGATAACCTGACATACTTACATAGAGAGGCTTAAATATAAACTACTGAATACATAGCGTGGGTTTCCCAAATACTGAGAAATAAGGAGTGCTGAAGACCAGGTGCTAATCTTATGTACTTATATATGAATGTTTTCTTCATACTGTTTTTTTACTGTTAACAGTTAAACTAAAGGACTTTTTATTACATATGTCAATAGTTAAAAGGTTAGTTCAAGTTGAATTTATTGTTGATGACCAGAGCTGCGGGAACTTGTCACTCAGAAGTATTAGGAATAAGCTGATAGAAAAGTGTGATTTTAATTTTTTTAAATACTATTTTTTCAACTGATTAATTGAAGTTCAATCAAATTGATTAAACTTTTTTTTAATAGTATGCTTAGGTAAACCCTGTTTTTGCCATCCCTATTCTCTCTAGAAAACAGGAGTGATCCTTACAAGTAGGATCATAACTGTTTTAAATAAATTGAGTCATTTACAAATTGAGTGAAATGTTAACAATTGATATTAGTACCTCAGGATTTTTTTTTTTTCCCAGAATATAGCTGAAATGAGCAAAGACTGCCAGGTTTTCTTTAAAAGGGCTGATTGTAAAGATCCCACTTTATCTTAAATCAGCTTAGCTTGCTCAACTGGTTCATTTTCTGCCAGGTCAGTTACCTGCTCTGCCTTGCCGCATGAGTGCTAGAGTCACTGTGAGGAATCGGTTGGAAGGCAGAGGGTGGAGCAGGATCGCTACTTCTGACAGTAGTGCAGACAGAGCAGATCCAAATGGCCCTGGAATAACACAACATCTTGTAACTGCTAAGACTTCACTGTTGCAAAGAAATGTGGTGGTGGTTTTGGAGTTTTTTTAGTAATTGCCAGTACATCAAAATTAGGTTGTAGTCTAGAAATAACAAAAACTAGCGAAGTTAATTAGATTCTTCTTAAGAGAAGGGTAAATTTGTGCGTGCTTATGAGACTTACATGTGGTCATGAAAATGTTCTCCCAAGCATCCTAACAAACATTATGCTATGTGACTAGCAGAAAAGTCTTTGGAGCCTTTAAATATACAGAACCCTTATGTATGAAGTGCTCATCAACACCTCTTTTGCTTCACCTGTTAGCTTTTTGAGCTGAACGGCTGTGTTTGGAGTCTTTAACTCAGTTCTTCAGCTGTTACTAGCAAAGCACTTTTCTTGTTCTAGATCATCATCTTCTGGCATTGAAACTTAAAATATCCTTTTTGCATCTGTTCACATTTTAATCAGTTTTTCTGTTTTACACTAGCCACTTCAGTTATCCTTAGTAGTGGTTACTAATGTGTGACTTTTCTGTCCAGGAGTTGAAGTGACACCCTGTGCTTATCTTGCAGTCATTCTGTGTTTGGTGACACCCTTTATATGGTAACAGAGGTGTAATCTAGAACTTGTAACCCATTTTTTCATTTCTTTGTTTCCATATGGGATTATGGAAGAGTTCTCTGTGTACTTAAGGATGGGCGGTGGGTTGAGGTTGGTATTTTCAGGGTACATAGATTTGGTTTTCCACTTTGCTTTACACTTGTAAGTGGAAGGTAGTACGCGCTTTTGAAGTCAGTTTTCAATACGTTGTTGTCCATTACTGGAAGACTGCTAGCCATTTGGGTAGCTTCAGGCTGAGAGCCAGGTTAGGGAGCCAAGAGTCTCCTCTGAGAGTTCCTCTTTCAAATATGCATCGGCAGCAAAGTAAAGGCAGAAAAAAGTATCTTGTATACATGAATTTCTGCAAAACCTACCCAAAACGTTGAATTGGTATCAGCTCAGAAATCTGAAGGTGGTAGCAACACATAAACTTCATGAAAAGATTCTTTATTTGTCAATCAGGAGTGATCGGAAGGCTTTAAGAGCAAAGATCACGTTTAGTGAACTGTGTGTATTTGCTGGCTTTGTTATAAAGTTCTGGTACTTTAGCCCTTAAAAAGGAGGGGAATGATGAAGGACTCGAGGAATTTTTCTACTTTGGATTTGGGACACTGTATGAAATGGCATTTATGAAGAAGCAAATGGGCATATTCATACCTCATAGAAAATCATTCCTATATTTGTTCCACTTGTAATGCATTAGCTAAAAAATGGTTTCATTATATTCTGCATTCACAAGTATTAATTCAGTCATAGTGTAAACCAGAAGCAATTCTGCTTAGAAATGTATTATTCTAAAGGTGTTACTGTAAAGATGTGGCCAGTGTTAGTGACAAGAATATCAGAATTAGCTGCCCATTCAGTGTGTAGCAGGAACAGGCTCTTCTGTGACTGCATAAGCCTCAATTAAATAATGATGTTGAATACTTGTTATACAGGGCTTGCTTTGCTGATGAAATTTGATACACAATCTTTAACCTGATATTCCACCCATTTAGTAGTTCTTCGTGAGTAAGGCTTTCAGAGTTCCTTGCCAACATGTTGGGACTCATGCTTCAAAAATCTGAGTGGAAAGCTAACCGGTTTTGGTTGATGTAGCTTAAATGCAGGAAGGCAATGGCATGAAAATGCACATTGTTGTCTTTGCGTGGATTGCACCATTAGTTTGCGATTGGAGGTTACGGTTGGATTATAAAGGGTAATTCTCATCAGTGCACTGGGACTGTTGTTAGTAGTATATTGGGATACATCAGAACAGTAAGAGATGCTGGATCAAATAAATCATTGTTATAAGCGTGTTATAATGCTAAGCATTGTTGATACATAAGTGTTCATTCTGCTGCTTTGTGATTAAAATATACTGAACAGGAATGATGTTGTGGAGGCTTCCTCCTAGGTTAGACTTGGGAGTTCAAAGTGAATTTCTTAGTAGAAGTGCAGATTGTAGTCTTAACCTCTGGATGTTCCTTAATCAGCAGTATGCATTGGTCTTGAATATTGATGTTACTTTCATAGTCAGCATGTTTAATATAAACTAGAAAACTTCCTTTAGAAAGTTTACATTACTGCCATCATCTCTTTAATATTTATGTCTCTAGTGTGCAGTTTCCTTATGCTTATAAAGGATATGAGGTGTGCAAGTGTAGAAATTTCCTTGACGTTTGGCTTTTCTTGAATGATTTCAGTTCTGTTTCAAAGTCCTCCATTCATCTGGGAAGAAATCTCCTATAGAAATGTGGTTTGGGCCAGGTACTTTAAGTAAAACTAAAGCTGCTGCTTCTTGAGGAAAATTTAATTTATTCTTTCTGTATCTCCATATATAAATTTTATCAATCATGATTTTTTTTTTTTAAATGAAGAAAATCTAATTGGAAACACAGGGATGGCTTATAGTAATAGATGTTGACTCTTGTAATGCCCTGGTAAATTACTTTGATTTCTTTAATGAGCATGAGTCCTAAAGATCAAGTAGTTGAATATTCTGCTATTCTTCAGAAGCAGGGTTAAATAAGTTGCTATTCTGAGCTAATTTAATTATTTACCTATTAAAATAGAACTTGTAATAAGGTCTGAAACATCAGTGATAGTGTCCCCTTTATAAACGTTTAAGGACACTTCTAAAATTTAGATGACTGCAGCTACTTGGTACCTAGATTTATTATTTTCTTCTTACAGAATATATAAAGCCTTTTTTTAAACACTCATAAACATTGCTAGCACTCATTTGATTGTTTGACCATACAAAGAGTGTATCAAGCTGAATACAGTTTGACAAAGAGAAGTAGCATCTTGGTTATCTGACGTACCACTGAAGTCCTTGGCTTAAGAACACATCTATTCATGTTGTTTTAATTCTTAGAAGGCATCTGCAAAAGTCTCTTTTGCTATAGGCTGAATGTCAGGTGTATCTGACATTCTACAGGATCTGTAGATTTTATTCCACCCTCCCCCCTAGCAACCCATGTAGACCCCGGGTCATCACCTACTCAAGATGATTCATCTGTAGGTCAGCAGCAGAATGCATCTTCTGTCTTTGCCAACACGTCTGCACTATTTAGGGGTATTTGAGCTCACAAAATTCATGAAGAAATAAAAGCATTTTTTCTGAGGCTATCAGACTCTGGAATGAGCTGCCAGAGGGGCACAAAATTCAGTCATTGTTAGGACATAGTATATGACACCTTTTCTTTCTGATAAACCTTTCCTTCTGAAACGGCATAGATTAAAAACAAATGCAAACGTTATGAAACTGCTTTTCACAGGAAGGAAAAGGTAAATATCTGAATGTACTGTGTATGGGAGCCTTTCTGAAAGTCTCTTAAATAGTAGTCCAAAGGCATAGTGCAGAAAGAATAAATGTTCAAAATGTAAATGTGGAACGTGTTCTTGAGGCTGTCACTGATCAGTTTCTGCTACCTTTTCTTTTTCCTATGTTGTCTTATCTCAGTTTGGTAATTATGATTATCATGCTAGCCACTTAGATGAAAAAAGGCTGTATTGCAGCTGTAGCATCAGTTCCTAGTTGTGGGAGAGGTATGAAAAAAGCTGCGTCTAGATGGTGAGATGTCTGTGAAAATACTACTTGCCAACTTTACCTCAGGAACCATGAGTTCTTCAGCAATTTTCTGGTCTTGATAACTCCTTGGCTCCTGATAGGTTAGTGCTATTAGGCCATCAGCTGTCTTTTTTTAAATTACTTGATTTTGTTCATTTGTCTTTATATAGAAGAATCTTTACAGTCAACATGTATTTCTAGATGCTGTGTTAAAATTGCTGGCAGAGTCTATTATTCTATACAAACTGAACAATCTGGCCCCTTGTTTTATTTATAAAGGTTCAATGTATCTTTGCCTGCCTACATCAATCTGCAAGGGAGTGTCAGAAAGGCCCCGCATTCGCCGAGCCGTGAGTTATCAATAACTTTTCAGATGTGTTAATGAATGTGGAACAAACGCAGTTATGTGTTTAAAAAATATGGATCCACCTCCTAAAAAGCCAAAAAAAGAAAAGCAAAACTCAAAACTCTTTACTGCAGTAGCAGGCATGATTATAAAGGGATTGCTCTAAATTTTTAGTAGTGTAAGTATAACTAAGCAGTAAGGTTGCCCTCTAGAAAACCTATTGTTGAACTGCTTTGAAGCTGTCTTTAGCCTGTGGATTACAGGTTTTAACTGTTGTATCCTGCAGGAAAATTAAGCGTGTGGTGTTTTTGGAAACTTTTGTTTGCTTAATAATCTGAAACTTGGCCCATCTGAAAATGTTATATATTAGCATCCTATGCGTAGAACTGATACTTAAAAATCTGATTATGTAATAGTAAGAAAGGCTTGACTAATAAGATACGGGTTTTTTATTCCCCTCTCTTGTATTTACCTCAGTAATGAATTTGGCTTCTTTAATTGTTTAATAAATCAAAAATTCTCAGTGTTTCAGGTCATGAAGCCTTAAAAAAATTAATAACTGCAAAATATATCTATATTCTTCAAAAATATTTGATGAAAAGGAAAAGGCTGCTATCTGAACTCATTGTATGCCTCTTTTTTCCCCCAGCAGCCCTCCTTGCTTCAGTAATTCACCAGTAGGTTTTCAACGATTAGAGATTTTAACAAGTTGTTACATTTTAAAAAAATGAATAAATAGATACATCCTGAGAGAGATTAAGGTGTTTTATCATGCCTGTGTCTTAACAAGAAGGGAGCCGTAGCAGTGGTCTCTCTTCCGAATCTCAAATAGTGACAATTATGTTATGACTTGAAGGAAAACATATTCCTGCTCTCATCCCCAAAATACCAGCTGGTTACTTTGTTCTGAAGACTTTAGGTCTTGCTCCAAGATGGGGTTATTTAAACTTGCAATTGGACCTCAGTGTGTGGGCAGGTTGATGCTTCTGCTGACGCAGGAACTACAACCTGCCATGATGAAGACATAATTAAGATGTTCCCAGCCCAACAAACAGCATGTAGAAAAGAAAAAAAAATGGCTTATGATACGGAGATATGCAAACATCTGTAAAATAATTTTGCATATAGGCTATGTCCATATGTTTGACTGACTTTTTTTCAGGTTTGTAAGCATTTAAAATCATTCTTCTCCAACTCTTTATGCTACTCCCATCAGAAGTAAGAGGGTGCATGGCATCCAAAAGCAAAATCATAAAATGAGTATCAGGTGGGATTCGGTGAAGACTCAATGTGTATCATTTTGTGTTTATGAGGCTGCTTTTATATGCTAATTGTTGCATACAAATACATCACTATTTCATGCAAAATCTGAATAGAACATTATATACCTCATTTAACAAATGCTGTTGTAGCAAAGTGTTTTTAAGCTAATGCTGTCTTTCTGGTTTCAAGCACTTTTCACGCTGCATTTTTGAAGGGGAAGTGAGAGAAGATTTTAAAATAGCATTACAGAGCATTAAAACATGTATTTGTGTTTTTGGTGTTATTTGGCAAAGAAGCATACAGTGTTTTAAGTTCTAGTTTCCATAGGCCTTCACTATGTGACAGGGCAATGTTAATGCTTTGCATGTAACCTGCAGAACATGTCTGGCTTCCCCAGATTTCTAACCTGGAATGTGTTGATTTCTATATTGCAGGTGACACTACCCGTCAGCGAATCAAATTCAGTGATGACAGAGTGTGCAAGAGCCACCTTCTCAACTGCTGCCCTCATGATGTGCTCTCTGGAACTGTATGTAGCTAAATCTTATGTTTTATTTAGATAAGAATGCAGAAATTGAATTATACTTGTTCTTAGTAATATCTCTTTTAACTTCACGGTTTTCAGCAAGTATCTATCTAGTGCTCTCTGGTAGTTCAGAGGCACTTTTGTAAACAACTAACTTATGAGTTATGAAGTTATTTTTTAGAAGTTTCCTGTTCTATATGCTAATTACTACTTACAAATTCATCATTGTTTGCTATAACATAAAAAAAATCTAAAATAGATAAGGTTACTTAGGTGAATTGTGCTATAGCAAAGTGGTTTTAAGCTGGTACTGTTGCAACTAGTAGGAAAAAAGGAAATATAATTTATGCATAAACTGTGAAGTTACTTTCTTAAAACTTTATGTTGCAGTGAGAAACTATCCCACAAATATTTCTATAGGTGATCTTCCTTCAGAAATATTTTGGTGAAAACAGTTGAAAGTTCAAATAATTTCATTTCTAGAAGCTGAGACTCATTGAACACCATAATGACACTTAGTGTACAACACCCAGTTACTGTGCCATTTTCACACATTATAGGGCAATTTGAAAATATCCACTTATGACATATTAATAACTTCACTTTTTTGACTTGGAATTTTATGTACTCTATAGTAGAGGTTCCTCTCCCTGAGCATAGCAAACAAGGGGCTTTGAAACATGCTGGTAGCTCTGTCAGTGTGCTCATGCTTTACCTTGTGGTGCCTGATTAAGGTAGCTTATCCTTTGTGAAAGGCAGGTAAGTTATGTTGCATTGACTATTTAACCTAATGTTCCATGGTGTTAGAAGAATTAACAGTAGAGAGATGTAGTATGATGATATGCAGAGTCTCGTGTGCCTACCATTCTTAATGCTGAACTTTGGTAGCTTTCCTTGTTCACATTGGCACACTTTCTTACCCTGTGGCAGAGGGGAAAATAAGTACTGGAAAACCTGTCTTAAGGATTATTTGAAGCATTATTGGTTCTCTGTGCTGTATCCTTCCAAATGGCTAACTTGACTGGAGCCTTTAATGAAATACAGAATGAAGTTCATTTGCAAAATCAAAAACTGAAATACAGAGACTTGGTAACTGATTTACCTGTCACCTGGCCTCTAATATGCTTTCCGAGTAGCTGTGATGTTAAATTAACTATAACATTTTTGGTTGATCAAAGGACTTCAAACATGCATGCACACACTAATTTTGTTTTACTAATTTTGGCACCTGTACTGACAGATCAATAGTAACAGTCCGTCCTTCCCTCTTCTTAAGAGTCCCTGCAAAAGTAGGCACAACTGTAATTGCTAAGAAGCACAGGAAGAAGGGGCAAAATAAGTAGTAGAACTGAACTAGAGAACTTAGCATTTGTCTTAATAAAAAAGGCAGTGGAATAGAAAAGACCCACTTGTTGAGCTTCTTCGTAAGTCTTGTGGCTTCCTACATTTTTTTTTTCCTATCCTTAAAGACACCCTTTCCTTTTTCTTTTGTATAGCAAAGTTCTGCCATATCACAAAAATCAGGTGTCTTGAAGCTAATCTGGTGTGTTTGGCATATGCTGAAGATAATTCACACTGAAAATACGTCTTGCACATATTTCCTTACCTTCAAGTCATTCTTTTTCATAAGTGATAACAAATTGGTAACAATGCTTTGTGTATCAGTGCATATGTAGTTTTATTTTTAACTGTTCTGTGCATTACTGTCCAAACAAAATGGGGGGAAAAAGGGAGAAGAATGTGTTCCTCTTCACCCATCTGTTATGTTGTCCAGTGTTTTGGTTGTGTGATGAGCAAAATAGCTCATGGTAGGGGGAAGTCATTGGTCAGAGGCCACAAGAAGATACTGTTGAAAGATTAATTTGACAGCTTTTCATTGTGGTCTAATTTCTATAAGCAAAGATTTCTAGAATGGCTGTCTTTAGCAAGTAAGAAATGTTTATCTTTGGAACTATAAAAGTCATAGGTATCATGCAAAGAAGCCTCTTACGGTGCAGACCAAGCATGTAGGTTGGGCCTGTTTACCCAGTTTGTTAGTCCTCACTGAAAGTTCTCATCTGCCTCATACTGGATTCTGCTGCTACTGCTCTTGGAGTACTTAAGTAAACTACTTACTCATTGAATACCAATCTCGTTGGTTTTTTTTTTTCTTCCTCATAATGCAGTTATCATCAGACCACAAAATATGTTCCACAATGTAATTCTGGGTCCAGAAAAACACTGACTAGTTTAATCCTTTCAGTGGGAGTAGTAGAAAGGGATTCATAAGAGACAGGCTTTGTCTGACCCATGTGATGTTCTGCTGTTTACCTGGTCATTGGTCTGAAGAAATGCACCTTCTGTCTTAATAGCACAGTTTTTAAAAGGGCAAGAAGCATGTAGTGTAACTAAACAGTTTATCATTGATTTGGAAAATGATTGTGGAGTTTTCTTCAGAGTTTTGATAGGAAAATTTTGATGCATCTTCGCATTCAAGGTCTGTAGGCAACAAAGATTGATCTTTTTTTTTTTTTAATTCAAATCCAGAATCTTATGCTTCTGAAAGAATAAGTTCTCTGGGGACATTTTATGAGGTTAAATCTCTTCATTGACTAGATTATCAGTAAAATACTGGACATGAATTGCCATTTTTTTGTCTCACAAGATAATCTGTGCAATTCTTGTGAACTGCATATTACTGTTCCCATCTGCAAAATGCAGACTTCTATGCTATTCCAATCCACCCACTCTTTCAAAAGCACTCAAGGAGGACATTCACAGATAACGCAAGACAAACGAAATGACTCATGTGAGTAGGCTCTGTTAATTTAGTGTGTTCTTTTCCTTAATGGCCAAATACCCAAAACTCTGCCAAGGAACTGATTTCCCTTGGCAATAAAATCACATTCCCCAGGCTGCAGTATGTATTGGTAAAAGTAGTGCATGTATACTTTTCTTAAAAGATTGGAGATTCTCTTTGTTGTCCAGATTTCTGCATATATTATCTCTTCTTTGTTAGATGAAGTGTGTGCTTATTTTTAAGAATACTGTATGAAGTCTTTGTTACTTCTAGACTTCTCTGGAACACTTGCAGTAGGTATTTTCCTCAAGTTTCTTTGATCAGATTTATCTTTTGGTTAACATTAGAAACACTTCAGGAAAAAACATCCATACAAATTAGTAAAGTTTTGAGTTTTACTAGGAAACTTCCATTGTCTAGATTGGCAACAGTGCACAGCTTCCTACTTTTTTGAGCTTTCTTGTGCACTTCTCTGTGTCTTGCTTCCTCAGAGTAGTTTGTATTTAAAGGAACAATAAAGTTGTCTTTAAAGGAACCCTAAATATTTGACTTAGGAGTGTAAAGCCATAAGAATTAACTGTATTTTGAAATTTAATTCTCTCTTCTGGCTGCTGTCGCCAACAGAACAGTTCATTCTGTATCAGTTACCCTCTTCTTCCACTTTTCTGGATAGAATTGTCCAGTTGTCTGTTAATGAGCCTCAATTGTTACCTACTTAAATCAGGAGATTTTGGTTACATTCCTGTTTTATTTTATTTCATTTTATTTAGGGTCATGTTTTTGTGCTACTAGGTTTCTGGTCTTGTAGACTTGAAAAATTCTAAGTCACGCAGTCAGAGGTGTCTCAGTGCCTTCAGGAGATGATTTTGTGTCACTTCAGGGGGAGTATGGGTTTGGATTTTTTTGTGGTCTGCTTCTAAGGGCAATGGGAATAATGGGCTACATGGAAGACATAGGTAGAATAGTGAGTCCCAACAGCAAAAATGTAAACAAAGATAAAATTATGGCATATTTTTTTTCTTTCCATTTATTAAATTATAATTCCAAATCTTTTGTGCTCTGTGATTATCATCTTCTTTGAAATGTGTTTTGAAGTTTGTGTGAGGCACATAGTAAACTTATTGGTAAGATTGCAGAAATGACTTTGTATTCAGGGTTGTAGAACAGCGTTTGTTCAGAACCTGCTTTTGATAATGCCTCTCACAAAAGCTCTTTTAGTTTTAACTGACATTTTTCATGTTTTGGTGCCCTGCTTTTTCATAATGATCACTTAGGCACTGGTTCATGTGCATAAGTCAGTGGTTTAAGAGTTTACTCATTCATTTCAAGTTGAGAATTTTATAATGAGAGATTTGTAAGACTTTGTAAACCCTGGCTACTGGGACACAGTGAATAATTTACCACTTAAAGTTAGCAATTTTTATTTAAAATTTTTGTCTTAAAGGGTTAACACTCTTACTTTAGCTTTTTTTATCCTTAATAGTTGCTGATGATCAGGCTTGTGGGTTTTTTTTCCAAGCCCTGGTTCTTGAGTTATTTTTCATCAGGGTTACAAAAATGTTTGTTTATATTTACCTATATTATGAGATTAGGACTGAAGCTACATATGTGGGAGTCGGATGACTCCCCTGTAATGGTACAAACCTATTAAGCAATGTTCCCTGGATGTAAGCTCTGTGCTGTCTCCGGCAGGTTTTACAAGATATATAAGAATGTGTTTTCTCTATCTTTGTATGTTTCTGAATGAATAGCTGAGTACTAATGAAAATGTCAAGGTGGGAAGACTTAAAGCAAATACCTTTAATAAGGTTAAAAGCAGTAATGTCCTGAATATTTATAGTAACCCACTAGCTATCTTTGAAGAGCCCAAGCACTTCAACACTTCTGCAGCAATCTGACTTTCTTATTAGCTTGATTGTGCTTCCCTGTTGAAAAAATTTCACAAATACTGTATGTGGTCTTGCAAACCATGGTTGAGAAGCTCCGTTCTGCTCAGTGGATTAACTTCATCTGTATTTGTATTTATGTCTATTTGTTGAGGAACGTTGCTTCTTGCGTTTTATTTATACAGACCTCAAAGTATGCTCTGTCAGCTCAGTCCTGCAGTTAAGCATATCTTTAGGTGCTCATGAATTTATTGTACTCAACTCTTCAGAACTCTGGCTGACTAAAACCATACTGATTGAGGCCTTGGTTTAGCAATATACTTAAATATGCGATTAACTTTAAGCTTATTAGGGGTGGAATTCAGCTCCAGATTAAGACATCTAAATTTAGGTTTCAGCTGATGAGGAGCTATGTGTCGAAGCTTGCACTGGAGTCAGAAGGGATCTAGGCAGTGGAGCCTAGAGAAAGATTCAGTTCACCTGCCACTAGGTATCCCTCTCAAGGTGGGCTGAATCCATTTAGGCTCACTAACTGTACTGTCTAGATCTCTCTTTACTGTGGAAGAGAAGTTTGAATAGTTCACACATCTGCAGATAGGTGTTAGTAAGGTGTTTTAATCTGAAGTTGATTTCTTTGCCAGTAGTCCCATTGGCTCAGTGGAACTATTTCCATGCCTAAAACTTAGGTGTGCCAATGTGATTATTTGCTGTAGTGCTACAAAAAGCAGGCATTCTGCTGGAGGGTATCAGCTTTTCAGTTCAGGACTGATTGATCATGTGAACTGCTTCAACTTTGCAAATCAAATTAAATTAGACTTGCATAAGCTACCTCAATTTGTAGCCTTCAGCCCAGTGGTGATGAATTGTAAAGTGCTGTGTTGTCCCGGAAAGTGATCATGTCAGTCTCTTGAAACGTATTCTTAATTTCTTTGACCAGTGCCAGGAAAGTGAACTGACTGTACCATATTCCATTTTAATGGGTTTAATTTATCTAGGTGAAGGGGGTTTTTGTTACTCTCTGTATGGTTATCTAACTTAAATGTTAATATATTATATAGTCAGGCTGTAAGACCAAATACTATGTAAACACTGAAATATTTAAAAATAAGAAAGACTGCTGCTAGCTTTGTCTTTCAGTGAAGATCTATTGTAAGGACTTGGAAGTCTTCAGAAGTGAGAGTATGGTTAAAGGGAGAAATGTCTTTAAAGAAGTATTATACTTCTGAAGATACCTGGAATTTTCAGTGGTTGCTAAGGACTTTAATAACTTAATTTCTGCCTCTTTTTAGCGCAGCATTTCTTTCCTGCTAGTGAAGTCCTAAAAAAGTTAACCCTGTTAGTGGAATCAGAGGGCTTAAATCACGCATTATTATATCATCCTAATGGCTCCTCTTCTGAACATGTGTTGCCTACAAGAAAGGACGGGCTTTATCACATGTCTAGAAATCTGTCAGAAACAAAGTTGTTAGTGCAGATGAAAAGTGAGTTCCATAATAAGGAAGATCTCAGCAAAGAGTCTATCTGCAGCTTCTTTTTAGCAGTAGCAAGGGTGTTCTCATCAGATCCCAGTAGTTGCCTTGACAATTTGATAAAGGGAGAGATCTGGTTCCTCCAATATAAATTTTTCAGTCATGTCAAATCTTCCTTAGCAAACAAACAAAACTTCTCTTGCTGCATGTGAACTGCTTTGGTGTGGGTATCTTTATAGCTAGAAAGAATTCTCTACATAAACACTGCCCAGAGTATCTTCTTTCAAAACCTCTCAAAGATGCATGCTGGTTTTAGAAGCATTGATAGCATGTGCTACTGTGTCACACTTGGCTCAACATCAGCCCTCTGTGTTTTAAGTAGCTTTGGCTTTTCTGTGCTCCTTTTGCACTCCATATAGAGTACATTCAATAATCGAATCTGTGATGTCAAAGGAATGTGTAGTAGTTGTAAAAATGCCAAAATAGGAATTTTGCTGTAGGTAGCTCAAGATCTGAGAAGAAAGCCGCCTTAATTTCATGTTCCAGAAACAGCATCGCACCAGAGTTTAGCCTTCAGTTCAGTTATTAGTGTCAGCTACTCTGAGTGCACACTTATTTTACAGATAAACTCTTCAGATTCTCTATTGTGTAAGTCCTCGGCCCGGCCAGCTCTTCCTTGTCTATTCATACTTAACTCATGTGATCCTCTTTTTTTTTTTTTTTTTTTTTTTTTTTTTTTTTTTTTTTTTTTGGTACCTGATTTGATTGAAGCAGAGCTATGCATCATTGTTAAACTGAATGTATGTAATCAATATTTCTGTATTAATACCAAAGGCATTCTATCCATTTTGTGGATGGGATAACAAAAACAATTACTAAATCATATCAAGATGAGGTGGTTTGGGATGAAAGACCAGTTGTCTGAACCTCAGCTCTGGAAAATCAAGTAGCTTTAATTGCCCATGTAACACTAAGAAATAAAGTATTACAGAAAACGGTTAGCGAGTTGTTAGTAGAAGGCACTACTTTCTTAGGCAGAGTTCAGCAATAGCAAAAGGACTCCCGATAGCTGCCTGCTTTGCATGTGGTTGCCTAGACTGTTTTCTAGACTAATCTTCAGCAGTAGCTTTCACTTGTAAGAAAGAGTCACCAAATATGTAGGGATTTTCTCGTTTTAATCTTAAGTAAAAGTGCAGTAACTGCAAAAAGCCCCAAAGCATGGCTTCACATATTCAATAAACTTTAGTTATGTCTAGCCTGGGGACTTAGATGTTCTTATCTTTCTTTATTTGCTTTACTCATCAGGACTGCTCTGTAAATCACTTTTAAGTAGTGTAAGTCTGTCTGAAAGTCAGTGTATCGACAGTGGAAAACAGTTTATATGCGTTCTTTTTAAGCCTTCATTAGTAGCTCAATGTTTGAACATTAGTCTCCCTCATAGCCATCTTCTGTTTCAAATGTGATTGATCTTTAAATGGCTGACTACCAATGCTTGTTCTTTGCCTCAGGGGGAAGGCACGTCTTGGCACCAAATCGCAAGGTGGACATGTGGAAAATGAAAATAATGTCTTACTGTATCTTCTGTCCATTTCCATCTGCTATCCATCTACTTTGCAGCTAGCTGTATAAGCCAAATTATAATATGAGCTGCTCTGTGCTTATTAAGGTCCTCAGCCATCCTGAGCCAGCACAGACTTTTGACAGTAACGAATCATCCCCAAGATGAATTGTCTTTGCCTAACGTTGCAGAACTTACACTAGCAGAAGTGCTTTTTAGCCCAATTTTGCATGTAATATGCAAACTAGTTTGAGTTTTAAATGTTTTTTTATGTCTCTCTACACTGGGATTTGCTAATAGAACTTTTAAGAATAGTAGTAATATTTCTGCGAAGGTGCTTTCAAAGGATTAGCCAGGACTAGTACAGGCTGTGTTAAGGAGCAGTTCCAACAGTGATATAATTTCTTTAGCAGCAAAGCTAGTGAAAAAGAATCCTTTTCTCTTGTATCTGCTTATTCTTGCTCCCTGTCTGTTATGCCACATGAGTATTTATAAGGCTGCACTCTGCTGGATCAAAGAGGGGAAGGAGAGCCAAAATTTCCTGTCTTCTGATTGAGACATCTAACAAAAACAGATCCTCTGTAACATCCCCCTCAGCCCCAAAATTGCTGCTAATATTACTGAAGTTATTCAAGAGTTTCTGCAGTGGCATCTGGATACTGTAAGAGATCCTAGCTGCTCAAGTTCACTATTATGTTGCCCCCTACATACTGTCAGCACATCTGTTTGTGTGGCTGCCTGACAAGTTGGACAAAGGTACACTGCTGAAAAATTGCCTCTGTTTTTGGTTTGCTAAGAGACGTTTTACTCAGTCAGTACCCAGATTGTGTTCAACTGCACAGGCAGATGTGCCAGCGTGGGGTGGCACAGCGCAGTGATAAAGGGAGGACAGAAAGTTTTTCAGTAGTAATGCTGTCTCAGAGTAATTACCATCCTTTCAGACTATGGATTTACAGTTCCCAGTAAGAAGAAAAGAAATCAGAAAATGCACTGTCTTGAGGAGGGCAAATCCAACCTGAATAGAGGGGGGGAAAGCATAAAACACATGTAAAGTGAACAGTGTGTCATGTGAATTCTGGTTTTTTTTTTAGTGTGATGGAAGTTTGTTTCATGCATTTATTCGAAGTGTATGTGGATTGCATATTAAAATAGCATTTTTCTGATGCTATGGTGGATGTGTTTCAGGCTTTTTGTCATTGTGTTCAGATCTATTAAAGCGTGTCACTAGCCTTATCTATGCATTTAGAACTGGAGTCCTTCACTTAAAACAGGATTGGCTTTGAGTTTTACAGTTTAACCTTAAATACCTTATCAGTACAAGTGATGAATCAGCATGAAGACAAGCTTTTCACAATTTTAGGAGGATTTTTAAGTGTCTAATTTTCAGATAATTTTAAAATGTTCTTTGATATTGCTTTCCTAGTACTGAAGTACTTTCCTGAAAGAATGCTGCAGTCTAAATAATGCAGCATCTAATGACTTGGAAATAAACGTGTAATACATTGCTCAGCTTCAAGGTCTTCACAGATTTGCATCAGTTAACAAAATTGCTGAGGTTCTGTGTAGTTGCAAAAGGAAAAGCTAATCTTTAGCATTGCAATCAGATGTTTCTGAAAAACAGATTTATGGTGGCTGAAGGGTATTTAAATAACTACAGTTTATCAAAAACTTTCAAGTTCAAAATTCTGTATTTTAACAATGTTTTTGCTGTCTCTAACACTTGAAATAAACCAATAACTTCTGCAAAAATTACTTTAATGGATTTGTTGGAACATCTAACTGATGATTTGAGAAGTTGAAAGCAATTGATATTTGTTTTTTTATTATACTTGTGAGGCTTGAATTGCTACTTAAATATAAGTATTCTGTTTATTTAAAAAAAAAAGTACTCATTTGGCTCAGATACCAAGTGACTTGCAGCAGTTCCTGAGTTAACACTCATCTTTTATTTACAAAACTCACAGCACAAGTTATTAATTATTTTAGTTTTGGTTCTAAAACTGTTATTAAACTACAACAGTAACAGCTTTTTCCATCAGAGTTCAACTTTCATTACATGCTTTCAATGTTAAGAAAGGATTAATTTTTCTTAATATTAAGTGAGCAGTGCTAAGAGCAAACTTAACTGAAACTGTGCTGGTTTTAAGTGATGCAAATAATAATCACTTTCAATGATTATACATCAGTCTGTGCTTTTGCAGAGAGGGTGCCTTGGTTTTGTTCAATTTTGTTTCCATTACGAATTGGTTTGGGGGGGTTGCTTGTTTTGGTTTTTTGTGGGTTTCTTGGTTGGTTGTTTTGGGTTTTTTTGTTGTTGTTTTGGCATTGGTTTTTTGTCATGTGCACATTGCTCTGTCTTGATCACCAAACAAGCTTTCAGGGAACAGATTGAATTAGAATTCCGTATGCCATGTGGTATGCAAATTTCAATTTAAAAAAAGTATTTGTTACCTAATAAGATTCTGGGCACTCTTCTCAGTGGCATTGTAGGCAAGATTAGTGATGCAGTCTACTTAACTTTTAAGTTCACGTTTCCTTCCTGCCCATTCTAGAACAGTTTTAGATTACAAGTAAAATATCTATACTCTCTCTTCCCTGATTCTTGAACATAGCCCAACACTCAGCTCATCTTCACTCATCTGCAAAATGTTTTGCTGGGATTTGATTTTTGGCTATCTTACTATAAATGCTTCAAGAACCGTTTTTAAGCAGCACTTACAGTGGTGCTGTGGTTGTAGCTATTTCAAATGATGAATATAACTGGAACACATATCGTAGAGTGTGCAGACAGTTCAGATCAAGCATTTGACCATTTAATTGCCAGTTATTTGCAAGGAACTTGGCTCTCCTAAGCTGTTTTAATTCAATACAGGATGTTCCACTTCAGTTACTTTTTTGAACTTTCAGTAAAACAACATTTTTGCAGGACATTAATGATACTCTGTAATGCAAACAGCCATCATGATAAGATAAGCTGTTCGTTCTGTCTGCTTTTATTATTTCCTGATTCGTGCGTGTTTGTTAAAGATCTGGTATTGTCTTATAGCTTTATTAAACTGTCCTTTTATTCCCATAGGGGAGATGATTTGCTTCAGAATATTTGACTGTTAGAGAAAATCATACTAACTTCATTCCTTGTAACACTTCTGAAAAGTTATATTAGTTTCCCTCTGTCTTTTTTCAGAGAATGGACCTTGGAGAATGTCTGAAGGTGCATGACCTGGCATTAAGGGCAGACTATGAAATAGCATCCAAAGATCAAGATTTCTTCTTTGAGCTTGATGTATGTATTTTGTCTTAATGGTGAAGAAAAAGCGTAATTTGTGTACCTAGGTGGATAAACTGAGCAACAAAAGTTAAGTTTTGGTACACACAGAAGGAAAACTTTCGGAAAGTAATTTTATAGAAAGAGGCAGAGAAACCCTTGCACAGTCAGATAAGATACATGCCTTTTCATGATTATATGCAAGTAATTAATTTGTATTGGTAGTCATCTCTAGGTAGAACTGTTAACAGCCTTCCTCAGAACAAATTATCTTAAACCTGGATGCTGTCTTAGTGATATCAAATAGCAAGTGAATGTTAAGGCTGTGTATGCCTTGAAGAGAGTCTTAAATTCTATGCTTATTGAAGAAAGTACTTTTGTATTGGAGATAACAAATCATATGCTATGTTTCAGTACACCGTAGTTTGAGTAATAGTTTTGAACTTCGAACTAGGAAGTTAGTCTTCACTAGGACAAAAAGGTTTGGGATTTTTTTTTGTTGTTGTTTGGAGGGATGGTGTTAGTATGCTTATAGCTTAAAACCCTAGTGAAAAAAGTTACTGCATGTATTGGCTGGGTGAGGTGAACCTGAATAGCCTTTGAAGAATTTTAATGCATGTTAGAAATGCTCACTTCTTAGAGAAGACTTAAGACAGATTCAGTTCCAAATTTCTGCAAATACTTAATAACTATGACAATGTGTAGACTATGATTTTTAAAATGTTCTGTATTAATGTATGTGATTAGTCACCATAAACTGCTAGATTATTGTTTTACAAAGGTTTCACTAATAAAAACTTTATTAGTGTTAACTAAGTTAATTAAGTTAACTGCTGTTAACTTATTAGTGTTAAGACTAAGTTAAGTCTTAATAAACCTGGAAAGTGGTAAGACTAATGAAATATTCATGTTCTTGACAGCATTGATCAGTGTTCTTATTGATGTTTTAGGCAATGGACCACCTGCAGTCATTTATTGCAGACTGTGACAGGAGAACAGAAGTGGCTAAGAAAAGACTAGCAGAAACCCAAGAGGAGATCAGTGCTGAAGTTGCAGCTAAAGTAAGCATGTAAAACTAGTTACTCAAGTCTCTTTGCAGGTCTGTTTTTCTAAGGAGCCAACTTAAGGCTTTGGCAAGCTGTCCAATCTGAGAATTCATACTGAGGAGGGGAAAAAAATAAGACATTTTCTCTATCCTTCCCAAAACTGCCTTTAAAGCACGGAGAGGAGAACACAGGGAGGAGACCCCTCTGATATTTTTGAGCTCAGGAAACTTGACTCTCTGTGATACCATGCCATATAAATGTTAGTAATTCCTACACTTTTTGATCAAAACTTCATCCATAAAGTAAACAAAAATTTGATGTGCTTTTCTATAGATCTTCTAACTGAAAAAAACTTCTGTCATTTTCCCGCACTTATATGCACATGCTAGGACGGATGGTTGTACAAATATTAATTTTGCAAGACTATGTGGTTATAGACAACAGTGTGAATTACTTGAAGTTTCTGAACAAAATCCTGCTCTGGAGTTGGTACATAGACTTGGTAACTCAGCCTTTCTCTGTGTGTTTTTACGTGAGGCAACTTCTGTTTCACTTTTACCTGGAGAAGTTAACTCTGCATGTTTCTTTTAATTCTATCCTACCAATTTTGCGTATAACAACTCAATAGTAGTTCAGATTGTTTTCCATAATTAAAAGTGTTTCCTGTGTTAAGTCTTTCCTTGTCTTTCAAGGCTGAAAGAGTTCATGAATTGAATGAAGAAATTGGGAAACTGCTGGCCAAAGTAGAACAGCTTGGAGCTGATGGGAATGTGGAAGAATCTCAAAAAGTAATGGATGAAGTGGAGAAGGCTCGAGTAAAGAAGAGAGAAGCAGAAGTAAGTTGATTGTGTAAGGCTTGGGGGATGGAGAGGGTGGGGTCCAATATTAAATTGGTTGGCATCTGTGTAATGCAAGATATCTTATCTGCTGTCACTTCCTTAAGTCATTGCTTCATATAAAACTGAAGAATTTGCTTTGTGGCATCCTGTACAGTTAAAGTTTCTACCTTTAAATGCACTCCTATACTATTAAAATTATACTCACTTCCACAGATGATGCATTTATCTTAGTTTAGCTGTATTGGCCAATTGTATCTGTGGACACTACGGTTGTATCTGTGTTGGACTGGCTTATTTCGTTGGGTCTCACGACTCTTGCTGTGGCAACTCTGTTGTGCCTCATGGTGTGCTGATGTGGCTCGTACTGGAAAGCTTCAGTGAAGTGAACCATTGTCTTCACTGAAAGATAATTAGTCAACGGCTTGTGCATCAGGCAAGTCAAAACAGTCCTTGTTGTAATGTACAGGTGGCAGAACTCACCAAGAGCTTTTCCTTATCGTATTTCACCAAGATCCTTAAATTTGTAGAAACAAACATCTGCAGTTGTTTTAATGGTACCAGAGGCATTGCTGGCAGTCTTGCTTGTCTGTCATCTGAGTGTAGATAAATTTTGTTCAGATAACTTGTTTAATTAGTGTCTAAAATGCAGGTAGATTTCTCAGGAAAATACTACTGTTTTAAAGTGGGTTCAGAATCAAAACTGGTGTAATATTTTCATAATATGTTAACATAGTAATTGTAGTGTTAACGTGTATTCATTGTTGTATATGAAAAAGTTGATCCTCCTTCCAAGTAGTATGATCTTAAGTAAAAGTAATAATCACCCCACTTTGTTTAATTTGGAAAACCAGTTGCTGATGTCCTGCTTTTAAATATGTCCAATCTTCAAAATAAGGAACCTGCCTTGTATCTTCATGAGACAGCTGATTTATGAATAGTGTAAATTAACTAAAGGGTGTGCTGGTGTACATTGAATTCCATTATCAATTCGTAGTATATCTCTGGTAAAGTGTTATCTTTGTATTTCTGTGCATTCAGAAGTTAAGGTTAGCAATTTTTTCTTTTTTTTTTTTTTTCCTAGGAAGTATACAGGAATTCTATGCCTGCCTCCAGCTTTCAGCAGCAGAAGCTACGGGTTTGTGAAGTGTGCTCAGCTTATCTTGGTCTTCATGACAATGACCGACGACTTGCTGACCACTTTGGAGGAAAACTACATTTAGGATTTATTGAAATAAGAGAGAAGCTTGAGGAACTCAGGGTAAATCATTCTTATATTTTTGTGTGTGTATGTGTGTGTGTTCCTGCTTAATTATTTGCCAGGCAACCTTAATGGAATATATCTTTCTGGGTGTGTGAATTTTTTTCATATTACTTTAAAATTTGGGATTTCATTAGTCTATAAAACACTGAACATTCTAATTTAATATCAATTATCTGGATAATTTGATAAGATGACCTCTTTTGCACTGAGGTATATTAAAATACATGCTCAAAGTAATGCATCTTGGGAAAAAAGAGTGCGATTCCACCTGTAAAATGGAGAACAACAGTGATGTTGCAACATATTTAGCAGTCATAGGAGATAGCCAAATGAACTCTACTTTTAGCCAGTTGATTGGCTAAAAGTAATAATGAGACTCTTGAAAATACAAGAACATGTAGTGGGCCTAAGTGAGTGATATTTTATTTATTTAAGTAGGATAAAATGTTAATAGGGCTGGTGTTGAAATCCTCAGTTTTGGCACCAATACGTAAGGAGGATGATAACACATGGCAAAGTTTTCAAAAAAGATCTACAGACATGCTTGGAGCTCAAACAGCCTGCTGTACAGTGAAAGACTAAAACTCAATTTGTTTATTTTATCCAGACAAAGATTAGGAGGTGACTTTCATTTATAGGTACCAACAACTAAAGATGATCTCTTTTTTTTTTAAAGTAATTTTTGAAGGCTTTTAAGCTTAACTGACAGTAGATTAAATAAGTTCCAACAACTCAAGGCTGTAGCTATCCAAAGTCAGAATACAAAAAGATGTATATCTTGAAGTCAGGCTAGCTATTAAAATAGTTGTTGCGGAAAGGTTGCATGTTCTCTATAGCTTGAAGATTTGAAATCCAGTTGGAATATTATCCTAAACAACACTATCTTGGCCAGAAATTGTGTGCTGGAAGAAAGACTTACTGGAATTATATTCTAGACTTTTGGTATTCAAGAGGATGGATTTGGACACCGATGCCATTTATGATCTTAATAAGCAAATTATGGAGTTCAAGGCTCAGTTAAGCACTTAACTGTAGAAATCACTAAAGACAATAGCTAAACGAGTCGATCCCTAAAAGCAGAAAATGCTGCTACTGAGTTTGAGTAAATTGGCTTTGTTTATATTTCATAATATTCCAGCTGTCTTGCATGGATACTGTGACTTACCCTTTGGAAAGCCCAGCTCTTTCCGTTTACTATATTGGCAATTTAGGCTCCTAAATATAGCTGCTGTAACTTAAACCTTAGATGCCTAGAATAGATCATGTGCGCTTCCTTTCACCCCTCCATGAAATTATGAAGAGAGTCACTTGAACAAGAAACCTTGCTTGTAGTTAAATTACTGATATTGTACAAGGAAGTATAGATATAATTTGACATAAAGGGTTGAAATAACTGATTATTTACACCATTCGGAAAAAAAATGCATGGATAATTATTTCACATCCCCAAAGCATCAATAAAATAATCTTTTGAAGTACTTTGCTAACAAAAAAAGAAAACAATAACTATCCCCTCCTTCCTCAGAGCTCTCCTCAGAGATCTAATCAAGATGCTGCTGGGGCAATTCCACATCTCAGAAGAAGGTCTTTACAAAGAGTTGAATTTCTTGCATCATGTCCAGAAGGTGGCGAGACTTGGGTTTGGCCAGATCTCCAGTTGTGAGTTCCACATCTGAGGGCCCTCTACTGAGCGTGCCTTGTCCCCAGTAGTAGTCAGTTCAACCTGGGGGCTATCAGCTGAAGCATCCTCTCTAATTATATGTCTCGTGTTCACAATACAGAAACAAGTAGTCTCAAAGCTAGGTATCAGCCCAACCAAGTCCTTTAAGACTAAGGATTTCTTTATGTCACAGCATAGCTGAAGGAGTTAATAAAACAATTAACTCTCCCAGTTCTGATTCCATTCTACCTTTCCCCAGTGGCCAAAATATGATAGGATTGGCATGGAAACTCTTACATTAAAGGCATGACTTACTGCTCTGAATTCCCTGTTGTGGAAAACTTTATAACTCTACGTATTTCAGGTCTTCGTGTAACACCCATCTATTTGCTGCAGCTCTTCTGCAATAACTTCTGTTTCTTGGGGGGGAAAAAAATATATACACACACACTGAGGAAGAGAGAAGGAATAATATACACAAGGGAAAGGGAATATACATGAGGGAAAGAACTGAATATTAACTGTGTAGATTATTTTTATAGCACCTTCATCTGAGAAATTTTGAAATGTAACTTAATTAATATATTCCTTTGCTTTTAGAGGATTGTGGCTGATAAACAGGAGAAACGAAATCAGGAACGTCTGAAACGTAGAGAGGAGAGGGAAAGATTTTTTTTGAGAAACTAAGGAGGTAGGGATCTATTTTAATTGCATATACATAATGACCTATTTAATTTTAATGGGAAAACTATGTACGAAATGTAGTTCATACATGTTTTTAAATCTGCAGAATCACAATAGTCTGCATTCTGTGGAAGGAGTGAGAGTGAATTTCATGTCTAACTCTTAAAACTGACTTGTTTTCATAGCCTTTTTAAAAACTACAGATAGAAGTGTCTCTACATATTTGAACAAATGGCCTTTAAATGAGATAATTTTCAGGAGTGTACCTTGTTTTGGGACCTGACAGATGTAAGCTTACACACAAGTGAGTTTCTAACATGTTAGATGTTAGATATTTACTTTACAGATGTTAGAAATTTTCCTTATTGGAAGTAGTTGAATGTATGACTCTGGAAGGTAATTCCCTGTTCTTCTATGAAGTAGTTGCTTCCAGGCTTTGTGGGGCTAGAGTGGAATGGAATCTGAACTGCAGTTCTCCTGACATGTCAGCTTCAGAGGTTAACAATGTAAACTTTGAAATCTGTTGCAGTCTGATAATACGTGCCTGACAAGAAATAAGGGAGTACTGACTTGAACTGTAAGCTTTTTCTGTGGGAGGGGTGGAAATAAAAAAGGAGATTAGATATTCTTTTGGGTTTGCAGCATGGTGTGCTCAAAAATAAATAAAAAAAACACAACACAAAACAGTTGTCAGAGGGATGTGTTTCCTGGTAAATGTGTTACAAAGATGTTAACATCAAATAAAAGGCCTTTAAATAATTGCTAGTAAAATAAGAAATACAATAACAGGTCAACTAGTTTGGTTTATTATTACTAAATTGTACTTTATTTGATAATAAGATTCTGTAAGAAAAATTGATTTAATATTTTCCATTTATTTCAGGTCCAGATCCCACAGCAAGCATACCAAAAGGTATATAAATCTGCAGACAAGAATACCATCAGTGAAGCCATCCTTTCAAAAGCAGGAACATTGTTTGTCTAGCACTATTAGGTTAAGATGTCCGTCTTTACAGAGAAAGCATTCTGTTACACAGTCATCTCTCTGTGTGTTTATACAGTATTTATCACCATGCTACTGAGTTTATAAGTGTATGTCTATTTTGTGGCTACTACAATGCGACTTTTTGTCCCAAACAACACTTGGAACACAGAGAATTGCTCTTCCTTCAAAACAGAAGCTTGTGGTTAATATCTTTTGGTGAAAACCCATGTTTTTAAAATCCTAAGAACCAGGTTAACTCTCAATAGATGACCCATCAATAGTACAAGTTTTCTTCCTGACCTACACAGTCGAAGGTCACCAGTCAGGTATTATTGCAGAGTGATTTTAAAAAAAAAAAAAGAAAGAAAATCATGACTTTGTATGGTGTTTAGAACCTTCCAGACTAGTTTTATTGTAGTAGCTATGGGGAAGGATATAGTCCTATTTTCTCAGAACATCATAAAACATAGGTTCTGGCAGATGATTCCTATCACTGCATCACAAAGTTCTACAACTTTGCCTGATAAAGACAAGATTTTGAAATTTTAAAAAGCAGATTTTTTTTTCTCCGTATTTTAAATTCCTTTCAGAAGCGTGAATTGGCTATGCTGTAACCATACATACAGTCATAAATTAACTGTAAAATTGTCTGCATTAGTCACAAAGGAGTTTGTAGGATTTCTAATGTTGCTTTCCCCTCTCTGTTTGCCTGTGATAGGACAATGCAATAGCTCTGAACACTGCAGACCATTCTCTATACAGATTTGCTTATTCGTAGAGTGCATAATATTCAAAGTACACTGATAGAGTAGCTAGGTGAATGCAGTGTCTGGTTTAAGTCCTTTCTGCTCCTAGATCTAGGTCCCGAGATCGCCGCAGACATAGGTCTCGCTCGGCCTCCCGGGAACGAAAGAGAAGAACTCGCTCTAAATCCCGTGAGAAACGCCATCGTCACAGGTCTCGCTCTAACAGCCGCAGCCGGAGTCGCAGCCATCATAGAAGCAGGCATAGTTCCAGGGAGAGAAGCCGAGAGCGCAGCTCCAAAAAGAGGTAAATGTTGGCCTAGAAATAAATGGCTTTTCCTAGATGCACGATGAGAATTTTCACACTAAATTACATTTAACACTTATTAAACAATAATTTAAACACATTTTGATACTGTCTCAGATTTCAGTTACACCTTTAGCATACTTATGATTTGACATACATAGTGTTTGTTTTTTTTTTTTTTTAATAATAGGTTTATGTATTATTTCTGTTTTGGAGGAGTGATACAAGGTATTGGTGTCAAGTTGATAATACTACCAGCTTCCTGCAGTCTAGAAAGTGAAACAGTTGATCTCCATTTGAACCTAGGGATATCAGCAGTCATCTTACTGTCATCCATTTGGTTTTTCCCTTGGGCTCTTGTTCCCAGCACTGGAGCCCATCTATTGTGAACTGCACCAGATAAAAACAAGTTTAGATATGCCTGAAAATAAACTTGTTGCATTGCATCTGAAGGTGTTGCTTTGCAAGGGAAGTGGCTCAATCCCTCATTGAAGGATTACTGCAGAGAGCAGTCTGGGGCTGTTGCTTTTGAATGACGCAATTGCTGTCTGCTCCTGAGGAACTGCTGGCTTATTTTAGATGAGTGAGGTAAGCTTAATTCCGAAGAGCATAGGAATTGCACAACGAGGCATTTGGTAGGGAGGTCTGCTCATAACCAGGATTCCTTTCTTGTGTAGGTCAGCCACTGTGGCGTAGAATTGAGTGCAGTACAGTGGACGGGGTGCCCAGTCTTAAAACCCTGACAGGCTGTCGACTTGCAAGAAGAGAAAAGATCTGGTTTTGAAGTGGCCGCACGTGCAGGATTTATAATTCAAATTATTTTAGGATTTAAATCACCAAGGGTGGAGAAATGTGTTGAATGTGTTCAGGTGTCTCATGGGCTCTTTGCCCTAAAAATGAGCTTTTTTTCTTCTTGGAGTAGGTAGGTGACTGTAGTCCCGTTGTGCTCTGTAAGAGAGCATAGAAGACAGGATTGGTCCAAGTCTTTTGTTTCCTTCTTTTGTTTTTATCTTTATGGATAAAACTTAAATGTCTAGCACTCTAGTTGATATAATCAGTAGTTTCTAGTATTTAAAACTCTTCAGGGTGTTCTTTAGTGTCCTAAAGTCAACATTTCGGACTTGGCAATTTCCATCTTGATTGTAGCCTGTCATCACAGTTATCCTAAAGAGCCTGCCCCTTCAAGGCATTCACAATGGCAGATTAGCAAATCTTCAAACCTGTAGTTTTTCAGTCTTAAAATAGACATTTTCTTTTCAATCAACACATTTGTTAACTTGGATGAACCAATGTATAGAGCATATGCTCAAATTGCCTTTAATTCTTCAACTTTGAAGTCCAGCCTTGCAAGACTCAATTTCAGTCCTTCAAAGATAACTATACTGATTGATTGTTTCGGGATTCTCATCATAGTTTTTCACTCTCCAATATGATATGCACAATGCAGATAATGCATTGTCTTCTGTATGTTGGCAGAGAAATATGTAAGAACAAGGAAATTGTGTGGACCATTGGTGCTATCTATATAAAAGTAAACCTGTCAGTCTCAGCTGCCAAAGGTGAATTGAAAAAGCACAAGGTGATTTGAAGGTGAAGTCAGTGTCCTTTTGCAAGATCCTATCAAAAGATAAGCCCTTCAAGCTTTGTTTTGTGTGAATGAGTTAAAATATATAACATACGTCAGGGCACAAGATTTCAACCTTACGATATTCAGTGCTGGAAATATTTCTCCTGGTGTCAGTTCCTGCCCTGAAGGAATGAGACACACCTGTGTTGGAAGAATCCTTGGTACAAATAAGAGTTTTGCATTACTGTTAACTCGACGGAAAAAATTGCTGTGCCATCATTAGCAGCTCATGCCTCTTATTTCTCTGAGGTCAAGCAAAGTTTTTGCTCTTAAAGGATGTATATTGTGTTATCAAGAGACTAAAGAATCCTTAGAGCTATGATCTTGCTGCACTGGGAGCAGGATATCTATTGAACTCGCAGACAGGCTGGATGCCTCCTTTTTAGAGATGCCCTTCTAGCCAGTAGAGCTGCTTTTCACATGAATGTGGGAGAAGCCTTTCTGTTGAGTACCACACCACTGTTGATACCATAATCCAAAATAAACCTGAACTTGCAAGCCTAAATGTATTATGCTTCCTTGTCTCCTAAGAACTCTTTTTCTAGTCCAGGGAAGTACTCATTGCCAAATGCCTCTCTTTTTTTTTTTTTGAGGAATTCCTCAAAATCCTGATATGAAATACTTTTATTCAAGCCTGTCTTCCCTAAGCTCAAAACATTCAGTTGTCCAAGGAATTCTGTCCAAGAATACTCTGCAAAATAAAAGACACACTCCAGCAAGTTAACATCTTCAGGAAGGAGTCGTAGCCTTTTGGTTTTGAATAACCAAATAAATTCAAATCTGGGGAACATGGTGCTTTTGCCAAACTCTTGCAGAAGAGCAGAGTGTGACACCAGAAACGACAGAAAGACGGATGAAAGCTGCAGCAGTGGCAGCCCATGGTGCCACTAATTCTAGGGCCTTAAGAGAAGTGTGGAGTTGTGGTTGCTGTGTGGGAAGAGTTGCATCATTCTGTTAACCTAAAGCCTTCAGTGCAATTTTTGGGCTTGGTTAAAGAACCATAAAATACAGTTATTGTAGGCTGCTGAATCCTGCTGTAAAAGCTATTAATGTGTCTGGGTTTTTTCAGTTTTGATCGCATCCATTATGGCTTCAACATGTAAGCATACTAGACAATTAGACTCCTTACTGGAGAAACTCCCAATGTGCTTCTCCTGAAAGTAATTTTCCAATTTTGTTCTGTATAACCACATTATCACAGGCAAACATGTGCTGGGTATTATTGTTTGCAGCAAACCATGCACTTTCTTCTGGTTTTCCTGTCCACCCTTCTTCAGAAAGTATTTTCCAAAGAGCCTTTCACATATCATGAAAAGCTGCTACCTCTCAGATACTTCTTCATTCTGAAAGTAAAGGGATGTTTGTTCTGTTCTATATCTAAGAAAATTCTACAAATACAAAAATTTGTCTGTCAAACCTGTTTTCTTTAATCTGTATCATCATTCGCCCCATTAACAAGTGGATAGATTTAAATCTCTTAATGGCAGGGATCTTGTTTCAAATTTATCAATATAAGGAGCAGACTTCCACACTCTGTGGGCACAACTGAACGAAGTATCTGGCAACAGTAGCAAATATGTCTAAGATAATGGGAACCCATCTGGTAATAACAGCAACATGCCTAAGGTAATAGGAACCCTAGGTCTACGCAGGCTTGGATTACTGGCTTACCAAGAGCAGGTCTAAATAAAGTCCTACTTTTCTTTGCTGTTAGCTGTAAGTTACCGATAACTAAAGTGAATTGCCTTTCATCTCATTAGAAAGAAAATACGTAATTTGTGCTTCTTGATTTGCAATGAGAAAGTGAATATTTGCAGTTAGATGTTGAGATGCATACTCAATGATAAGATCAATCATGACAGCAGGCCTAAATGTGGGTAAATTGAGAGATGGTTGTGTCAGTACGCTTGAGCCCACTTGCAAGAATTCATGTGACAAGGGTTAATGTAGTCCCATACAGACATTGTATGGACAAATAGAGTATCTACAGTCACAAGATGGGGCTTCATTTCACCTGGCTTTAGATGACTAGGTCAGATGTTAATCTCATGAGTCTCATCACAAACTCATCTGACATGATTTTGTGTCTATTTTAAGATGAGACAAATCATGCTTCAAAGTGTCTATTTCTTCTGCTGACTGTTAAGGAAATCTGGTGGATTAGCTTAGGTGTCTACATTGCAGACATTTAAAGCTGGGTGAGATAGATCCCACTCTCAGCATTTAGACAATTTCCCCACCCCACCCCCAAATATCCTTCAGATTGTGGTTGACAACAAAATATTCTAGCCCTATACTAATTGTCTGCTGTGGTAGAGAAGTACAGACTTTTCTTTTTTTTTGAGAAGGCCAGTGGAGGGGGGGGCAGGAAGCACAGGCCCATTTAGTCAAACATCTTACCTCTTGGAAGGTTTGAAACTGTAGCTATATCTCTTCCTGCTTTCCTAGATCTGACTGGCTGCTCTAGGATTTTCCCAG
>NW_008823954.1:2050334-2052298 GCF_000699105.1 Pygoscelis adeliae | reverse complement strand
TTTTTTTTTTTTTTTTTTTTTTTTTTTTTTTTTTTTTTTTTTGAGGAGAAGGCCAGTGGAGGGGGGGGCAGGAAGCACAGGCCCATTTAGTCAAACATCTTACCTCTTGGAAGGTTTGAAACTGTAGCTATATCTCTTCCTGCTTTCCTAGATCTGACTGGCTGCTCTAGGATTTTCCCAGACTGCCAAGGCTGCCGTAGGATATTTTGTCCAAGGCTACTTACAGTTTTTTGTCCTCACACCCAATGCAGGCATCCACAGATACTGTTTTGGAACCAGTATCACATTTTATAACACAATTCATAGTTGGTTGAACATGACAGTGTGGATGCTGCCTGCATATCTGGTGAAGGCGGCAGTTTCTGCTGAAGAATCCACTTGATCAGTTAGGAAGTAATGCTTTCCGAGCATTCTAGATAATGTAAGTCTAGTAAATGTTCTGATTCAAAAGGCCATACCTTGCCCTTGAGAAAGGCAGGAATGGTATTTTAGTTCTAAGTCTTCTGGTAGTAATACTGCTTGCTAAAGCGATTGTATAACCTTTCACATCACTGTGGTGTGAAAGCCACTCTTCCTTCTTGTCAGCTGATTAGAGACTCGCCTGTAGAGAGATGGGACAGCTGGACGAATGCATCTTGCATTCCTCCAAAAATGTGTTGAATGAAAATCCAAAGCTGTGGATGGCATCATGTCCTATCTGTCTGCCTATTCTAGGATTAATTACTAGAGTTAGCCTGAGTCAATCTGTTTGGAAGCATTGGTACTTCTGCAGGTGACTTGCAGCGCAAAATACTTGTGAAACAGCTGTACTAACTCCAGTGTTAACTTCTTATTTGGCATGTAGTTTGTGGAAAGGAGTAATGCCTGTGGATCTCAGTGTTTGCAAATACTAAATCTTGCAAAACACTACATTGCAGGGAAAGTAATTTTTCCAGCTGAGGAACTATAAATGGAAGGTCACTTCTTTGTAAGCTTATAAAAGGAAATTAGTGCAGGAGCATTTTGCAGACCTTAGTTTTGAAGCTCTGAGGTGATTACAGTAACTTTCTGTAAGTGGAAAGAGTACAGTCTCGCTGTCCAGTGCACCAGATTTTTTTGACTAAGAAATTGGTGGCTAGCTTTATAGCATAAGACTTTTCTGTGAAAGTATGTATTAGATTCTTTTATGATTGCAGTACATCTTAAAATGAGTATGTAATGTTTTTCAACAACAGGCTTAGGTGCACTCTGTGAGGGAATATAGAGGAGGATGTCTAATCTGTTTTTTTCTCCAATACAGGCAGCTCATTTAATTTAAAACTATGTGGGTTATTTAACAGAACAGCTCTTTTCCGGCTCCGTTGTAAAGGTTTTGGAGATGCCTATTATCAGAGTAAAATATCTTAAAATAACACCACCCCAATATTGCAAAAATCACACAAGGGATAATTCTTCTAGCAAAACCTAGTTGTAGCACAGGTTCCAGATTTGGTTTTTATTTGTCATGTAATAGCCTCATTCCAGAATTACACAAGTTAATTTCCCCCTGCTTTTAATCAAACTCATTTTTAAACACATTTAAGTTTGTAATTTATACATCTGAGATTAGCTTGAGAAGAACGTCTAGCCTGAGACTACAGATGAGAAATTTCAATTGTCCGGTGAAGTTCCCACTGACTGGAAGAGGGGAGACATAACCCCCATTTTTAAAAAGGGAAAAAAGGAAGACCCGGGGAACTACAGGCCAGTCAGTCTCATGTCTGTGCCTGGGAAGATCATGAACAGATCCTCCTGGAAGCTATGCTAAGGCACATGGAGGACAGAAAGGTTGATTCAAGACAGCCAGCATGGCTTCACCAAGGGCAAGTCCTGCCTGACTAACCTAGTGGCCTTCTATGATGGAGTGACTGCATCAGTGGACATGGGAAGGGCTACAGATTTTGTCTATCTGGACCTCTGTAAGGCCTTCGACACGGTCCCCCACA
>NW_008823954.1:2046061-2049565 GCF_000699105.1 Pygoscelis adeliae | reverse complement strand
TTCGGGGAGACCTTATTGCAGCCTATCAGTACTTAAAGGGGGCTTATAAAAAAGATGGCGGCAAACTTTTTATCAGGGCCTGTTGTGACAGGACAAGGGGGAATGGCTTTAAACTAAAGGGGGGTAGATTTAGACTAGATATAAGGAAGAAATGTTTTACGCTGAGGGTGGTGAAACACTGGCACAGGTTGCCCCAGAGAGGTGGTGGATGCCCCATCCCTGGAAACATTCAAGGTCGGGTTGGACAGGGCTCTGAGCAACCTGATCTAGTTGAAGGTGTCCCTGCCCATGGCAGGGGGGTTGGACTAGATGACCTTTAAAGGTCCCTTCCAACCCAAACTATTCTATGATTCTATGAATTAAACTTCTGTTAATGCAAGCTTGAGGGCGGAGGTTGAAAATAAGAGTGAAGCACACTGACCTTAATCTGGGCTCTGTAATAAATGTAGATTAGATTAAATTCTGTCTCTATCAATATTTGTCTTTTGAAATTGGAAGTAGGAAAGGGAGAAAAGTACAACGATTTCTGATGTGTTCTCATACGTGTCTATATAAATTTAAAGTTGGTTGGAAAAAGAAGAAAAATACAAAATCAAAATGCTGTTTGATAGCTACAGATTTGTGACTAACCTGAATTTTCAAATTTACTGCACTTTTCAGATCCTCAAAAGAACGATCTTCCAGAGACAAAGAACGTTCAAGAGATCGTGATAGAACATCACGTGATAAAGATAGAAGCTCAAGAGAGAGGTCACCGCGAGATTTCAAAGACAAGAAACGTTCTTATGAAAGTGCTAAGACCCGAGGAGCTCAGAAGAGCGTGAAGCAGGGGAGATATAACTGGCTGTATATTCACCTGATCTCTAGCTTCCTATGGAGTTGCATACTATGGTTTAGTTTACAGTTGTTCAAAGGGACACCAGTGAGCAGTTCCAGACACTGATCCAACTAGGGTAGATGTACAGTATATAAAAGTGGTTATAACCAAGTCAGAATTAAACCCCATCAATTAATGATGCCTAAAGCTGGGTCCTGGACTTCCACCAAGTTGTAAAACTTTTCTGAAAGATTTCTCTTTATTCAGGACAACAGTTTTATGTACCAGATGCAGATTCAATGTTTTTAATCTCCTTTCCAATACAAGTTAGTGAACAAATTATATTGTACTACTTGCCTTGGGTGCTTTTGAACCTTTATAAATTCTCCAATTCTGCTCCAGTCAAAACAGCAGCATTGAAAGGTTGTATTTTGGGGGATTTTTTTTGTTTGCTTTTTTTGTAAGAGGGTGGGTGGATGGATGTTAACTTTTACACTAAGGTTATGTTCCCAGTGATTTTTTTTTTTGTTTGGGAACCTAGGAGTTGATTACAGTGGGAGCATTTAGACAGGAATGTGTGCTGGAGAAAGCGGAAATGTCTTTTTACAGTGCCTATTTAGACTTGGAAATTGAACAGCTGTTGCATTACATCTTTTTTTATTTCTACTTAAATTTTGAAATCAAAGCCAGTCCCATATCTGTACCATTTGATTGGTATGTGTTCAATATATTTGTTTTTTTCCATAAGGACTCCTTCTGCTTTTTCTTGTGGGGTGTAAACGGCACATCCTTAATTGTATTAAAAACAAACAGAAAACCAGCAACAACAAACAAATTAAGAACAAAAAATAAAAAAATAAAAAAGGAAACCACATTGTCCAATAACTTAACAAGGATATACTGGTCTCTTAGGGTGGTTACTTAGCAGTGCAGTCATTGAAAAACTAACATTTGGTTATTAAGAGTTTTTAACATGCACATGTGCTCTAGAAGCAGTCTTTCTGATTACAATCCCGACTGTCCTAAGATCTCCAAAGGCAAAAACATGTAGAATCATAATGATCATGGCACAACCACTAACTCCTTAATGACTTCAATTTCAAAAAGTAGTATTTCATTTAGGTGCAAGCTGCCTTAACATAAAGGGGGTTGCTGTCGATTCTGTTGGACTGAAAGTGCTTTGGGGCGTATAAATTATTAAGACATGCCCTGCTGTCACACAGAAGAATTTAGAGATTGGAAAGATCTCCTTGAGATAGCACCACTGAGTTTCTTAACAGTGATGCTTAAAAGCAGTGTTTGTAAGTGATGTATTGGCATTTTCGGCAGGTTCTGCAGACTCCCCTCTGTATCTCCCTTGTCCAAGTGCCTCTGTAGGCCCGCTAATTATGGGTGTATAATATCACTGTAAGTTCACTGTGTGCATTTTTTCCTCAGTGTTTTTTCTGTAGCCTCTTCAGTATGGTCAGAACACATGGGTGATAATTCTAACACAGCAGATAATTCAGCAGTATTTTGGCTGGCAGTGAAAGCTAGAACAGGACCTTCACATCTCGGCAAGGACTTGTGTTCAACGTAGCACATACCCTCCATTTCAAATTCATGTCATTTTAAGCTCCTTAAGAAATACTGTAATAATGATGGCTAACTACTTAGCACTTTTTTTAATTTACCTATTTGAAATCTGAACGTGAGTTTCCTTCCTGGGAATGCTTTATGAGTTCCTGCGTGGCCCAGCTGCTTGATGAATGTAAGTGACGGGTGTTTGTCACTTACTCTGCTCTGGTATGAGCACGCTGTATAAGTGCTTGCTAACATCTATTGTCATACCTTTGTTAATAGAATTCTAGTGCTGACAAAAGGTGAACACTCATTTCTAGATGCATCTTGCATAGCAGAATTGCCAATGAGTGGATTGCTAACTCCTTTGGAATTCCTTTCTGGAATAAAAACACTCCAGAAATACTGAGGACCTGTCTCCCCCTGCAGCCAGCAAATAGAAATTTTGTATTGTAAAAGGTGGGTGGGAATTTGCATACTGTGACAAAACACTGCTTAGACTCCTTACTAGCAAATTCTGGATAATATGCCATTGATTTTACAAATGGCTTTTAAATTTAATTATGAGAGAGTGATTGAATTTGGACCTTTCCTTGTTTATAAGTTTGCGTGGGGTGGTGAGCTTCATAGTATCCAAGTACCACACCAATGTTAAACAGAGAGAAGGTAAGTCTTACCTCTGGTATCCTGATAAAATAATCTGAATTGCATGTGGAAATACATGCCTCATGTCTGAAATGAGGACTGGAGTGCAGTTAGGAAGAGAACTGAAGTAAGGCGATTGATGAAACCCACTTCTGATGCAGGCGATCTGGAACATCTATCAGAAAGGGAGACTGCTTTATTAGTTGTGCCTGAGTAGGTAAGGGTCTTCCACCCTTCCGTCAGAACCAAGCTACCTTAATTTCCAGGAGGGTGAAACTGAGGTATTCATCACCTGTGTATTTCGTGCTGGAGAGCTGAAGAGTGGTATTGACTGACATTAGTTTGCACAGTCAAAATGATTAGGAAAGGGATCTGGGGGAAATAAATCTGTCCATCTCTGCTGCATCATATAAGGGAAGGAGCTTTGACTTCAATCAAATAGTTTGGGCTTTATCACTTGTGGTTTTAATTTCCCAATCTTC
>NW_008823954.1:2030921-2046032 GCF_000699105.1 Pygoscelis adeliae | reverse complement strand
AAATCCGACTTCTGGTCTAGAACCAGATCATAAATACAACGGCGAGATCATTCAGAAGATCAAGCCGCTCAGCCCGCTGACCCAGATCAAATACGTCTGACAGACATGGGTCTACTAGCTTCACATCACACTAAGTATCATCTGTCCGCACTACTTACGACTTCCCACACCGAGCCTGTTTGCCCAGCTTTTCTCCCTTCGGTTGCTTGTTCGGCCGTTGATTCTTAGGAGATTGAGAGAGCCGGAGCAGGGGTGCTAGACCCACAGGAGGCCGTGGGGGATGCTGCTGTGCAGTGATCTGTGCTGCTACTACTTCGCTAAGAGATCTCGTGGGTCTGCAGGTCCTTGAGAGGGCCTGAGTGCTCGAGGCCGTTCCTATTCGAGGAAAACATCTTCCCTCTCCTGCAAGGAGGCTTACTGCAGCCTGGGAAGGGAACCTAAGGATGCTGTAGCTGAGCATCTCTCAAACATTTTGCTGACACAGTTGTAGCTCCATGGCAATTTTTATCAGGCTGCAGGTGTACAAATTGAGCGAAAATAGTAGATTACTTCATTTAAGTGTTCGAAAAGCAGTGAGCCTGCAAGCATTACTCCTGTATCTCAGAAAGGGTTAGTCAGGGGAGCGTAAAACAGGAAAACCTTGAGATGGTAAGCAGCTAGAGAATGGCACGTTACCAGAAGTGAGGTCCTCTCCTGAATGTATACAAGTTGCTTTTCCTGCTGGAGCAGGAGGAACCATACAGTAAAAGTGACATTTCCAAGCAAAGAGGTGCTTGGCCTGGTGCAGCCGTATCGCGTTACCCACCATCAGACTTGCCAATGAAGCTGGCAGAGGAGACTCTTCGTATCTGTCCTCTTGCCTTCCGTCAGGTAATGAATGTGGGATTTATCCTCCTCTTCCTACAGCGCAAACCCTAACCCTGGAGCCCCTCTCTCTGTCCAATCTATGCCTTTGAGGCACCCACCATCCTGCCCCAGGAGCAGCAGGAGAAAATAGGTGAACCAACCCCCTAGGCCAATGCAAATGGATGATTGTGGTCACCTTAAATAGCCTTGGGGCAGGGATTACCTATTTAGCTGAAGGGAGAATGGTAGCAACTTGTCTTAAGACAGCTAAAGGCATGGATGGGTACTTCCGAACAAACAGTTTTAGCTACAGGAACTTCAGTATCGCAACAAGAAGCTCCTGTGGTGCTGGAAATGACTCGGAGAGACATGTGTGCCATCTCCTCCAGGACTGTTATGGATTCCAGCAGATTGCAGTTGCAGTCAGCATTAAATGAAGTACAAATGCAGAACAAGCTATGTGCCAGAGCTGATGGCAGCGTGTGGTGTGTTGCATAAAGGTCTGATAACCCCCCTGGTTTACTATTCTCCATCCCACATTTCACATGCCACCTTCCTCAGTATAGTTGTCCTTTGTTCAGCAAACAGTAGAGGTTAGTTTCTCCCAATGCAGTGGCTTATAAAAAGTGTTAATGTGATCTTCATTCAGTCCTGTATGGTTCGTGCTCTTTGTTCTTTGCTTTGATCACTTTTTTCTACTTGCTTCTTAATAAATTCTTGCACTGTTACTGCTCATGCAATTCTTTAATTCTTCTTTTCACTAAGACCTGGCGATCTGACTTTCAGCCTGCAAAACTGGGAAGCAGTGAACTGCTGGGCAGGGGTTGTATCAGCAGCTGGAAATACGGGGGAAGAGAGGAAGAAATGCTTGTTTCTACCACAGGCTCTCCTCTTTATCCCTGCTTTGCCATTGGCAGGCGCATAATGGACAGTCAGCAGGCAATTAGAAAATTCTCTCATGACTTGGTCTCTCCCGGCTCTGGCTTTTCACCTCCTGTTGCTGGGGTAACCGTAGTCCCAAACCACTTCCCAAGCTCTTGGTAGTGCTGTGCAGAGCACCGCAGGCAAGCAGTGTTCTAGGAAATGCACCAGCAAGGAGTTGGGATTAGCTAGCAACAAAGCAGGGCTGGCCGTGGGCAAGGTCAAAAAGCGCCTGATGGATAGCAGGAACTGCCGTGGCTGCACAGCCCTTTCCCAGGCAGAAATGATCTGCCGAATGCTGACTAGTAAATAAAGCATTGATGGTGATGCTCAGTTAGGAGCACAAAGGTTAGAAATGGTTCCTGGTGCTGGCTCGGAGGGGCTGCAGACTTTCACAGCACCAGCCATCAGGCACCACCAGCACCAAAGGCCTGCTCGAGCCTCTGCGTAGCCATCGCTAGCAGGTGATAACCCAGTTGGGGACTTTGCATCGAACTACTGTAACTTATTAAAGTGCTGCCATCTTCCTAAGTTCAAACTGGTTTGCAACAGAGCAATGGGAGCAAAGAACTGCTGATTTCCAACAGGTGAGGGCAACTGCTGCCTTGATGGAGGGTGGGACCGTAATCCAGGTGTCAGCTTCAATATTTCACAGCCATTGTCTTCCTTGTCCTAAAATTCTGCCTCTGCTTGTAACCCCGTGCAAAGCTCTGCTGGTGGCCCATGCTAATGGGAAGTTTCAGTGCGATGTCAGGATCAGCCTGCTCTGCCTGACGGCAGTGGTTAGCAGCTGCCGGGTGTCCTTGGTGGACAGCCTGGGAAGGCTGGATGGAGATCAGCAGCACCGGCATCACCAGCAGCATGTCCCCGATTCGTCTGCTCCCATGTGGTTGTGCGGGGGGGAGGTGAAGCACCGTGTTGCTGCCTGTGAGAGACACGACAGCAGTGCTTCCTCCTGGGGAAATGCTTCCAAGGACGTCAGAAGCAGAAGCCTGGGCTCTCCAAGGCGAGCGTACAAAATATTCTTGCAGTACAACTGGGCTGCTATTTCTACTGTCCACTGAGTAAGCAAACAATTCAGTCTAGGATGCTGCTGGCTCACACCAGGAGAAAAATCACTCCTGTGTGTCTTAGGCTTGTTTGATACTGACCATGTGCAATCTGACCAGTATAACCGTGCCCTGATCTGGCTCAAACCCCCTCCACTGCGTAAGCCAGAAGCGCTCTGGCATGGCATATAAGGTTAACTGAGCCTCAGTGATATTCTAACTACAAATATTCATTAGCTCAGTATTAGCTTTAGCAAAGGTAAAGAAAAAAAGGCATCTTCTCTAACATCGCCTTTCCCTAAAGCAGGATGTTGTAATGAAAGAAAAAAAGAGATTTTACAATGTTGAGAACTGAGGTTAGAATAGGTCTGTGGGCTTGTTTGGTTTGGTTTGGTTTGCAGCATGAGTCACACTTGTGCTTTTATGAGACACCTGAGCGCCACGCCTGATGGACAGGCATTTGAATTCGGTGGCTGTTCTGTTCTTTCAGTGGCCACTGGCTCCTAGTGCCGATTCAGACATTACAATTCACTTGTCTTATCTCAGTATGACCTTCTGTAGGCAGCAATCCTTTCTCATCATGCATTGTGCCATTACGAGCCCTGTGGTACCTTCTGTTTAACCAGGAAGGTGCCTTGAAAGTCTAACAGGGCTCCTCTGCTCCTCTCTGGCTCTAACAGGAGCGACCACCCTGCTGCCCAGCATGGGGTAGAAACATTGCTTCTTCCAGCATGTTCCCATCTGGACTGTACCCTCACCGCCTCCTACCCATCACTAGGTGTTTTAAACAGCAAATAGAAGCAGCCCCTACTCTTTCAGTGTAAAGCAACACCTCTGAGGGCTATATCTATACCGATGCCCACAGCTCTACAGCAAGGTTCAAGCAGCCCTTCACCTCAATCACCGGTAACGCAAATGGCCTTCCAGCAGGAAAAGTGGGTGCAAGGGAGGGTTTTGCTCTGGACCCTGCTAGAAGGATTTCTTAGAAGCTTCCTCAAATCCTCTGCAAGGTCTGTAGTCCCCTCTCTGGGCAGCCCCGGGATATCTCAAATGACCTCCTCCCTTTACTCACCTCGCTGAGCCTCTCTAGTGCCTGTGGTCCAGGCAGGGGCAGGAAGGCTGCTTGGCTCAGACCCTCTAGCAAGAAAATTATTAGGCTTAAATGCCTCGACAGCTGCGTTAACTACTTCTGTAAAACACTCCCTGTCATTTCAAATTGCTTTGGTATGTTTGTAGCCCTTGTCTCAGAGTGATTTGGTGACGCTGTCGCACCCACTGGACTCTTGGATTTTATCCCGATATTGATTTGTATTTGGACGAGGATGCCTTGCAAGTGCACCTTCCTCTGGGTAAGTTTCTGCTTTGTTACTACAGCAGCTGAAGTTTTTCAAGTTAAATTTCTCTCATCCCTTTGCTTGTATTCCTTTATTTCCCAAAGCTGCCCCCATTAGAAGGTCTGAGTTCACTCAATGAAGTTGATTAACTGCATTTAAGTATATATGTGTTTTTACAATGTTTAGGTAATATTTTGAATCAGGAGTGTTTGGTTGTCTCTACAAGGTCAAGTTTTGCTTGTGGGGATGCTTTTTTTCTCCAGCAACATGACTGGCAAAGCACTTTGATTTTACTAGCTGAGGGGATAAACTTCCTCCGTGAGCTCCCTCTCACTCCTCTTCCCCTTTCCCAGATTTTCCAAGTGTTTGCACTGTTCTGGTTTAGGTCAGACACAAAGATAACTCCACGGCACTTAGCTGATTTAACCTGTCACAGGCACTTGTCATGCTACCTGTGCTACGTCACAGGTCTGTCGTCTCACCCAGACCTTCCTGATGTCCCACAGGCTGTAAAAAAAAACATGAAGCTTGGTGTGAGGGCTTTGGTCCCACTCACTGGTGGTGCTCCATGGGAAATCTCTTCCTGCTACCTTTAGGTATGATGTTTTCCTTAAGTTTCTCCTCACAGGATCAAAGTTATCCCTAAGAATGCATATAGTATGTATAGCACCACGTATTTACTGGTTCAATAAGTAATGAGTGTGTTTGGTTTGCCTCCCAAGTACGTGAATGTTGCTGTTTTGCAGAGGCACAGTGAGGTCCAAGAAAAGTCAGACAGGATTGTGCAGTGAGGCTGCTGGAAAACTGGGAATTCAGCTCCGGTATCCTCAATCTCAAGATGTCGTCTGATCTATGCTCTGTTGGGAAAGCTTCCTGCCATCCTTTGAAATCTCAGATAAACAAAAAAATAAAGTTCATGTACTCCTAAACCACTCACATCATACAAATTTTTAAAATTTGGTGTGTGTCCCCTTTTGTAAATGGATTAAAAAAATAATTCCCTCTGTACTTAAGCCTTGAGTTTGGTTTGTTTCACACGCTTTGCTTTTGCTACACATCTCTCCATCACAGGAGCAGGGAACACAAGAGCCTTAAACCATCGGCCAGTGTTTTCAGGCCCCTGTCAGCCCAGGGTGCCTATGGCAATGACGAGCACTTCGTTACAGCTAACCATCATCATGGCAAATAGTGCTCTCAACATGCATTAAAGCAAGTAAATAAAAAGGGGAAATTATTTTAAGCTTTTCAGTGTGTTAACTACTTGTACTCCCTCGAAGGGATTTGAGACTAAAATATTTTTTTACAAGTCTTGCTCTTTTCTCACAATACTTGACAATGCTGTGCAACATGCTTCCCCTCTCCCCAGGTGGAATAAAATACTGAATCAAATAAAGCAGCCTGCCCCATCCTCCCTCTCCGGCAAGAGTTCATATCCTGACTTTGGGATTTCAGCATCCTTTGCCAAACAAATGGGATGGGTGAGGAAAACTACACCTTGAATGAAGGAGAATTCTGCATTTTTAGCTGTTCACAAAACTGTTGTTTCATGGTCAAGTGAAAAGCTTCCCTTCCCACCACCCGAGGAGCCTGATTACTGCAGGTGTGATGGGTGCCGGGGTGGGAGCTTGAGCTGGTTTCGGTAAACTCCCCAGTACCACCAGTAACCGTGCACTGTAACCAGCTGCTGCTCCTGCGCACCACGCGTGCCTTTTCCACGCTACAAATGAGAGGACGCATCTGCTTTCTCTGTGTTTATTGTGTTACACTGAAGCAAAATGGCATGTAGTTATTTGCAGTTATTAGCTGATGATTTCACCATGTCTAAGGAATACAAGGAAAAGCAATTAAATAGCTCGGGACTCTGTTATCACTGAAGGGAGGCTCAGGCTGTGCGACAAGACAGGATGAGGGCAGCACCGTAGAAATCCCACGCTGAGCTGAGCCCGCCACGCTGCCCACTCAGCAGGGCAGCAACCTCCCTCAGCTGGATGCATTTTGAGTAGCACAGGAGCTAGTGAGCTCGGTACTATTGCCCTCTCCTGGGTACATGGCCAGAGCAATTTGCTGGGAGTAGCACCGTGAAATCCACGCACTGGAGATGTTCATCCCTGCCCAGAGGGACCCAGCGGTGACCACATTCAGCGTTGCCACCCCTTGCGCTGGAAATTGCTCCGACAAACCTCTCCCCAGGTTGGGGGAACTCTGCTGGCTCATGCAGGATGGGACCTTCCCTGTGTTTTTCTCAGACGTTAGTCTTTCCCATACACCACTCCCCCCATTGTTTTGGTTCAAACGTGAAACAACGCCCATGCCTTTTAAATAACGACCTCTGCACAGTCCCTGGAGATGCTTCAAAATGGTCTCCTGCTCATCATTCATGAGGATGGAGAGGTGGTAGCTGAGATAAAGAGCTGCTGGTGCCTCTCTGGGCTGGTGCTGCTGGAAGGAGCAAGTCTTTCTCTCAGGAATACAAAGGTTAAAGTCATCGTCTTAAAATGTAGTCTTCAAGGATGGTGGCCAGAGGAACCCACCTGGAGCACTGAAGCTGCAAAGCACATCAGGATTTGTTGGTTGGCTTTGATGTATCTGCAGGTTTTATTTAACTGTAGAAACTCAGTTTGCTAAGGAAATTATTGACATTGATATCTATATTATATAAGCCTTTTTCTTGCTTTTTTTTACTTTTTCATTCTTCCAACTGTGGTTGAAGGCCCAAAAGCAGCAAATCAGTGCTGGCGAGATGTTTGAAGAGCCTGGAGGTTGCACATCCTCACCAACCTGCCTCTTTGTAGACATTGTTCAGGTGAGTGCAGATTTCATTGGTCACCTTCTCAAAGGAAGCTTTGCAGTCTCCGCCAAATTTTTCCTCCATCAGTTGCAAGATAATGTCACAGATAATCTAAACAAGGAGAAGGGAAGAAACAACCAGTGTGACCTTTCTTCCACATTAGATGCACAAGAACAAAATACATATTTTTAGTTGGGACTCTTGGAGAGTGGAAAGGGGGTACAAAAACAATTGAGTAGCATATAGCGTGCAGAGCTTGGTTGTGGAAAATTAGGTGTATTATAGAATTCACCAAAAAAATGCAGTCACTTGTTTTTTTAAACTATCCTGTATCTAGTTAATGTCGACTGCATCCATATACACAGTCACTTAAAGACTGCTGTACAGGACCAGTTCACTTGGTCCATCTACTGCAATCCTTCTCCTGGCAGTGGATTGTCCCAGATGTTTAGAGGCCACGAAGAGCCCCATGTTGGACACCTATGGAATACATGGTTTAGGGGGGGGGTAAGTTTCTTCCTAATCTTTCCTGCTCGTTAGCTATCTCGCACTCTGTAGCAATGAGGGTTTGTATGTCTTCACAGCTGCTAGGTAGGTGGTATACTTTGAAGTGTCAACTCCTTTTCTGTGCAGCATTTATTATTTTGTGTCCATCTTTACCCTGAAAAATTCTTTTCAGGATCTCTCCAGGCAGAAATCCTCACTTATTCTCCCACTTACTGAAAATTGGGCCCACTGCTTTGGAAACCACCTTCCTGGTGCCTGAGTGACCTTTGCCAGAAGGTGCCTCCTTTTGCATTTCGTGCTGTGTAAGGCAGACAAAATAGTTATAAATGCACTCTGCTAGTGACCTTAGGTGGACTTGGGTAAGTCATTTGATCCTGTATTTATTATCTGTGTTTGTTTAGTGATGGCAATGCTGTTGCCATCATTGCTCAAGAACAGCTGGTTTGGTTGTCCTAGAAAAGCTCAGTTCCTGTTACGAGAGAAAAATAGACATCAAGGACTGAAGTCCAGTGTTAAGCTGCTTTTCTGTGTCTTGTTATTAAATGACAAGCGTGGGAATCCTGTTGCACTGAGAAAACCCACTACAACTCGTGGGCAGTTCTGCAGCTCCTACCTGAGCAGACCTGGCTGCATCGCATCTGCTGCACAGCCGTCTTCCCAACAGATGCCAGATCTCTCATTCCTGCCATCTTCCACCATCAACCGTCTCACCTTCCACCATCTCCACTCTCTGAAGCATATATCTATTTATATATACGAAGCCCATTTTCCTCAGTTCTACCCCTCCAAGGGGAAGACATCCTCCCATCACAATTACACCCCCTGGGAAGATGGCTGCTGGCTCACCCTAAAGTTTTTTGGGTCAATCTTCAGCTGGGTGGCGTGTTTCTTGCCGAGTGGGTTCACTACCCCAAGAAAAGCCTCGGAGTTGTCCAGGTGTTGCACCATGTCGTTGATGGCAGTGAAAACCTTTTTGCCGTGGCCCCTGATCTGATCTGACTGTTTCATCTCTTCAGCGGAGTCCATGCCTTTGAAATGTGTGAAGTAGGACTTGGTGTCTGGGTGCTCAGTAAACATCCTGTTGAGAAATGAGAGATGTCTTAATTTGTGGACCGAGGCATCGATGCAGATATGGCTTCATGTTCCAGGCCTTGTCTTATGCATTTATTGCCCTTTTTCCTTCTCTCCATTAGAACAGACTTCTTTCCCCTGCATTTCTTGGTTCTCCTTTGCCCTTGCCATCTCTGCACAGCCCCTTTGCCCATGGCACCCTGTCCCCTTCCTCGCCTCTCCCCAGGGCACTTTTCTTTGCTCACTCTGACTCAAAACCTACCTATCCTGAATTTATTCTGCTGCTTCTAAAATAAACATTTCCTCAGTGTTGACTCAGTGTTAGGTGGAGATAAAATCCACAGAGAAGTGGGAGCACGTTCATACAGGGTGAGTGTGACAGCACGATATTCCCAAGGATGTTCTAGACAGCAGATATGTCCAGTGTGCTCTCTGTGGGTGTTTTCATGGAGAAACCCTACTATTGGTTTTGTTAATTAATCCCTTCCTAGAGCCCAACCCAAAGCTTTCCTACTGCCTGTGATGGATTGTTGTTTGAGTACCAGGTACTGCTCATTTTGTTTCGTCAAAAGTAACACAATTCAATGCCACCCATAAAGGAATTGCCTTTTATAATACATCAATTACCATCATCTTGGTCAAGCTCTTAAAAAAGCAGTTTACTCTATTGGGTAAACCAGTTATCCACCTGAAACAGCAATAGCAAATTCCAGATTGCGTTGCACAGAGTCACAGAACAGTTGAGGTTGAAGGGACCTCTGGAGGTCACCTGGTCCAAACCCCCTGCTCAAGTACGACCACTTAGACCTGGTTGCCCAGGACCATGTCCAGACAGTTTTTGAATATTTCCAAGGATGAAGACTCTGCAGCCTCTCTGGGCAACCTGTGCCATTGCTTGGTCACCCCCACAGTAAAAAAGTGTTTCCTGATGTTCAGAGGGAACCCTCTGTCTATCAGTTTGGGCCCATTGCCTCTGGTCCTGTCACTGGGCACCACTGAGAAGAGCCCAGCTCTGCCTTCTTTACAACCTCCCTTCAGGTTTTTATACACATTGATGAGATCGCCCTGAGCCTTCTCTTCTCCAGGCTGAACAGTCCCAGCACTCCCAGACTTTCCTCATAGGAGAGATGCTCCAGTCCCTTCGTCACCTTCGTGGCCTTTCGTTGGACTCTTTCCACTACGTTCATGTCTCTCGTACTGGGGAGCCCAGAACTTCTCTAAAGGCAGGGCTGGGTCTGTAGGACACTAAGGCAAAACCTTCTAGAGTAAATTACCCCAGGGAGCCAAGCCACTGGATGCTACTAACATTTTATAGCTGCATTTCTGACCCTAACTCTCCTCAGGTTGTGTGGACTGCAGAAGGAAAGAGCCGTGCACAACATATGTTGAGGTTGATCCAAGCCCAAGATGTGATATACAAGAAAGCCAGAGGGAGTGGTAAAGGTATGATAACCAGAAATAGTAGCTGGACAGATCAGTGCGTATGGAGGTGATGTAAGTCCCAGCTGAGAGAGGGATATGTGAAAGGTGAATAGAAGAAACTTGTGTCTTACGGAAGAAGAGAGGAAAACAGAATGAAAACTAAGAGAGGAAAGCCCACAGGAAGGATATAATACAATGAAACAGATGGGGTCTAGACTGGGAAGGAAAATCAGAAGAGAAATATTGAGGAGATCCAAGTTAAAAAAAAATCATTAAAGGAGTTCAGAGGTAAAGGGGAAGAGGGAAATAGGCCTGTGTTTTGTTCCCATTCTCTTTTATACCATACTTTCTTTTCTTTACCTTAAATACATCACTCTTCTGCTGGGGAGAGGGGTGGAGTGAAGAAATTGTTCTCATCTCTTCCTCCTTTTCCATTCCCCTTCCCCATTTCCTTTTACTTTTCTTTGTGTGGATCTCTCCTCTTCCCTGTTTCCTCCCTGAGGTGGGATAAACCACAGCAAACCAAAAAGTTCCCAGCAAGGGCTGCATGAAAACGCATCAAGACGTGCTCCTAGGTGGTAACTCCATCCTTCTTGCCGTTCCTCCTTCAACCCTCTGGGGTAGCAGCAGGATGGGCTCTTTCCTTACCTGACCAGCACAGTTGTCCCATTGTCCTCGGCATCCACATATATCTTCTCCCAGGCGCCACGGGCACTTTGCACCTCTGCTTCAGAGAATGACATGGTGGAGGAGACGGCTGCAACGAAGGACGCAGTGGGAAGAAGAAGGACGGGGAGATCCTGGTGGGGCAGTTCTGCTCCAGTTCTCTCCACGGGGCTCTCTAAATAGTGCCCTGGGGATTTAAGAGATCTTGAATGGACTCTTTGTCTCCACTCCCCTCGGTCACATTTCTGCAGGCTTTAGGGCTGCCTAATCACTTTTAATCAGGAAAGAAACCAACCACATGAGGAGGGAGGACTAGCACTCTCGCTGTGGCGTCAGGTGCCAGAGCAAAGATCTCGCTGTCTGAGGAAAAAAGAGAAAAAAGGGGGGTTTCAGTGGGGAAGAAAAAGATTGGCTCTCCTCCCTTCTCACCCCTGCCAAGGCCAGTGCTTGGCTTCTCTTTCCTGAGGGCGATCCTTGCCCGAGCATTAATTTTCCTGGTTTGTTCCTGAGAGCACTGCTGTGCTGTGGGAACCATGGTGCCCTGCCGTCTCCTCTTCCCAGCACTTCTTGCTCCTTCAGTCCAAAGATCCCGTTTCCAGCTCTGGCAACTCTCTTCAGTCCTGTTTTCATGCCACGGTCACTGTTTTCCCCACAGCCCTCTGGTTTAGCAGGGGCTCACCCCGCTCTGCTCCCGGCCTTGGCACCGGGTGGGTTGGAGGCATCTCCAGCCCAGGATGACACCGTTGCGGGGACAGTGACGACAGCATGAGCACAGCATTCCTGGCCACAGTGCCCTGGCAAGCCACGTTATTTTAATGCAGGAGATAAATGGGTGCAGGACACCCAGGCTGGAAGCACAGGCATTTTGCTATCCTAATCCTCCTGGCTTGCAGCCGGGATCTCTGTCCTATCCCCAAAACCTACCTGCCTGGGAGGGAGAAAAAGATAAGGGGCAGGAGAAGGGCCAGTGCAGAGCTGCAGACGGCACGCATGGGCCCATTATTGTCATGGTCACTTGGAACTGGAGGCAAAAAAAATCTTGGATTATCCACACGGTGCCTGGGCTTAACCTCTGGCAGGAATGTTCTGGTTAAGTCCAGGGCACGCACATGAAATAAGGGCTAAGGGGCTTGAGGAACTGCTGCTGCTGCTGGATGCCGAGCACAGACAAAACCTTGTATTGTTTGGGATGGTTAGAGGAGGGAAGGAACAGGCGTGAGGGAGAAATGTGCGGCATGGCAGGCAAAACCAGCCCGATACCCCGGGGGAGAAGGAAAGTGGTGGTTGCTATCTCACAGAGACCAATCAGTCTTGGTGAGGTTGTGTCCCACCACTGCTGAGGGATGTCTCAAATGACCACACCGAAACTAGCCGCCCCCCACCTTCCCTCCCTTTCCCTTTTCACCACAGCAAACAAAGAGTGGTCTGATAGAAAGCTGCACAGCCTTCTGCTTTCTCATCACAAAATCCTCAGAAAAATGTCCCAGATTTCAGGAGAGCCCCAAGGGGGGCACACACGCTGTGCTGCCAGGATCACTACCTCTTTGAAGGCAAACACAAACCAGGGAAACACCGGTCAGCCAAGCCCAGCCGCCAGCACAGGGACGCAGAGGAAGGAGCAAGGATGGCACCACAGGAGCCGGTGGTTCCCAGGCCTTGGGAGCCAAAACCTCCTGGGAGGAGCTCGGTGGGGAAAGCACCAAGTTTTTGGCCGAGAGCAGAACGCACATCAGGTGCTTGTCATGGGTGGCACGGGAGGGAGCAAGCTCCTGAAGAAAGAGCAGCACCAACGTTAGCCAAAGGGAAAGGGGCTTGGGCAGGTCCGGAGCATGGAAGTAGAGCCGTTTTTTCTTTGGGATGTGAATGTGGATGATTACTCGCTTGCAACTTTTCCTCCTCTCCGTAGGTGTCATGTTCTCCTTGCAGATCCTGGTGCACCCTGACTTGCTGTGGACACTTCTCGGTGGGAGAATCTGGAGCATGGTGGTGAGCTGGGCTCTCTGGCCTGAGCTGTGGTAGCAGTGCACATTGCTCAAGGATGAGTCTTCCCTCTTAGTTTTCTCAGTCTTTTCCTCTTCATCTCCCTTGTTCACCCTTCGATTCCCTCCCCTTTGGTTTTTGTTTGCAGCAGTTCACAAGCAAACCCCAGCTTCCCTAGGGGACTTCTCCTCTGCTCTCCCCAACCTCATCTGGGACACTGCAGTACATTGAACACACAGTGTTCATTCACCGCATATATTGTCAGACATCCTGTCGTGGGCCAAAAAAATACCTTTTTTGAGTTGGGAAATTTCAATCAAATTAATTTATTGCCAAGTGACAAACCAACCAACATTTAGACACCTCTCTTCCCCCCCATCCTGGTCCCCCACCCCTGTGCCCAAGGTTACACCTAGACCCATGGGCAGTGCAGGAGCTGGGGGTTGGGGGGGTGCATGGGGGTCCTTTTGCTCTTGCTGCTCCTTGTGTCCTACTCAACTGCTCCAGCATGGAGTCTTATACCGGTCACTCTCCCTTTAGGTGTTGCACCTGCCCTGGCCTTCTCTCTCCTTTTTCAGCATTCACTGCCCTTTCTTAAACATGTTTCCGCAGAGGCACCGTAAACTCATCTGGTTGGTCCGGTTTTGGGGTGCAGTGGGTCAATTTTTTCTGGTGCCAAGCCAGCTGTGAGCAGCACAGGGCCGTCCCTGACCTCCTCCTGCACAGACAAAACAAACAATGACACCCTCAAGCATGTCACCATGCTCTCTGTGACATGCTTTTCTATTCTTTCCTTTCACCTTCAAGTGTTACTTCTACTGTTTTGGAAAATTATCTTCTATTTTCCCCCTGCACGACTTGCTGAGTCCTTGTAAGATGAACACAAGAATACCTCATAAAGTTTTCACATCTCTAATAGGGTTATACACATCTATACTACACCTCAGGGGTCTCTAGAGATTGAAACAAAAAATCTCCAGAAGCCTATTTTTTTTGGCCTCAAAATGGTATTGCTGTGAAAAATTTGAGGTTTAATCATAAAGTCTTCACGTTGTTGCTGACACTCACCCCCCACCGCAGGGGAAAAGGATGTGTGCTTGGCTTCTTTCTTTTTCCTCTCCCATGGTTTGTTTTGTTTAATATCCCGAAGGAAGTGAATGCTTTTAAGTGTAATTTCTGCTGAATGGGGAGAAATATTTTCTACCAGGGGCGCTGGGCAGCACTGCAGAGGCAGCCTCGGCGGCCACAGACAGGATGCTCCTCAGCGGGCAGGGTCAGGCCGAGAGGCAGAGAGCACTGAGAAATCCCGAGCAGGGAGCACAGCCGCGGTATTTCGGGCTGCACGCGGCGGCCAAGCTTTTCCTGGCTCTGTCCCCAGCCAGGGAAGCAGAGGACGTGCCTCCCGCTGCAGCGCAGGGAAACGGCAGCGGTTCTGTGAAGTGGGGTTTGTTTCCTTTCAGTTTCCGAGAAACCGTGTGCTTTAGGCAGAAGGCAGCCAGCAAGCTCCAGCAACAGAAACGGACGGCATCTTCTACCCGCCCAGCCATTTAGGATCCAGCAGCGATGAGACTGCCTGCAGAGCTCATTGATGCCGCAGTCACAGGCACTGCAAAGCTGCCCATGTTTGCTTTGCCTTGAAAGTTTGTGATCAGTTATTTAAGTTTCATGTTTAATATAAATAAACAACCCTATTTATTATGCAGCAGGGGTTAATCCCCAGCTCAGCAGACATGCCTGTTGTAGAGGATGGCTGGAAAGGGCTCGGCAGCTATAACTCTTATTTTCCCAACACCCCCCATACTGTCAGACTGAGGTTAGAGCCCCCCATAGCAGGTACTGCCAAGTTTCTTGGATGCTTAGCTTGAGATGCTGACACTCAGTGTTGCTTTTACAGAGATGACAAACAACTGTATCTGCTCCATGCGCAGTGTCTGAGGTTATCAACATTACTAGCTCATCAAAACAAGCAAAATTAGGAGATGCAATCACAACCGTTGGCGTCAATGTCTGAACACCAAAGCCCGCATAGCACACAGGTGGGAAAGACCTGGGGCAGATGCACGCAGCTTTCCCAGCTGCCACCAGACCACACTTCTCTCTCCTGTTCCGAGAGCGGTAGTGGGCTGGGGGGGGAGCTGTGTTGCACTTTGCATGGGTGAAAGCACCAAGTCCAAAGGGTAAGAAAAAAGCAGGAGTACTCAGCTTCTTGGGACCTAGCCACCCAGAATGGCCCTCATATAAATTAAAGACAGGTGCCCTCTGACACGATAGAAATGTACACAGGTTTCTGTTGTGAACACTTTTATTGCACGCGTAAGATTTTAAATGTGAAAACAAAGGCAATGTATTCAAAATAGTTCAGCTTTTATACCTCATAGAGCATAGTATATGTACAGATTAATCCTCTGAATGCTGGTTTAATGATTGACAGCATTAAGTACATGGCTAGCAGTGATTCTAACGCAGTCTCTACAGCTAATAAAGATGCCAGCGCTGAGTTTTCATGCAGTGTATCCAGCTAACCAAG
>NW_008823954.1:2006025-2030873 GCF_000699105.1 Pygoscelis adeliae | reverse complement strand
GTGAAGGGGAAAAAAAAAACCACAAAAAAACCCCAACAAGTGATGCAAAGGCAGTCACCACATCCCACCACCAGACCGATGGCCCAGCCAGTCTCCAAGCAATAGTTACTTTGGAGAAACTCCCCCAGTTTTATTGCTGAGCATGAGGTTACAGGGTATGAAATATCCCCTTGGTCAGTTGGGGTCAGCTGTGCTGGCTCTGCTCTCTCCCTTGCTCCTGCCGCCAGCCTCCTCGCTGCAGGGACAGAGTGAGAAGCAGAGGCGGCCTTGCTGCTGTGCAAGCACTGTTCAGCTATTGCTAAAACATTGGTGTGCTAGCAACACCGTTTTGGTCATAAATCACACAGCAGCGTAAGGGCGGCTATGAAGAAACTTAACTCCACCCCAGCCAGACCCAGTACACTGCAGGATCACATCTTTTTCTTGGACAAATTTGGGTTCAGACAGGCCACACTGTGCTGAACCTGTGCACAGGTGCTGTAGGCAGAAGGCAAAGAAATGAGCTTTTATGGACATGGAAAATATCAAGCCCAAGTCAGAGATGTAGAAAGTACCCACAGCTGGACAGAGGGGCTGAGGCAGCGACATAAGCACTATTCATATCTGTAATGTTACAATCTGGCATTTGTATCTGCCCAGTTAATAAGATCAAACCACCCAATGGTTTAATGGAAACAACACTCCCACAGGTTTTGGATACAAGCTCCCAGACTACATTGAGTTACTGCTTCACAGAGTATCTTGACTGTGACAAGAGTTCTTTAATTAAACACAATCTATATAAGTCATGTTCTGAAGAAAACTCAAATCCATTGAATGTCACCCCGGGCAGAGTTAAACCTGGACTCCAGATAAAGAGACCTGATATCAGAGGAAGAGAGAATGTAGCTGAAAGAAGACATCAGGCTAAAAGAAATAGTTATGGGCTGGTATATGTGGAAGTTAGACACCAGTCCAGAAGCTTTGTATCAAACACAGGTAGGGTACAGATTGTTATATTGGTGGTATGGACCATTGTGTTCAGAGAGGCAATGGGGCTAAGCTAGAAGGGCAAGAGATAAAGCAGCAGACAAACCTGCTGTCAGATACAACAGAAAGAGAGGTGTTGGACTGAAAGGGTGGTTGGTGAGGAATGGAAGGAACCAGAAAATGAGACTAGCAAACTGTTTATCTATGCGAGCAGAAGGCTGGATGATGGACTTTATCGTCCATTTGCCTTCTCTATTGTAGTCATTACTGCCTCCCACTAAAGTCATGCACTCCCTTGAGTTATTGTCCCTGCTGCTCGATGTACCGAGCGTTTACACAGGTGAAAAATCTATTATAACTGCCTGACTTTGGAAGTAATGTCAGTACATGTGGCTTTAAATTCAGTGAGGCCAAATTTAATATCCAGCTTCAGTTGGCATTTCTTCCCCAGCTTTGTGTCTGGCATTGGCACTGTATAGGAGCCAAGCTGTTCCCTCCCTTCCTCATCTATGTACTGAGCATCCTGCTTTTCTGTACAATAAAAAGAAAATCATGCATTTGTTTGATCTGGTTCTGTTGGATGGAAATTATAGTGGGCAACTTCACTTATATTCACTAACTCCTCAATTCCCACCAATTTCTTGAAGAGATCTGTGCAATAAATATAGCCATCAGCTTTTGAGACTCTTAGTTTACAGGAGTCATGGATAGCAGCATCAAATTTATAACTTAGTGCTATGCCGTATGTCTGAGCACTGGCTCTTGAGGCAACAATGTGTGGATTGACTCCAAATAAAACAGCCCCTTTTCCAATGGCCACTTGGGCCTCCACTGGACAAAGGATATGATACTTCTTGCCAAAGGTCTGACTGATCACATCTCTCAAGATGATACTAGATGCAAAGCATCCCACAAGCAAAATGTACTGGACCTTGGCCATCTCAGGCTTGTCAAGAATCTCCCTCAAAGTACGAATGACATTTTTGATACTGTAGTCAAAAAAGCTCTTCATTTTCTCATATGTAATCATGATCATCCCACCACACCACACAGCACCTTTTGCTTTTTTGAAGAAGTGGGAGATGTCCCTCTTGCACTCCGGTCAAGTTGTAGTAGCAATGTATGTAGACCGCCTCCCTGCTAGCAGAGCACTTCTGTAGACTGAAGTTGTGCATCATATGTTGTAATTCAGTAGGGTGGCTCCTTACATATTCATCCCATACACCATCATCGAGTATTTCCTCAAGGAAATCAGTGAAGTTTTCATCTGCTCTGTTGCCTCCCCATCCACCTCCAGCTGCCTTGTGTAACTCCTTCAGGTAATGGTTTTCTTGGATCTCGTACTGTGATGTCTGTTGTGCCACGTACACACACACAGACAAACACAAATGAAGTTAGCAGTTTTCTTTAAAGTACATGAGGTCCTTACTTTCCACTGAATATAATCTTACCTTCTGAACTCCTGTTTCACAAGGGCGCTTTTCTGCTGCTTTCTTTTCTTACCCTCACTCCTCTGCTATTGCCTGCACACCTCTAGATTTCCTAAATTTACGCACTTCTGTTTACAAGCCTGGTTTCCCAAAGTTCCTACAGTAATTGCTGATGAGATCTGGATGCTCTGACTTGCTCCCTGCACAAGCTGATCTCCTTTCTGATCACAAAAGGAGACTGGCCTCCTCACACAGATAGTTGACTCCTGCCTTTTGATATACAAGCTCTGAATTAAGATGAGCAGCGGTGGTGAGACTCTCAGAAACTTGTGATCCTCTTGATGCCTTTTCAGTATTTCTTCACAATCACTAGACTGCTCTTGGCAGGAAATTCACGTCACACCAAAAAAAACCACACAGGAAGCTAGAGAAATTACTAGCTGTAAGAAGTGCTCCATCAAATATTCTTAATGATTTACTCTACAGGGCTTGCTAGCTAATCTCTTTGGTCAGTTCACTGGGCACTACACTTGCTCTTACAGAGGAGGCTGTGAGCTCAGGCTATACAACAGCACGAGGATGTGCATCGGTGGCTGATGCTGAGACACAGTGCAGGCTGATCTGGTGTGATGGCAGGAGCTCTCGCTATGACTGTCCGGCCTGAAGTGCGTGATGGCATGAGACGCTCAGTGACTTCCATTTAACATGGATCAGGCCTTTAGCAGTCCTGTCCTTTCATCCCATTTTTCTGCCTGCCCATGGGATCTCATTAAGTGTGAAATAAAAATAAAAACCCCATGACAAGCACAGCAGTGGAGTCCAAGCTCTGGGACTGCACTGCAGATCTTTAGGGACACTGCGAAACAGCCATGCTCCGTGCCCAGCAAAGATGGTACCTGTTAAACAGGGAAAATTTTACCTCCACAGTCAACAACAATGTACTGGATCCCAGGGGAGTCTTCAAACTTCTTCTTGTCACTGCTGTCTGCCATAAACCCTTCTTGTGGAAGCTGTTTGCACCAGAGCGATGCAACCTCCTGCTCCAGGGCAATAATCAGCTTCTCAGAAATCATGTCAGAGGCGAGTCCTGCCTAAAATCACAAGCGAGACGTGTCAGTTCAAGGAAAGGTGGCAAGATCGCTGCATGAATGTCACCTGCTAGGGAGGCTGTTCTCACCCCAGGAGCCCACGCTGGGGTGGTGGTTCTTGCATCGCTGATCTCCATGGGGCTCATTTCTACATGGCAGTGGGAGGAAAGGGCAGAGCGATTGTTACTGCCAGTTTGGGACATCCTCTCCCCACTGCCCCCAACATGGGAGATTTCTCCCCTGATAGACTGAAATTTGAAATACAGGTTGTTTAAATGTTGAGGAGTTCCTCTGCCTCAATGGGTAAAGAATCTTCAAAGATAATTTGAGGAAGTGGGGTAATCCCTGCTTTTACCTCTCTTGCCGCCAGCCGCACGAACTGCCTGGCAGCAGCGCTCCAGGGATGGCTGGGATGGTAACGACCCAGCTGATCTCCTCCTGGTTGCAGACGGTTTGGAAAGAAGCCGCTTGGATGGTGTTCAGGGCATGTTCCCCCAGGTAGTGCAGGCTTTCGGAAAAGACCATCAGGGTGGGAAGCGTCTTTCCATTGCTGGCTTTCAGCTCCATGCCAGAAGTGACTTTCTACAAAAAAGCATCTCAGAGTCACATGTGGCAGTCTCAGCAAGAGACCCGTTGCCTTTGCACTGAGCACTGCACAACGTACGGCACAGAAGGAGGTCCTGTCTCCAAACGTGAGTAAATTCCCAGCAATGGCTTCAGTATTGTAGCAAACTGCAGCCTAATTGACACACGTCAGCTACCAAAACGCTTACCCACGACATCTGTGATTCAATAGGCAAAATACCAATGATGTGGTTGATAAGTCAGCTGGTTCTCCTGAGCCAGATTTTGTAAAGACCCTGTAGATCCTCCTGAACAGCCAGTGGGGAGAATTGTACTTTCTATGTGACACCGCCATACTTTTCCCAGGTGTATGTATAGAGACTTCAGACCTTTCTGGTTGCACCTATACTTCTGTGTATGGCATTAACAAAATACATGCTGGACACACATGTAGACAAATAACCCTCTGGTCTGACACAGTTTCTCTATAATGTGTCCTCTTGGCTTATGTATCTCCCTGAGTGTACCTTGAGGCAGGTGGCTGCTCTGACACATTTTTAGTCTCTCCCAGGAGACCAAAACTCCCTCCATCAGTCCCTGCTTGCCTGCTCTGTCTAGAAAGAGTGGGAATTGTTGCCTGTATCCAAAGAAGTTTCAGGAGCCAGCCTTCATGACATGTGCTTCCCTTTGTTTTGCTTCAGCAGCCACCAAAATGGCCCTAAATTACGAGGATTATTGACTGGATAATCAGCTCCATTAACGTGGGATCCTTTGCAGCCAATGGAGAAAAACAGGAAGGTCCAAGTGCTGCCCAGCTTAAATAACACACAACCAGGAAAGGTGAGGTGAATCCTGTTCTGCAGGTGCAGCTGCTTAAGAGAAAGGGAATCTATGTTCATTTTTACTTACAATCTCATTTCCTGTCACTGTTCCTGGCTCAGTTAGGAGAGGTTGATATATGGAGGCTGTTACGACATGTCCTCCACGCACACTTTCTATGAAGATTCAGAAATAACTACTTATGTGTCTGGGAACTGGTGTTCTCCTTTCTCGTCTCTGAGTCCTTCTAATAGTTGCCCAGAGAGGTTGTGGAATCTCCATCCCTGGAGATATTCAAAAGCTGGCTGGACCATAGTCCTGGGCAACCAGGTCTAGGTGGCCTTGCTTGAGCAGGGAGGTTGGGGGAGATGACCTCCACAGGTCCTTTCCAACCTCAACCATTCTGTGATTCTGTAATGAAATTTCCCTTAAACATTTTCTTCCTGGGTGCAGAGAAATGGGGTTGAACTAAAAGCTCTCTCCAGCTCCCTCTGAAAGTGAGTGAGAACACACCACTCCACAGGTGATGCTGTGGCAGACCACATCATTCCCAGCTTTCCCAAGGAGGGAATTCCCACCTACTGCCTCCCCTCACATCCAGTTCAGCGCTCATTGCTTAGCACTGGGGGATGCCAAAGAGCAGACGCAAGACTTTATCTGGAGCTGGCCCTGTGCTCTGGGTTATTCCATCTTTGGGAGGCCCTGTGGGACCCTGGAGCACAGACAAGGAGGCCCTAAGGTAGCCTAATGTTTGGCTGAACAAGCAAACCCAGAAAAAGCTGTGAACAATTCTGAACTACCACAGAACCTTCAGAGAGAAATGATAGCCACTACATGCTTGAAGGACATCTAGCCACCCTTAAACTGGCTTCAGCATACCATTTCAGGGGAGTGAGAGACAAGCTAGAGGAGGTATATAACGTGGTGATCCCGAGGTTGCCCACCTCCTCTGAATTACAGGAAGCTTCACTTGCTCCCTGTCGAGGACTGAGGGCAGCTTTTCATTTAGAACAAGTATTTGGCTTCACCGAGGTGTGCAGTCAGGTTTTATTGTCTTTAGACAATGAACAGCATCATAAAGGAAGGGTCCGTGAATCCTTTGGCTAATTAAGAAAATAAATCATTTCTTCTTCAGTTCATCAAAATGCCTTTTGATTTCCATTCATTCATCCTCATCAGCCAGATTTACTCAGCCCTCTTCACTAATTCCTCTAACCCCCACCCCTCAAATAAATTAATAGCTCTGTCTCCTATTAGCAGTAACCATTCCCCCTACTGTTGCGTTGTACAGCTTCATCTTGAAGTTCTGGAAGAAGTACCGGTTGTCAGTTTTGCTGGAGGGCAGGCTCTTGTACTTCATCACAGCATCGTAGCCAAACTTCTGGAACTGCTGCTTCTGGTTGAACAAGATGCACGTGGGCATCTTTGGTGTCTTGAGCCCGTGCTCTGTTCCCCAGTACACCTGGAGGATTTGGTCTGTACCTGAATGTGCTGGTTTTGGCTGGGATAGAGTTAATTTTCTTCATAGAAGCTAGTATGAGGCTATGTTTTGGATTTGTGCTGAAAGCAGTGTTGATAATACAGGGATGTTTTAGTTATTGCTGAGCAGCGCTTACACAGAGTCAAGGCCTTTTCTGCTCCTCACCCAACTTCACCAGCGAGTAGCCTGGGGGTGCACAAGAAGCTGGGAGGGGACACAGCCGGGACAGCTGACCCCAGCTGACCCAAGGGATATTCCACACCATATGACGTCATGCTCAGCATATAAAGCTGGGGGAAGAACAAGGAGGGGGGGGACATTCGGCGTGATGGCGTTTTGTCTTCCTAAGTAACCGTTACGCATGATGGAGCCCTGCTTTCCTGGAGATGGCTGAACGCCTGCCTGCCGATGGGAAGTAGGGAATGAATTCCTTGTTTTGCTTTGCTTGCGGGCACCGCTTTTGCTTTACCTATTAAACTGTCTTTATCTCAACCCATGAGTTTTCTCACTTTTACCCTTCTGATTCTCCCCCCCATCCCACCGGGGGGAGTGAGCGAGCGGCTGCGTGGTGCTCAGTTGCCAGCTGGGGTTAAACCACGACACTGAAGCAAGGGAAAAATAGTACCTGCTGCAGGACGTGCTAAAACCTATAGCAACAATGAAGACTGACTTGCTGGCCATGGCCGACAGCAGTGCAGAGGTGTGCAGCTCAGGCACCTACAGAGGAGTAAACAGGCAGGACTGGGATGAAACTGAAACTGCTCTGGCTGGTATTGCAGGGTGAAGCCCGCCCCCAGCCCCGCCGACTTTATTGGCTGGAGAGAGGTATGATACTAGATACAGTGCAAAGAAAGCGTGCCTTTTCCTGTAAAAAAGAAAGACTTGTTTCTGTTATCTATAGCAGAAAAGTCCCTTCGTGAAGCAGCACAGTCCCCTGTGCTGCCACTCACTTGGGCAAACATTTTCTGCTGCTGTAAAGGTATGGATACACCCGAGTTTTCTTCCTACAGCAGAACCGGGGTGTTTGAAGGACTGTGTAAGGGTGCTGATCCTAGAGAGATAGCTGCAGAATGCATCAGGTATGTTGCACAGGGGGTGTCTCTGGCCAAACTTAGCAAGTTTAACCTTAGTAGGTCTGAATATTTCTACAAAGTCCCTCGGGGGGTTGCAACGAGGTTACTGCAAACATTTCCTGACTGTGAAATATTTCAGTAAAAGCTCTGTTTTCTACTTCCTATCCTTCCAATCCATCACAGGGATGGTTAATGTCCTCAAATTCAGCTCAAGTTCAGCTCCAAAGGGTGAGGCAGACCTTAAATGGGTGTGAGAGGAAGAGAAATTGGAAAGAATGGTATAAATAGTGTAACAGATCTCGGACTTCGGGGACTTGGTCTCTGAGCTCATCAGTTTTGCAGGGAAAGGCTGACTTAAATGCAGATTTTATACTGGATTGTTGAGCTTAAAGAGAAAAAACATGTCCTCAGTGAAAGACTGGAAACAAAGTGACTTAACTGAAAAGGAATCCATCCAAGTAAACAAAGCCAAAATCTGTTTCAGCGGGAGAGAAGCGAGGAGGTGCTGGGAGAGAGGGGCAGGACAGTCCCTTACAGCAGCCATGCAGATTTGGTTCAGCATAAACTGATGATGAAGCCTCATGCTTAGGCTTTCTCTGACATCGCCTTGCTCCAGGAAGGAGCTGTCTGCTGTCTGTCTGCTCCACCTGTATCCGAGCTGCAGGAGCACCTCAGCCTGGGATTGTCTCTGCAGTAACAGTTGATGTTTGGGATCCTCATTAGGAAATAGGGCACAGAGCAGTTGTAGAAATGAAAATTACCTTAAGAACATATAGCTTTGTTCTGCTCTATTAAAAAACCCCACACCCATATGTTGCAAAGTTGATTTCAGCAGAATAGCCACCTGCATTTACTGTTCCCCACACTCTGCAGGTCTGGGTTGAGTTTGTTTTTCAGGAGTTGTCCCTGTATCCTGCCCACTTCATCCAGCCCCAATGATTGCTCAAATCCTCCATCTGTTTTTTGCAAACCCTGGCCTGTGCAGTGCTCTGAACTGTGCCAGGCGTCATCTGGGAAAGTGCTGGCTCACTTGTGCCAAAACTGCGTCCAGGAGCATGCTGGGCTATCTTGTGCCCTGGAGCCTGTGTCCTGGCTCTGATCTATTCGCTACTGTGGATGTAGCCATGGAGCTTCTGCTCACGGGGCTGTCTTTTACAAGGTACCTGTTTAGAGTATGTGATTTTTTCCCTTCATTTTAAGAATTCCATTTTCTTATTTCCTCAGACAAATATTTGACACCCCGTGGCAACCATCAGCCTGTGGAGACAAGACTTTGAGGCTGGACGCATTATATCATGATCTGACAGAAAGGCTGGCGCAGGTGGGAGAGGAAGTAAGGTGAGTCTGGTGACCAGAAATTACAGTGTTTAGTGTGGCCCCTGACAATCAACTGTAGCTGGTGTACGCTAGGACAGGTTGGACAGAAGATTACATATAAGCTAGACACAGGAGGGCTCTGAGTTAGTACCAAATTTTGTCCGGGCTATATTGGGAACCCAAAGTCAATTTACAGAAGCTGGTTGATCTGCATCATGTAACATGCAGTTCTTTTACACTTTCAGAGTATTTTAGTTGCACTGTTGGTACTGCCTGGTATTGCAGTATTTTATTTGCACTATTGGTACTGACTCATAAAATCACAAACCACCTACCCGGCAAAGCACAGCCTTGAGAAGTTTTGGAATCGAGATTTTTTTTTTTTTTCCCTATGGGCTGATCAGGAATTGGAGGGAGGAAGTTTAGTTTGTGAATTTCTTAGGACTTTAATGGATACTTGCCTACTGACAGTAATGTGTTTTATTATTTCTTTCTTCCCCTGATGGACTGACAGACAGCAAGAAAAGAGTTTGGTCTGACTCTGTTGATACCCAACTACAATTTCTGGAGAGTTGCCACAGGTAATGTGATTCTTTATATTAAGAATGTATCACGAGGGGAAAAATCATAAATGTTTCTGCGACTGTAACTGAAACACACTCAAGCCCTGGTTATCACAGCTCTGTCCTGCAGGGCAGACCAGATTTTCATTCTCCTGTTTGACTGCGTTGTCATGGCCAGGCATGAGCTGCCTCTGAAACAGGTTTGTCTTGGAGTGCAGATCAGGGCACATGACCGGGGCACGTGACATGAAAACATGTCATGTTGTGAGATGAACTTTCATTTCCGTGCAAATACTTCTCTGAATAGAAAATGGCTGCCTTAACAACAGCAGCTCTCAAGATAGAGGCATCCAGCCTAATATAGAAGGGGGAGGTGGTAAAAGCAGCGCTCAGGACACTTTGAGTAGGTCTGCCGAGGCAGTCCTGGGTTTTCGTCATGAAAATTGCCCTCTTATGAGCTAGGCGAGCTCTGAGGGAAGGCATAGAGGCTGTGATACTGGCAAGAAGAAGGGAAGTTGTTAATCAGGAGGAAAGAAAAAGAAATAATAGCCTAAATGATAGCATCTTGGGGACAAAATGCCAACATAAATCATTCTCAGTTTCTAAGGCCAAGAGTGAATAACCTTCAAATAGTGTAGCTGGATTTCCCTGCCCTTCCTGAACAGCTTTGTGGAGAAGAGATTTTCCTGTTGGGATTTCCGTGAAGACACGCTGTGGTATTTTAAAGTTTCTGATCATGGCTGGAGTATCTGTGGGGTCATGAAGGGTTTGCAGGTGTGCAGTCATGGATAGCCTGGTAGTGGGGGAATACTCACACTTTCTGAAACCTTGGAGCTTTCTTCCGGAGTGGCTCAAGTTTGAGACTTGGACTGATGTAAGGCAAAGGTTCCCGGACACTGGACTTAGATTCAAATGATGACCAAGCTCAGTCACTTGTGTCCCTGAGTTTGTTTGCCTAATTACAGAAGGCTGTCAGGAAACCAGTTTAGATCCAGATTACACCTCCCAAATTCAGGTCCTCGTTCTTGGTTTGTTCCCAGGTCTGCCTGCTTAACATAGATCGTTTTCTTCCATCTCTAGGCAGCATGCTGCATCTGATCATTACAAGACGCAGGAGACCAGCAACACTGATCCTCCTTACCAGTAGGGACACAGGAGCTATCAGGAGTGAGTATTGGGTTTTTTTCTGAATTTCCTCTTCCCAGTATTGTCCTTTCACCCACAGCCAGTCATCTTCCTCCACTATGCATAATACATCTACCACCTCCAAGGTTAGACAATCTCTGAACACATCATTTCTGTGTGCAGTAATGAAGGTAATTTAATTGACAGAGCAGAAACTTGATGGGATAATTCACAAGATCAGAATATTAATATAAGATGGTATGGCTTACTCTGAAAGGAGGGGAAAGAAACATGGGACGAGGTCTCCTTTATATTAGGGCTGCATGTACTTGTTCTAAGATCTGTAATGCAGAAGACGACACAATCTCTAAAAACCTCTGGTGAACGATAAGAAGCAAAAAATTTCCAGCACTTTTAGGGTGTGAGTCTGCAGTCGACCTAGGGTCATCATGTAGAGAGGGCTTTTTTAAGCTCTAGTACTATAACCCAAAGAGCAGGCATTGGAAACGGGAGCATTTCACCCACTGGAGGAAGAGGAGACTGACATTACCCAGACATCTGTGGAAAAAGGAATCCAGGAGAACAGAACTCTCTGGAGGGTTTGGGATGTTTGGTGATAATGCTTTGATGTTAAAGATGGAGAAAATAACTAGAGAAAAGACAAGAGTAGCTTCTAACAAGTGGAGAATACTTGTGTTTTCTTCAAGCCTTCAACCTCTGATCCTCACAACCCCACCTCCCTTTCTTCTGATGTAAATAGCTTTCCCCTTGATTTGAGCATAAATCCTAGGTGGGGGCTTTCAGGGGAGGTTGTTAAGCTCCCCTGGAGTTTTTCCTGGGTGCTCTGCACTTTCCCACCTCACAGCTTTTTTGCTGGAATTCAGACTATTCAATAGGTGTAAGTCCACTGTTGTCCCAGTGTCCAAGTACAAATAAAGAGATGTCACAAAATAAATCTGTTTCAGAGCATTTCCTGGAGGGGTCACCCAAAAAGAGCTTCAGGAGAAAGAGGAATATAAGAAGCTGAAAGAGAAGATCAGAGCTAGAGGCAAGGTAAGGTATTCATTCAGATTTCTGATGCAACATGTGTTTCTACACTGAAGACCCATATACTTCTTGCTTCCTTCAGTCCTTAGGGACTCTGGTTCTGACCAGACAGCCTGGACACCTTTTCCCCAGACTCAACCTGCCAGCATGTCTTTGGAACTGATATCTGGAAGATGGCTTGGGTTGTTCTGGAAAGGGAAGGAGGTATTCCCAGGGTGAACATGTTAATAAAAGAAATCAGCCTGCAATGACATAGTTGAAATGCTGCTCTTTGACCAGATTTCACTGTGATCATGCAAAACTGAGCTGAGAAAGCACTATTTCCCACATGAAAGCTGCTTGCCAGCTATATAATATAGTTGAGAAGTGCACTGTAGAAAACATGGGATTAATGAAATAGATTCATAATATGCTGTAAAATAGTTACGCTTATTCATTGTTTCATCTTGTCTTAGCTAAGTTTTTTAATGTCCATCTTGCCTTAGAAACAAAGAGCTCTTTTCTAAAGCGACGGGCATGCACAAGCACTCTGAGAACATGAATGACCCTTCGTGTTTGTCTGCTGTGCTGCAGATGTATGAGATGCTCAGGCTACATGACTGGGAAAAACTGAGGAGCTCCACGGCCTCGTATTTGACGTATAAAACTGGCAGCAGTTTGTTCATGTCCATTTTCTCAATCTGACCTTTATCAGATCAATATGGTGTAGCCAGTATAGCAGGCTTTGAGTATTAGTTTTTCTGTATCAGACAGGGTTGGGGACTAAGTTTGGGTCTCTGATTTTCCAGTCCAGCAGGGCCTGCGTAATGCTGTAGGGAGCAAACTGACGGTGACCTGCTTCCTCCTGCCTTTCAGAAGGGCACATTCAAATCCCAGTCCCATATCTCACCCATGCTAAGCACAAGGGGGAAAACGTAGTCCAGTTTCGTTATGGTTAACGCTTTATGTACTAGATGGGAGACCTCGTTCTGATGTCTGACTCGCTGCTCTGATGCTGGGGGGATCTGAAGAAAAATACCAAAATGGTACACCTTAAAGAACGAGACTGAGATGAGGCCATTATTAGCATTGGTTGTGATGCTAAGGCCCCACAGATGCTGAAGAATGGGCTTCAACATGCAAACAGCTCAATGAAACAGTTTATTTCCCAGGTATTGAAGACATATTTCAATCAACTAGTGGCCCTACAATTTACTCTAATGCAGATGTGGTTTCAGCACATGCTTTCCTACACCTCTCGTTTCAGTGTGATTGCTGCTGTAATCAGCTGTTGTCTTTGCGCTGCAGAAGCTGTTTGATGCCTGTGAGAAAGATATACAACAGAGAACAACTAACATATTCTAAGTTCTTGACATTCCACCTTCAAATGATGCTATGACCAACAGTAAACAGGTACTTTATGTTTCTGTGTAACTGGACCCAGGCAGTGGTATAAAAGGGCCATCTGCGTCTGCCACTCATTTAGAACTTAGCTTCTGCTAGGGACACTGCTCAAAATATATTGCCAATGACAGTGGGGATAACTTATGAGCTCAGAGGGATGGCAGTGTGGAAAGCTGAGCTCCAGCAACCTTTCTGTGTCCCACGATACACATACACTGCATGTCTGAATTGTCCAGCTGGCTGAGGCGCATATATGAGTGCAGAAATCATTTTCCAGCCCTGTATTGCTTTTATAGGACCTTCCTCCAAAGCTTGAAACGGGCGGCTTCTCCATTGCTGATTGATATTGACACAATCTAAGAAATGAAAATTCCCAGTGCTCAGGGCCTGCACTGCTGGCCACACCACATGCTAACAGTCTGCTTTGTGCTGTGCTTGGTTTGTAGGGGGTGATGCAAGAGAGCGGGAATCTCTTCAGATATTCCTATTACCAAAACCACTCAGAGTTTTACAGCAAAATTATGGTGAGTAAAGATACAACCCAGGAACAGGGGCGGTGGTTCAATTTTCTGGCATGTCTGTGCAGTTTGGTATTTAAAAAAATGGGAGGTCGCCCTTCTGCTTGGGGTTGTTTTCCACTTGTGGTAAGGGTCTTCCAGCCCATATACTCCCAAAATATTCTCACAGGCACGCACAGAGGTACATGTAACCTTGTAAGGGAGATGCAAAGCTGCACAGTGGCAAACAGCAGGACAGGCAGGGCAGTGCCCTCACCAACAAGGGCACAGTCCTACCGGACCCAAGCAAGGTGCAAAGAGCAGGGCCGGTGGTGGTGATCAGAGTCAGCCACAGACCGGTGATCACCGGGCAAACCCACAGTGACCAGGCAGGTCAAGACCGAGCTGGGAAGATGGTCTGTGGGTCAGGGTCAGTAAGGCCGGGCACAGGCACCCCAACATCACAGCTCAGGCAAGAAACCAACCACCACTGAGCTTGAATCAGCTCCTGGGCCAAGTGGTGAAGGGTCTGTGGGTGGAGATGAGGCTCCTCGTAACTTCTTCTCACACCACCCTTTCTGCCAGCTTAGCTGTTTTCATAGCAGTTGAATCCAAGGTTGTATGGCCATGCTATATTAGAGCTGACCCTGAACACAAGCAGCCAAACTCCTGGGAAGGCAGGGGAAAGCTTGCAGAGACTGTTGGTGTGCACTGAGCCCTGATACTTGCTATCCAAACGGACTATATTCCAGTGGTTTTTTTTCTGGGAAATATATATACATCATATATATCACATATATATGAAGCTTCCAAAGAGCAGGTTCCTCCTTTTGCAGCTTGCTGGGCCTTTCCGAAAGCTCAGCCTTATCAAGCTCTTTGCAGATCTCTCTATGAGGAAATAGAGACAGTTGCTGGATGCTGGAACAGTCCAGAAGCCAGGACTTAGTAAATAAAAGAACCTTTAAAGTGATCCTGGGACCCTGCCTGTCCCACTCGAACGGTACCATCAGCTTTGACAAATAAAGTTCTTCAGCACTTAGTTCATGTGGAGCAGCTGCACAGAAAGAGAGCAGGGAGGCAATGTAACATTACATCAACATAACATTACAAAGCTTTCAAAATTGTTCTCACCTGACTTTCAGCAAGCTGGCATTGACTCAAAAACTGCCATTCAAAGACAGTTCACACTGCAGTGCTGCAAAATCTATTGTTTGCTGCTTCTTCAGGACCCACCGATTAAAGCTGTATGGAACCTACAGGAAAGCTCGACGCAATATTTAGAGCATGTGGACAAAAAAGGCTGGGAGCACTGGAGAAAACCAGCATTTCTGTGGCCCATAACGAAATGTGGGGAACAAGTCATTGTGAAAGGTGTAATCTGGGATGAAAAGCAGCATGACTTCAGAGTCAAGCTACTCACTTATATGACCACAAGAAGATGAAACAGCTGCTGCGCAATATGCTGCTTTTCTTTCTCCCATGAAATGCCTGCTTTTCAGAGCTAGTAAGTTAGACGCTCCTGGCTTGGGACACCAGGATAAATCATTATTTACAAACATGTATTACGAATTGAAGATGTTTGCCTCAGCAGTATGCATATATTTTGTGTAACATTTGTTCTTGCTGTCTCTAAACAGCATTTGTGTGGAAAGAGAATCTGTGTTTCTAGCCTACCTTACCTGCTCTTCACAAATGCTTATGACATTGTCAGATAACAGTGGGGATCTCAGTCACCCTGTGGAGGCACTTGCCTCCTCACCAACAGCATGTGGTAGGACCAAGGCTTTGCGGGACCCCTAACAGCAGCGGTATCACTGCTCTCCCCTGCGTCTATAGCAGGTACACAAACTGCAGGCTCATGCTTTCTGCTAACAAAGAAGCAGTGAGGATGAAGATGGCCTGTTGGGAAACAGGCGTCCTTCTTGGGTAAAAATGTACTTAGCTGAGAAAGAGATCAAGGCACTAAAAGACAAGGCTCACAAAGGCTACGACGGACTTGTGGAAGACAGGTGTGTGTAGGTATGTGTACCCAGACACAGACACTGAGGCCCACTCTTATATGCCAAAAGGCCACTTGTGTCCACACAAATGTCACCTGCCTGTTAGCACTCAGCTGCTTTCCCACATGTGTACAATTTACCGCTCTGTAGCCCTTCATCTAACATACCTGCCACAGCTCTTGAACAAAGTGCTCTAAAAGTTGTATTTCACAGCGTAAGGGGGATGCAGTGAGGCAAATGCATGTTTATGTGCTCACCTGACAAAATATTCAGTGAGAATCTTGAGATTTGTCAAATAAAAAAGACTGGAAATCCTGCTGTGTGCCTGCCGAGTCCTTTCCTCCAGTTCTGCTTTCTAGTCCAGCAGTTTCCTTGGCTGCACAAACTCCCTGGCATTTTCTCAAGGGTCCTCAGAAAGGCAAATTTCTGTGCAGCTCTCTGCAAGCAAATTACTCTGCTTCTCTCAGGAATCCACTATTCTGTGAGTGTCACAGGTCACTGACAACATGAGCTGGGATCCAGGTATGTGCAAGAAAATTGGCTTTTAGAAAACTAGAGTATTCTGAGAAACTGACTGTAAAAGACCTTTACTGGAAATATTTATTATGGATGGAAAAGAGCAGGTGAATTAAAATTACGTATGCACCATATTTCCTACAACTTTCGCAAAAAGAAAGAACCGCAATAGTTACTTTTTCATACCTTGTAAGGTGTTGCAGACTAAGGTGGGCAGTGCATTAACACTTAGTCTTGTCCAGGCTTTAGAAGGTAAATGACAGGGAAGTTTCCAGTACCAGCAAGTAGGAGCTTCAGCATGACCCTGACCCAAATGCCATGTGATTATACAGGTGTAATAGCACATATATGGCAAGCTGCCATGCTCTATTTGTTACCTGCTTAGAAATTTTGTTAGCCTGATTTTTAAGACCCTGTGGCTCCTTGAGTCAGTCTGGTCCTGTTCTGTGGATCAGTTTTATCTCTGAAGCTCATCGCTTCTTCAGCTTCTCATGTATGGTCCTTTCCTTTGATTTTTCTTTCCTTAACATCTTTTTTGCTGGCTTTAGGCTAAAACACTCAAGTTACAAAGCTTTGTATTTCAAAGGCTGATTTAAAAGCCTTCAGAAGGCTACAAGCACTGTTGCATCCTTTCTAGCAGGCTTCACACACACTTCCTAGTCTCTCTTAACAGCAGGAGCAGACTTTTTGCTCTGTCTGTACAGCACCTAGCAGAATCCAGCAGATTTGGGCTCTGAGGTACTGCTGAAACATCTTTTCCCTGTTACATATGCTCAGCTGATCTCAAAGGAGCAACAATATTCCCCTCCCTGCAAAAGGTGTCATTTGGCCTAGAATGCAGTAGCCCCGAAATAGTGAATGGGCTGCCTCCTTCCTGCGCAGCTACAGGATTTTTAACTGCTCACAACAGACCAGGTACTTCATCCATTAGCAACAAAGATCCACTGATTGCCACAAAGTGTCTCTGTGCGTGAAATTTCCCTATTGCCGGATTCTCACATCTCCTGGTGCAAAGGACAACATCTAGCCCATGATTCAACACAACCTCTTTTCCCAGTTCTTGATGTTTGAGGGTGAGATTTCACCCAGGCTGAACATCCAGTGCACTGGTGTGGTGAGTTAGGCCACTCATTCGGTGTGGGTTGCATTCCTTAAACCACTCCTACCAGCAAAGCGAGATGCAGGATTTGAGTATCAAATGTCCCAGCTACTGTCTAAGCACCGTGGGGCAATCAGCAGAACACCATTGTTCTAGAAAGGTCGCTGGGAGCAGGGATAATGGTTGTGACTGCTGCTATGCTGTCCTGAGATAGCCTGAAGCCTCTGAACAAGAATGTCCCTGAAGAACAGCTTGAGTCACACAGATACATCATGCCTTCCTCCATGTTGTACATGGTGCAATCATGAAATAACCCAGAGTTGTCTTCCCTTCCTCCTTTAGCTCTATACCATCATTAAGAGACTTGGAGAAATGCTACTGCAACTGCTGAAATGTTGTTCTCCCATAGCTTCTTCCACCCTGTACCTCTTGGTGACAAGCGGACTCTTCCATGGCCTGAGAAGTGTATTGTATTTCCCACCACCTCCGCCCCCTCCTCCCCTCCCTTTTCATCAGTCAACATAACCATGCAAGAGCCTCCCCCTCACTTGGTCTCATTTGCTATCTAAACCAAGCTAAGACAGTTCTGACCTAGACTTTGTTCAAATCTCAGTGGAGACACTGAGACCCTTTCCCTGCTCATAGATTTCTTCATCCAGAAGAAAGGGGCAAGTCTACCCATATCTCTACACCTTACATCTCACAGATGGATGGCAAATGATGGGAGTCTAAGTTTGCTCATCCCTGCCACGGACAACATCTCCTGCAAGACAAGAGTTCCGTACAAATGCATTCACATAGCCAAGTGGGTTAGATCCTCTACCTGGTATCTAGAAAGGATTCCTCCGTGTTACACTATCATCCTACCAGTGATGCAGGATTATCCCTGGAGCTGAGGCACAATGGCATTTCTTCAGCTCTGTGGGATGCAACTAGTTGCTATCTCAGTCCTTCAGACTTTGGTGGGAGACCTGTCTGCCTGCTCCCGCCAAAGACCTGGCCCAGGTGTTCTCTTCCCTTCGGCTCTCCCCACTGTCCGGAGAGGGAGAAAGAACCCGTTCCCAGTGGAATTTAAAAATACCACCCATATCCTGGTAAAGACATTGAGTGAAACATCAGCAGCACACTCAACGCTCCACTTCTGTCATCCAACACTACAACTTGTTTAACAAAACAGTTTTTCTAGTATCCTCACTGAAGTGAGAGGTAAGGGTTAGACCGTACCGCTGAGACATAGTACTGAAGAATAGCATAAACAATGCAGCAGACTGTGGCCTCCTCTGGCTTTTGGGGTGTTCCTGAGAGCTCCTCTTCAGGCCACTGTACAGACCTGGTTATTCACTTTGCATGCTAGTAAACTGCAAGGCCAGCTGGGACGGGTAAATGGGAAGTGTCCTGCGTTTGGCTTCTCCTGCCTCTCCTGCACAAGTCTGTCACTATTCTGACTCTGAGAATCTCTGATCCTGCTCTTTACATCCCATGCGCTGCAGCAGCAGCACCTCATAACTTCAGTGGCCCTCAGTGCTTTTGGTGAACTGATCTTACACTGCATTAGCTAAGTAATTTGGAAGACACACAGACAACGTCTGAGGTTTCAACCTTGTGCATAGCTGGCGTCTATTGCTCCATAACCCAAAGAGACCCAATTTCTGGAGGGTAGGATATCTTCTGTCAGAGGATAAGTATGCCAGCAGTTATAATCCACGGATATCTGCTTAGCTGTTAGCTGTGTTTTGAACTTTTCTCTTTCTGTGATGTACTTGCATTTATTTCACACATGCAGGAAGCTTTGGTGAGAGAATGAATGGGTCAGTGAGCCAGGGGATTTCTCTCTTGTCCCTCAGTCTCTTACTTTCCAACAGCTGCAGAGGACCAGGGTTCAAGGGTTCAGATACGTGGAGAGAGAAAGTGCAAACAGATGCTTTGGCTCTGAGCAAGTCTCCTGCCCATTGCAAGAAAGCAATGGGACCAGCATGGAGGAGGCTCAGCTCTGAGAAGGAGCAAGCCAGCCTTGTGATTATCCAGTGGACCCCATTTAGATCATTAGAAGTACCTGGTCAGTGCTGTTAGCAGTGCCCTTAGGGTCTCAGATTTTTTTTTGGTTTTGGTGTAAAAAGTCAATTTGATGTTAACGAAACCTACAGGTCCTGCAAGACAAACGTCCTCCCTTAGTTATCCCAGACCAAATACTTCATAGACACAGCAGAAGCTCCAGCCCCACCACTGTGCCTTCCCCTCAGAGGGAGAAAGCCTGACCCCAGACACAGTCACCACCACAGCTAGCCAGCACCTCTGTATTGTCACAGATCTTGCAACAACACATAATTAATACTTGGATTATATCACTAACTTCTCATTAGAAGGTTTTTCACTTTTGAAAGTGATGATTGGACTCTGGTTAAATGCATGGAGATAGATGTCACATGCTCATTTTCCAGAAGGGTACCCGGGAAGGCAAATAGCAGTTCTTTCACCAAAAAGTTTCCTTAGAAATTTGTTATCCCTCACGACAAATTCACGTGAATATCACTCAAGCACCAACAGGGGTAATTTTGAAGGAACAAGTGGGCAATTGACCTGAGGAGCAATGCTGAGATCTTTCATAGCTGAAGCTGTGATGTTTCAAGCAGTTTAGTTTTCTACAAGGGCTTGTCTTGGGATATTGAAACCAAATTCTCACAACACAGGATAACAGACTGGGAGACTGTTCACCCATGAGCAGGAGAAGTGAATGGATCGATATTTTTTCTTCTCCCCTTTGCGTCCCCCACCCAAATGCACACAAACCAAAGGAGCAAAACGATAAACTGGGTGAAAAATGCATAGTTCATCAGCTCTCATTATCTGCTTTTTTAAAGGACTAAAAGAGCAACAACATCAACAGCGTAATGCCAATGAACGTATGCTATTTTTTATTAGGGTTAGCTGTGCTTCAGAGCAAGCATCTGTGGTATGAATTATGACAAATTTAACTGGCATTTGACAACTCACATATTTACCAAGCACTATTTATCTAGCTAGAATTGAACAGTGCAGAAAATATGGTAAATACATACGCAAAACACTGGTGCGATGCAAATTCCACATGCATGGAAACCACTACACCACAAGCTTTTATTCCTGAGTGATTCCTTGATTTAGGATGCCCCCGACACACGCTGGCAAAGCAGAGGCAACGGTGGTTTAGGAACTGAAGAGGACTAAAACTCCTCTTTTCAGACTGGTTTGGATTACATTCTTGACCATATACACTGAGGACAGCTATGTGGGGCAGGGACCAATTTTCCTAAACTTTTCTAACATCCTAAACAACTTATTGCTTAATTCCTATTGTTTGCTTTCCCTTCAGTTGTGAATCAAGGCTGTGCTTTCAAGCCTGGAGTATAAGCCCATGTCAGCCATGGAGTTTAAGCCCATGTCAGCCATGGAGTTTAATCAAAATATCAAAAATACAAAAAATTATCAAAAATAGACTTTGAGCAGGCAAAAATCAACCAAAAGAAGGAAGAGACCTCTGGTTGGCAACGGAACTCATTGTACATATCTAGAAGCAGGCAGCATGTGTTAGTGCACCTAAGCATGTCTCTCTCTATTCTGGGAATTCACGGCAGACTGGTGAGATGCTTCCTGCTTGGTGAGCAGCTGCTGCAGGCTTTGCCGGCAGATGCTGGTAGCTGGAAACAACTAAGAGGGCACAAACACTGTTAAGTGAAAGAGCCACACAGTTACGGCCAGTGAACTACTGCGAGGTGAAAAAGGTCCCATCTATGACTAGATTGTAGAATAAACATTCACCAAAAAAAAAAAAGAACCGCTATCGTTTAAATGACACACAAGCAATAACCAACAGGTTATCAAGAAGAAATATGGTCTTTTCCCAGCTTCTGAAAAATGAAATGGGTGGTGGGTATCTGTGTTATGGGAGGTATCTCCATGCAGAAATTCCTCTTCTTGGACAAACCAGTACAACCGAGATCCAGGATACAGCCTTTTACATCTGTCCTAACTGAGGAGCACCTTACCTTCTCAGACAGTTCTTCAATTTCCCAAGCTCATTTGGGAACCTCATTCTGTTTCCTAACATTCCTGCAGCCCATCCACAAAGGATTCAAAATCTGGGCTAAAAGGAAAGTTGTGTTCAGCTCAAGAAGAGCAAAGTCTGAACACTACTGAAGAAATCAAAATAGTTGCTTGTTGCAGAAATGAAATGCTTTTGCAACTGAAATGGAAAGTAAAAGAACAGCGCTAAAAAGCGAAACTAGCTTTCCTTTGAATAGGTGTGTCAAGTAACTCACCACATAATTTTGAAAAATATAAGCTTAATCAGTAAGAAAGCTCAGAATTTAAAATACTTTGAAAAGAGACTTTCTTTAACAAGACATTAAATAAAAGTAATAAATTATAATAAACAGGCAAAACACAGTTGCGAAAAGTAGTTCGCTCAACCTGTGATGGATATGTAAAAACTATCATTCCAAAGCATTGCAGAATTTCAAAGCAAGGCAAACTTAAAGCTTAACTAAAATCTAATCCTTTGCTTCATGGCATTATCCCCATTCTTTCTTAAAAAAAAAAAAAAGACAAAACCAAAAAAAAAGAATCTTCATGCTCACAGTTATATAAAAAAAGATCCTTAAAAATAATTAGGTCTCAGAAGTGTAATTCCCTTCTCTAACATTTGAATGAGAAGCCCATGGTGGCAGTGCCAGTGTTTGATGCCAGGACAAACGCATTAACACAACCGGCTGCGAGCTGAGGCTTAGGAGGAAGCAAGCGTGTGCCTCCTCTGGCCGGGCAGGACAAGCAAACGCCCCGGCAGCCAACACCCAGGCTCCGAAAATCGGCCTTTCCCATTGCAATACCCATGTCTAACCTGGACAAAAAGCAACACCACCACAACAGGTTCTGTTCTGTTCTGAGTTACGTTCAACACAAATAACTGAAATGCTCCGGCGAAGAAATTAGAAGAGAAAGATGATGTCCAGTCCTGCGTATATGCTAATGATTTAAACTTTTACCACAATAAGAATATCCCATCATTTCTGCAAATGTTTGTTTAAGTCCAAGCTAAATCCCAGATTTGGTCCTTTTTCTGTTCTTATTTTTAAAAACGAAATTTGTTCCTGCTAGGAAACAGTAACAAAAATCTCAGTTCATAGACAAACAAGAAATACAACTCAAACAGAACTCGCATGAACCGACATTTCTGGTATAACCTTCAAAAATGTTAATGTCTCTATGTCTTTGATCTGAACAAAAAAGGAATATATAATAAGTCAGGAGATCGTTATTCTGATTATTAGGATTCTACTTCAGTGTACAAAACCTGACATAGAAAAATTACCCCTACAGCAGCTAATTCCCCTTTGAGTTTAATTACAAAATTGTTTAATCATTTTCATACAAAATGTTTCTGTGTCAAGGTAATGATTATGGTGACGGTATTCATGCAATCAAGGGGGAGCGTACTGCCTACATACTAAATTTTTAATAGTTTTGTTATAATTAACGGAGAAGAATTGAGGTTTCTAACAGCTTAGATGGTTAGGAGCTTTCCTAACTGAAGTTGGCTAGAAAGGTTATTTGGCTTCTGACAGACGGGGCATGCGGGTTTCTGTCCTTGGAAGAGGAAGGAAACACATTTAACACTGCGGTTGGTCATCATGACGGACGGACTTTACCTAGACTGAGTGATGATGTGGTCTTGCTCCACAGCAACTTATCGGGTATTTTCTCTGGCCATTTCATTCTGCTTTTAGCTGCTTCATGTGCCTCTGTAAGACTCAATAGGGGTAACATTGTAAGTCGGACGCTGTGCTGTATGCTACCCCAAGGTTAATATGATGTCCTTCGCATAATTTCCTAATCAATATTTTAAAAAGAAAATTGGTGTGAAACAGGGAAACAGTCTCCTCTGTTCTGACTTCTGTGCCCTCGAGTCTCAGGTCTCAGCTGACGAGGGAGACACGCTCAAGGAATCCGCCTCTGAAAAAGCAAGGGCAGGCCTGAAAGTTTCCCAGCGCATCCAGACAAGGAGCCCTTTGCAGGGACCCCTGCGCTCAGGGAGGTCTCTCTGCTGCTGCTTGCACCTTCTCCCCTCTCCCAGCCACGAGAAAAAAAGCGGAGGCCTGGGCCCGTCCCTGAGCAAATATTTGACTTCTCATTCACAGCTGCGAGGAGGAACTGGGAGAGACCCATGAAAGCTGAGCTGCAGCTTGTTGTGTCTCACAGGAAGGGTAATTATAAACAGAGGGAATGGAAGATCCTGAGGTTTAAACCCTTCCTTCCCGCAACAGCACAGCTCGTGCCCCCTAACCAGCCTCCCACTGAGACTTCCGCATGGGAAGGGAGGTGCCTGCAGAGGGAAGGGAGCTTCACTGAAGGAATGGGTGAGCAGGCCTGGACTCTTCACCAAGAAAGATGACTTAGGGCATCACAGGTAGAAGAGAGGGTGGGTAGGAGCTACATGTGCACTCACCGCCTTCAGTTGCAAGAACTAGGCCGATGGAAACATAATGAACAGGAGGACATGGTTCGCCATGCAGCTGAGAGTGGACATGTTGTACTCCTTGTCAAGGGGTATTGTGGCTGCACTAATACCACCGAGGTCAATGGGCTTCTGGACAGGTGTCTGGAAGAGACCTCCATTCGGGGTCCTTGCAGGTTGGAAACAGGATACTGGGTGGATGGCCCTCTAGTCTGGTACCACTTGGGCTGCTCTTATATTCATACAAATTTGCTCAAAGAAATGTTGCCTGCTAGTTTTGCAACAGCAGGCTTTACAGTTGTCACACATCATCCACCCCACCACCTCAGTTTGATCAACTGTCTCGACAGAAAGGCAGCACAAAAGCACAAAAAGGGCATGAACTTACTACTGTGTACCCTAATTTGATAGCAATGCAGTCATGTGCCACCCTTGATCCGGATCAAGTACCAGTGGACAACTAAGCGGTGACCTGGCATCGCTACTGGTATGACTGTGGGCTCATGAAGGCTTGAAATGTTCCCGAGAGAAAATGTGTGCTGCGGGATCCTGAGCTCACGTGGCTGCGAGCAGCCGCCTCAGCTGCACCTGTCTCCTCTGCATTTGCCCCTGGCCCTCGCTGGCTCCTCCCGCTCTGCTGAAGTCCAAGAGCTTCCTCCCAGGACGTTCCCTGTGGACCTTGCACAGAGCGTGCATGGGCCGGCAGCTCCACAGCGACACGGTGGATGCTGCTGCGTACGCTGCGACGCCTCAGGGTCACCACAGCTCAGGGCATTGTGGCGGGGAGATGGTAGGAAGCGAACGATGAGGGCGCAGAGGGGAACCACACAAGCGATCCTCCTGACAGCTGCCGGGGGAGAGACAGAGCTGCGGGCAGAAGCAAAACTCTGCGTTTTGGAGATCCGTCTTCCAACAACAGGAAGAAACCCCCGTGCTGCAGGGCCCTGGGGCTACGCTGTGCTGCAAAGGGCGTTTTGAAGGAGGCCCAGCAGCACCAGGGCCCGTAGTGAAACCCAGAGCCACTGTCCTGCAGGTACTGCCGCTGCAGCCGTCAGTCACAGGGCAGGAGGTGACGCTGGAAAAGCACTGGAAAGCTCACCTCCGCCCAAGCCTGCACGAGAAAGCTTTTCCCTTTCGCCGAATTTTTTGTCCTTAGTCTGATTTTAAATTGCTTAATTCCCCCCACAAAAGCATAAAGAAAGGAATCACTTCCTGCGGACACATGAAATGTTTTGGCGATGTATTTCTAAGCCTCGTGAAGACCCTTCGCCCAGCTCAGACTGCCTGCCTCACCCGTGAACTGGACGGAGCAGGTAGGGTGGGGCGCAGACGCTAGTTAAGATTTTTTTCCTTAAAGCGGTGTGATGGAGCCCTCCCTCGTAACGTGCAAA
>NW_008823954.1:2005179-2005850 GCF_000699105.1 Pygoscelis adeliae | reverse complement strand
GGGTCACCCGGGGACGACCTGTACCCGCGCAAAAATTCCTCTCACATTGGCAGTGAGGACCCGGGCGTCACCCCGGGTCGTTATTTTCCTTACTCATAAGTTTAAGGCATAACCGCCTTTCCTCCGCCCCGCCGGGAGAACCCTGCGCGTTAGCTCTCTAGGTCAGGGCGAGCAGCTCCCCACGCCGCCCCACAGCACACAAGCTACTCTTCGGTTACCCTAACTTTCCTGCCCGGTCTTTTTCCCCTTCTGCGCCGCGTAATCGCTGCCGCCGGCCGAATCCGGACGGGACGTGCCGGGATCCGTATGTAAATGACGCGCCCGGGCGCCGCTGGGGGTTGTGGGACGCTCTCCCCGTCCCCCCTCCGCGTCCCGCATTCGGGCGGGGCGGGGGGCGGGGCCATCTTACTGCTGGAGGCGGGGCGAGGAACGGAAGTAGTATGATGTCATGTCCGGGTCTCGCTCGCTGCGTCTTATCGTTGGGCCCCGCGACAAGATGGCGGACCTCTCTCTGGACGAGCTCATACGAAAACGCGGTGTGACGGTGAAAGGGAGGTAAGCGGTCGGGAGGGCAGCGCCCCGGACCCGGCGGCCTCCGGTGGTTCCTCTGTTCTCCCTTCTGGTCGTTCCGCTCCGGAGGCTGCGGGCCGCAGCCCGCCCCAGCGCGGCCC
>NW_008823954.1:1999579-2005126 GCF_000699105.1 Pygoscelis adeliae | reverse complement strand
TCGCTCGGGGCGGGGGCGGGCTGGGGCCGGGGCGGGGGTCTGTCCCCGCACCTCACCCCGCTGTGCCTGGCGGTGCCCCGTGGGCTCTAGCCCCGGCAGGGCAGGCCCACCCGCCGCCTCGCCCCTTCCCTTCTCGGGCTCTTCTCGTTCCTCCCGAGATGCCTGTCACAGCCCATCGCTTCACTAGTGCCTCCGACCTGCGCCTTCCCCGCTACCTCCTGCTTCTCCCCTTCCCTTTTCGGGCCCTTCTCGTTCCTCCCGAGATGTCTGGCACAGCCCGCGGCTTCGCTAGTGCCTCCGACCTGTACTTCCTGCTTCTCCCCGCCGATTAACCCAGTGGCGCTCCCCAAGCCGGGATCCGCGGGGCCTCGGCGCCCCCGAGCCCCCTCGGCATCCGAGCTGCCCTGTGTCTGCAGCAGGAGCTGCAGCTCTTCGTCAGGCAGGGCCCTGGGGATGCCCGGTCCCCCAGAATCTCCCAGAAGGGGAGCGTTGATGAGTGGCACGGTGCATTGTGGGATAGCCGTGGGAGGTGTAGTTGTGCCACGGGGAGCTGTAACTGGCAAAGCTGATGGGGATCCGCACAGGCGAGGCTTCAGGCTGCCATGGCTTCATCAAAACTGCTGCCTGGCCCTTGGAAACTGTAGTCTTTGTAGCATAGTTAATTAGACTCCAGCAGATTGTTTGAAATGCTTGTGTGGCTGTGGAGTGTGTTACATATTAGCTACAAGATTAGATTCCTGCTTTGTATGGCAGACATCTCCAGTGCAGGCTGGGCCGTTTACTCTAGTGCAGCTGTTGGCAGTTCTTATTTGCCTTCTCCTTTGGTGGCTTTTCATCTTCGTTTTTGCCATAGGCACTTGATGCTTCTGAAGATCTTGTCCATAGATTTCTCCCCATCTGTGTTAGCTAAGTGTGCTCCTTTTTTTTTGTTGTTTTCTTGTTTGTTTAATTTAATGGTCATTGGGGAATCTTAGGTTTTCACTCTGAATGTCTACACTTACATGTCTAGAGTAGTATTTTGAAAGTTATCTGCTAACATATACTAGCAAAACATTGAAACACATATTTACATCCTAGTCTAGACAAGGCCTTGGCTTTGCGCTTTCATTCATGTTATCCTGCGTATTTGGAACAGTCTTATGCTGCTTAATATGCCAAGCACCTCCTTTCTCCTTTTTCAAATCCCTCCTTAACTCCCGTTTCTTCCAGAAATTCTTCTTGCTTTTATTTGCTGAACAATAATCCTTCTGCAGCACTGTAAGACTTTTTGTGCCTTGCATTTCTTGTTTGTCATGTTTAGCTCACTTCATAAGATTTCTGAGGCAGCTAACTTGACTTTGTGAAGGCTGGATAAACTGAATAAACTTAAATCATTATATCCATGCTGTTCAGTAGCCTAGATGAAATAACAGAAAAATCTTCACCTATAAAATGTACCAATCCACAAAATATTCAAGCCAGAACTTGGAGTTCTGGAAAGTTAATTAGATGTTTAAGGTTCCCTTTTATTTCAGGTGCTGTGGCACAAAATGCCTAAACAGTTAATGCTGTTGTAGGGTAAGCAATTCTCTACGGAAGAGAGTTGCTTATTAGGATAAACAAAAGTCTTCAGAGACGGTGTAATCTTCAGTACAGAGTTTCCTAACCAATTTCATTAGTTCATGTCATTAACAGTTTTAACTAATTCTGGCTTAAATGCTGATACATATATTTCTGGTTTTACTTTGACCTCTTTTATGCTCATTAAAAAGAACCACTCATCAAGCCCTTCTGCAGCACTCTAACTGAATGCTTTCAACATAGCTAAATTAATGCTTTTTAAAATTGCAAGGGAAGTCTTGTTCTGTGGCTGTTGCTTTATGGGTACTGTTAGTCTTCTGTATTATTCTGGATATATTTTAATAAATGATCGTAATACTCCTGTTTCTTCTAGCTAGTGTGCTTTGGCTGTATGAGAGACCAGCCATAGGATTCTTAGCTAGGTAACAAAACAGGGCCCCAGTCCTAGCTCTCCAGTTGTCTGGACACAAGAATGAGAGAGGCAGAAGTGGAGGTTCAGTCTTTCATCTCTGGTTTTTTTTTTTTTACAGATCTCTCCACTGAAAATACATGACTGTAAATAATGTTAAGATTGTAGAACCCTACAATCAACCTTGAAACTGGTGGCTTTGAACTGAGATTGGTACTGGTGGTTGTACATCCCAAAATCCAAGCCTCTACACTCCCACAAATCTGAACTTGTTGCCCAGAATTCTTGAAATCATGTGTAGTTACATGTTTCCTTTTTATCAGGACATGTTATTGTATTACAAAAGATGGTTTAGCAGACCTGCTGAGTCCTAAAGCTAGAAAGCCTGTTTCTTTGTCTTCAGAGGTTTTCCTAAAGTACCTAAGTTGTTGATGAATTTTGTTTAAGTGTAGCATGTACTTAGCACAGCTGAAGTCAGACCCTTTACTTAAGTTTGTAAATGTGAGCTTAAGGATGGATTTTGGAAATCAGTTCCTTAGCTGTTTATGTAGAAAGTAAAATCCAGCATAAAACAGCTTAGGAGCTCTACTGTTGTATTTGGACATCTAACCTGAGTGGATTTCTGTGCAGTAATAATGAGCTTTTGTTTGCAGCAACACAAATACTTTTATTGATACTGTATCACATCTTATAATATCTGAAACTGTGGTTTTTTTTTTTCCCAGGCTTAACACAAGGCCAGTGTTTGGAGGTGTAAGATCTCGCATTGGGATCCAGCAAAATCTTCTAAATAGATCATCACCAGCTGTCAGCTTCCAGCGGACATTTGATGCCCGACAGAAGATAGGACTCACTGATGCCCGACACAAACTGGGGGTTAAAGATGCCCGTGAAAAACTGGTTCAAAAGGACGCTCGGTTCAAAATCAAAGGGAAGGTGCAGGATGCTCGAGAGATGTTGAATTCCCGTAAGCAGCAAAGTGTTGCTGCTGAAAAGGTGACCAAAGTGGTGGATGCCAGAGAGAAGATCAGCTTAAAAAGGAGCGCTCCAGCTGCTATCAGCCCAACTATGGGGACAGTAAATCCAGCCATGAAAATCACCAAAACTATCCAAGTAGGTCAAGCAAGCAATCTCTGAGCCCTCAGTTATTCTACAGCAGTCCAGTACGATATACTGGATGATACATGAATATATGATAATACATGAATATGTTCACATGTTTACAATAGAAGCGATGGTGATACAGTTCAGTCCAGCCTGTAGGGCAGGATTCAGAGCCTTTTGGGTGTCCTTGCAGCTGCTTGGGGCTTTTTGTAGAACCCCAGCTTTCATTTAAATTTTCATTTTAATTTTGGGCCCAATAAAGACTAAAGCAGCACTCCTGTCAGCATTAAAGTATTTTTCTTGAATGGTTAAGTAGTCTCTTTCCCACCTAAATACAAAGAAAATGTATGCGTTTTTGTCATTCTTATACCACCCCTCCTTGCAAGTCTGATGTGGTGGATTGCCCTCTCTAGATAACTGGTTTATCCTAGTGGTGGGATAACATTTTAGAATACACAGCTGTGTTTGTATCTAAGAAGATCGAAAATTCAATGAGCCCTTCTACAATTTCTGTATTTCTACTTGGCTGGTTTTCAGGAAAGCCCTGACTTCCAGGGAGTTGCCTGATTACACGATTTTCTGAGGCTCAAGATTTATTTCAATTGTAGTGTAATCAGTTGATCACCCTAACCTGCTGATTTCCTTTCACAATTTTCTAATTTCACTTTGCTGTGTGCACAGTAACTTGATTCTTAGCAAACTTCTCTGTGAATAACTACTATTGAACGATGTGTGTGTTAGGTACGGTGGGTGGAGTCAGAAGAGAAGTTTCCAGACTGTCAGGATTGTTGTTTGAGGAGTGGTTTTGTTCCTCACCTCTACAAGCATGAAACTGAAGTTCCTAGCCTACCTCTTTCATTTTCCTCCTCCCAAAGATCAACGGTGTGCTTACATGTGCCCAGAAAATCTCCTATTCTCATCAATTTGAAAGCCTAGATGAGTCTGCTTTCTGTTCAGCTGTGGGTTTTGCTGAAGAGCATCAAGCATATATCTTCTTTAAATTAGCCTAGGAAACTTCCCATTACTCGGCAGGTTTTCTGCCAGGCTGACCTAAGGAAGAGAAAGGACTCTTATGGCAGTAAGAAGGGCTAATCGCAGAGCAATAGAGCAGTCTGTTCAGTAGTCTTTAATTAGTAGGGTAATTAGTACTCATGCTGTCCTTCTAAGCCAAATCACCACCATCAGCCATTAGGAGTTGAACATTTTCTACAAAGTTTCTAGGAGTTAAAATAGTTTCCAGAGGCTTGGTACGGCAGCAATTTGCTCTGACCTGATTTTTTTTTTTTTAAAGACTTGGTTTGACCTACAGTACTTTGTTTGTTAAACAACATATTGCAAAAAAAGAAAATGTTGTAGAATGTAATAGTTGTAATAATTAATAATGTAATAATTAAGACTGTAGACAAAACTGTGCACATGAGCAATTATTTAATAATTTTTTAAAAAGATTTATACTGAAATTCCAAATTGCCCATGGCCCTCCTCTCTTCCCAAATGTGGGAGTAGAATCAAACTAAAGTACCTTGATCTGACATGCAGCACACAGCTCTGTCCTGTACTATGGTCTTGTTTCTCATAAAGGAAGGAAAAAAAAGTCTTTGAAACCAAAGAATTTCCATAGCTCTGCTGGTGTTTCTGTAGGACAGGTACCCTTGTTTCTGAATTGATTAGCTAATTGAAACGTGAGGGTCCTGTGGTGTAAGTTACAGTCTAGAGAAAATGCAAATCTGAAGATTTTACGGCCTGTATAGAGTATTTTTGTAAGAAGACCCATTCTTTTCTGTAATGCTTTTTCAAAAACCAAAAGGGCATTTTTGAGAGAGTTGCTGTTTGATTTCAGTCGTTGATGAGTACAGCTACATTCCCTGACTACTCCTGTTGTGATTTCCCTGTTTCATGGGATAACAGGCTGCAGAAGGGTCAGCTATACTACCCTGTGCATCACTTTATTCCACTACAGCTTATTCCAGCTCTATTGTGAAGGGACAGTATATACGTTTCCTTTGAAATGGAACAGAACTAAATTGTGTTGTGTCCCAACTTGCTGAATTTGATGGAAGTAGGTATCTTTGGCTCCCTGTAGCATGAAAGAAGAGAAGCTTACTTACTGATTTACCCCATTTATGGTTTCCTATTGGCAGAAATGCAGATCTAGTCAGTGCTGGCAGGGCTGGAGTTAAGTCCTTCCCACTAATCTTGGACTAAAACTCAAGCAATTCAAATCAGTTTCTCTGCGTGGCCTTAGGTTTTAATTTCTTCAATTAAGTGAAGCTATCTCATACTGAACATATTACAGGAAACATAGACGTTATCTAATAGCATACTGTGGTAATATGTTTCAAGAGCAGGAGAGTGAGTTTCATTGAAGTGGTCTCAGGCTATTAACTAACAGCTCTGATCTTCTGAAATGGGGATCTGGTGGACTGTAGTGTTTAATGCTTTGGTTCTTTCTCTCTAACTGTAGCAGAAAGCTC
>NW_008823954.1:1988863-1999549 GCF_000699105.1 Pygoscelis adeliae | reverse complement strand
ATGTGGTGAACAACCACACACACAAACAGGTGTGTGCCTGCTCTGTGTTCTTTGTTTGTTACCTTTGGGCGGGGAAAGAAAGTGTCCATAAACATTGGCAGGTGCAAAGAAAACTTCCAAGTAGAAAAGAAGAGTGTGTGGAAGTTCTCTAACAGCTTAGCTCCCTATTCTTGCATGGTTAAGATACTTTCATGGTAATTGAGGTTTTCATTTAGTCTAATTGATCTTGATTCCTTGTGTATTATATAAATGCAAAGTAGGTATTCCCGATTTTCATCTGTATGCGCTAATGTTTTTTTTTCTAGAGACTGTGACCTTTAGCTCTGATGTTTTTCTGTAAATTTCTCAGTGACACCACATGAAATCAAGTTTTTGTTGTTTTGATTCACCATCCTGCCAGCCTCTTCAGAGAGTGGATATGATTGTACATGGTCAAATGTTCCACAGTGAGGTGGGAGATGGTATAACCTTCATGTGAAACCCCAGCTATGGGTCCCTGCTGGAAACCTGATAGTGAATGATGTTAGCTGGTATTCTGATGTACTATCAAATTTGCCATATCCCTTATCAATCAGACTTTGTCTGAGGAGAACCCTAGAATTTGTGCTGTCTCTTCTGGGATCAATTTTAAAGGCCTTCGTCACAGCTCCCGGCCATTCAGCCACCTTACCACCTTGGGTGCTTTCAGAGAGGAATTACACCTTTTTATTACTTATAATACTTTATGTACACACAAAAAAAAATACAAAATATTGGAAAACTCATTCACAATAATGTGTCCTGTTTTGTTTTGGGGTTTTTTGCATCAATTATGGTAACTAGCTACTTGTGTATGTTACCTCTACATTGACTTGCTGCCTTCATCTATCCCAGACGCTTAAGAAAGTGTCATTATTCTGACCTCATCACTGTAAGCCTTGAATCCATTTCACTTTGTCTCAAACTCAAGTCCATTGTCCTGATGGCTAGTGTTTTCCCCCGTTCTTTTCTGCACAATTCTCCTTTGTTCTACCATCCCTTTTTGGTTTTTTCCTTCATAGCATTTCTGTGACTGGAACAACTTTCCTGTTTGTAAACCAGAATCTTGCTGACTATGACAACCCACTTACTTTGCAAACTCTCATTGCTAATCCCTCCATTTTTCTTCACTTTTCTACTGAATTAATGGGAAGCTGTTTTGAGTTGTGACTTATGTTCTGGGCAGTGGCATATGTGTATAGACTTTTTCTTTACATTATTTAGAATCTATGAAAAAATATCTGTGTGGGAGTTAGCCTCAATATTTTAAGGCAGGGCTATGAGTGTTAAGTTGAACTGGGAAATTAATTATTCATTCAGTAAACCTCCTAGTGCAGTGTTTTCTAGCGTCAGATGGATATGTGCTGTGCTGAGGAAAGCAGGCTGTTCAAAAGGAACGTTTGGTTCAGATGTATTTGGCAGACATATGCTTAATTTAAAAAGAACTAATTAAAAAAATAATCATATGCACAGGCTTCAACTTTAAAGGTAGCAGGGTGGTAAAAAGTAAGACACTGAGGCTTTATTCCATTAATGTTGTTTCATCAGTCCTGATGAGGTCTAGGCATTAGAGAAATCTGTATGTGGTTTCAGTACACCTAGGGAAATAGCTTTACTGTGGCATTTCTGGAAAAGAGGTTTGATAGTTTTTACACTGGCATTTTGAAATGGACTTGCGTACCTTCAGTTCTGTGTCCCCAAGCTGCAAGGACAGGAGTGAAGTCCAATGTAGTCATGTTCATTACCTGAAGAAGGCTGAAGGCAGGGGAAAACTACTTATTATGATGTCTAGATTAAATCTACCTGCTTGTAAACTGTTACCTTGCTTCTCTTCAGGGTCTGTATGACATGGAAGATGATGATGAAAGTGTCTCTCCCCTTACTAGCAAACAGATGAAAATCACCACCACAAACAGTTTCCTGCACAACGCGGTAAGGGATTATCTGAACAGTCCCCACCACGTCATGCTCACATTGGGTGGACACACAGGCTGCAGCTTTACAGGGCTTATGTTCTTTTAAAGTATGTAAACGATGCTTTCTCTTGAAATGTTTGCTCTTCACCCCACCCTTCCCTTTATGCCAATGCTTCTAGTGTTATTTTTGGGACAGAGTCCTTTTAGGCTAACTGTGGTTTTATAGGCCTTTTGCAGCCGGAATGTGTGCTTTCTCCCTTGCTGGCAGGTTGCTGCATGTTAGCTCTTGACTTGGGGATGTGCTTTGAATCTATCTCGTTATTGTTTGAGCAGGCAAGCAAGGGAAGCTTTCTGCTGCTTCTAGAGGCTGGACGTCAAAGCAGGAAATCTCTTGCCATGCAAAATCTTAGTTGGCAGCTTGTTGGGGAGTACTGATGCTCTGGAGAAGATGGAATTTCAACACAGACAAATGCGAGGTCTCGCTCTTGGGATGGGATAACCCTCTGCAACTTAAGCTAAGAACTGACTGGCTAGAAAGCGGCTTTGTAGGAAGGAGCCTGGGGATCCTGCTGGGTAATACACTAAGAATGAGTTAGCAGTGCTTCCTTGCAGCAATGAAGGCCAACTGTAGATCTTACATTAGTAAGATCATAGCTAGCAAATCAAGGAAGATAATTATTGCCATCTGTTTGGCATTTTGAGAGTGCACCTGGAGTACTGTGCCTATTTTTGGGTTCTGCAATACAAGACAGACGCTGACAGACTGGAACTAGTACAACAGGGTGGTCAGGGGGCTGAGGAGAGGGTGAGAGAGCAGTGTCTCTTAAGGCTGAGAAGAGAAGGCTGTAGTGAGATCTGTCCATGCACTTTCACTGCCTAATAGGTGGTCGTGGAAAAGGCACAACCCACGTCCTTTTCGGAGTGAACAGGGAGAAGATGAACCAACAAATGTGTTGCAGCAAAAGAAACTCTAGTTAGATATTGGGGGAGAGTTGTGCAGTTCTCAGGGTATCGGTCAGCGTCTGGTCCAGGGACCCAGAGAGGCTGTGAAATCACTGTTCTTGGAGATATTCAGAGTTTAACTGGATGAGGCCTTGAGCCAACCTGATGTGTCTTTGAAGTTAGCCCTGTTTCAGACATGAGGGCTGGACATGGGTTTGTCCTAAATTATTCTGTGGTTCTAAGAAAGCAAATTAATGTGGTTTTACCATCGCACAGGCAGTTTAGTGCAATGATTATCCTATGTTTTTTTTCTCATGTGGGTATTCAGAATAGAGCTCCTGGCCATTTGTCATCCTTAAAATCAGCCTTACAGGGTTTTTTTGCAGGAGTAAACGTGTTATCTTCAGTGTTCACAGCAGCTGCCAAGCACAATTTTTATTCTGGCTTTAAACTCTCCAGGTAGTTCCAACTAGAAAGGTTATGATGGAGCATAACCTTTGCATGCCCTAGCTTGGTGTTTCTGAAGAAGTATTGCTGTTTGTACTGGGGCAGCTCAGTCTTAATGAGCAATCTTTGTGTACACTTTGTAAAGTACTTGAAAATCTTTGAATAAAAGGAGCTTCTCAAATTCAAATCGCACTGGTAAAGTTCATTTAAGAATATGAAACTAAAAGGTGCTCATTAGTGAGGGAAGTCAGAAACTTTAGCTGATTTTTGTCTTAAAGCTGAAAGTCTCCAGCACTGGAGTTTTTGACACCGGGAAGGACATGCAGTTCTTAGTGCCTGCTAGTAATGCTCTCCTGCTGTTGGTGCTTGGAGAGGAGGGATGACTTTTGTAGCCTGCAGCTCTCAGAGATACTTATTCTTTCTTCCTGTAGACTGGGCTGAGTGGCAATAAATTCTCTCTGTCCAAGACTGTTCCCCTGACTAAAGTGGTCCAGAATGATACATACACAGCTCCACCTGCACCTCCCTCTCCTATGCGGACGAAGGCCTTGACAAACATGTCCCGGACCTTAGTGACAAAGGAGGAGCCTCCAAAAGAACCAGCACCTGTTGAGGTGAGCTCAGGGAAGTGGGAGATGGTCTTTATAGAAGTCTCTGAAACATCTGAAACTTGCTGTTTATCAGTTATGCAAGCAGCTCATTTCTGCCTGCCTTCCACCATTATTTCTGGGACTCCATCAAGCTTATTCTGATATCTGCAACCCATGTCCCAAGAATTTGAAACCTGTCTAAACATCCTTTTCTTCAGCGTTTGAGAGACTGGGAATTCTCAGTTATTGCATCTTGCTTCTCTCAACTTTTTTATCTAGCATGGGAGCACATGGTCCTGGGGGAATCCATGTTACAGGAAGAGGCAGTTGTTGTTTGGACGCTCCTTGGAGGCTTCCATGTCCCTAGGAATAGTGTTCTAACACTACTAGTTATGTTGTCTTCTGTCCGCTCCTGTTAGCAAGGAGAAAAATGGGATTTTTTCCAAACACAGCTTCTTGCTGTCCACACAAGACCTCTCAGGCAATTTGTAGACAAGCTGCCTGGAATTGCTTTACCAAACTGCCTGATGTTGGGTACGGGTAACCCACCAGGTGTTCCCAGGCATGTTGAGTTCAGCATGTTCTTGAGGGGCTGGAGCCATATTTTGGGGTTTGCTGGCTGGTGTGGAGTGCAGCAGACACATGCACTCAAAAGTGTGGGCATGACCAGAGAGTACTGTGTATGTATGCAGGTTAAATTAGTGTTATACTTGGGAATGAAAGAGGAAAGTTACTTCAGAGAGAAATTAGCATGGAAAAGGGGCTCCTTTTCACCATCAGATGAGCTGCGCTTTTGTAAGCATTGATACTTCCCATTACTAGCTGTAGTTCTCGCCTCTGTGTGTGTGTACAGACTTTCCCAGACATCCCTTTAGTGACTTTTATTTAATGCTTTCTCTGCTGTGCTGTCTTGCCTGCTGCATTTCTGACCTTTTTTTATGCGATGCATTTGTTTGTGTTGGCAGCTGGCGTTCAGTCCTTTGGAAGGCACAAAGATGACCGTAAACAATCTGCATCCTCGAGTCACAGAGGAAGACATTGTTGTGAGTGTTGCTTACTGCCAAACTGTGGATGAGTGATGCTTCTTTCCCTTAACCTACCTCTTTTGATAAATCACTTGATCTGTGGTGAATGCAATGAAGAGGGGTATGGCTGGGTTTGCTTTCCTTGCAAAAACTTTGAGAGTTCCTGATTTTTTTTGTTTTGGTTTTTAGTCACTGTTTTTTAAAAACCGTGTGCTTAAGAAGCTGGGACAAAATACCATTTCTAGGGTGTACTGAGATACCTGGCATCACTTAGAGTTCATGCCAAATCATGCTTGGTGGTGTCTTCAAGCTTATGCCGCCATCCAAATTACCTAGGCACTTCCATTCTCAGCAGGCTGAGAATGAGCCTGGTCTTCATGTGTGACAAACAATATAGAGTACTGGCCTTGAACTCTTCTGCTTGTGTTGGTAGCAGTATGGAGCTTTGTGCAATGTATGACTAATGCCAATACTCATACCATAGCAAAAACAAAATAAGACAAGTGGCAAGATTCTGCCATGTATTTTACTAAGCAGGATGGGTGGTGCAATTCGGAAACTAAGCCTTTCTCACTCGGTGTCTTTGGCTGAAGTGATACCTCTGATGTGACCATGGTCATGACTAACTCTCTGCCCTCAGGAGTTATTCTGTGTGTGTGGCGCTCTGAAGCGAGCCCGGCTGGTGCACCCTGGAGTGGCTGAGGTAGTATTTGTGAAGAAGGAAGATGCTATCACAGCATATAAGAAATACAACAACAGGTGCTTAGACGGTGAGTTTGAGACCAGAGTTGCATTTAGGATAGATAAATCAACGAAGACTTTTCTACCTCAGCGGAGAGTTTAAAAGCATCTCAGATGCTTATATGCTACGAAGAGAGAGGAAATGCCAGAAAATCAGTTCAAGAGCTAGACAATGCAATACGCTCCTATGTAACTAGCTGAATATATGCACAGTTTATTTAAGGGAAACGTTAAAAAACTTTTTCCTAGAAAGAGAATGCTCAAAGCTAGAGGCAGGGTCCTGGTGATTCCGCTGCTCTAACTTACAGATTAAATTTCTTTTGTTTCTAATCTAGTGCTAGGAGCTAGGTAGTCCTTAGGAAGGTTTTACCTGCTTACAGAGCAGCTGTTTGCAAAGTAGAAGTAAAACTAATATTTGCAAAACCCTCAAGGCATAGTCAGACATTTTGAATCAGACCTGTAAAACAATTAGTATCAGCTTCTCCATAAACTTTGAACAATGCAATTGTTAATCTGGATCCACCTGCAATGTTATAGGCTGAAATTATGTGTTAATTTTTAGCTGGAAATAGATGCTTTTTCTTTCTCTAAATGAGTAACGTTACGAATGTCAGATGAGCAGCAGACAGCTGAGAATGGGAGATTTTCTTTTGTCTCTGCTAAGGGTTTTATACCTATATGTAATTTCTTAACTAGTGTGAGTCTTCATATTGTACTGAGTGTTTCAGTGGCTCTTCTGTTGCTGTGATTTTGCAACAAAAGATGTATCAGCTGTTCTTTCTCATGTTTCCCCAGCATGTGGAACTCTATTGCTTGCACTGGTGTGTGATATTTCTGGGGTCTTGCCTTACCACGATTCTGATATAAGGCCTTTTTTATTGTGTTTGTTTAGGTCAACCAATGAAATGCAATCTTCATATGAATGGGAATGTCATCACCTCAGACCAGCCTATATTGCTGTAAGTGTCTTTGGTTTTTTTTGGGGGGGAGAACCAAGCACATTTGCAGGTTCTGTTTTGAGGAGAACCTGAGGGGAGGGGAGGAAAACTGTTAGCAAATTATTGCCCCATGAATATTCTCCTTCTTTTCCTCTCTGTGGCACTTTATGTTGAGCTGAGTGCTATATAGCTTGACTCCATAGTATTCCCAGCCCAAAACAAGTCTGAGATGAGGAAGTTTTCTTGTGAGGAAAGTATATTTAAAACCTCTATCTCTAATATTGGGAAGGGGGCAACACCGAGAACAGTAAATGCAGTCATAGTGTTAAATTTTATTTCATAATGAGAGGTTAAATACTGCTTTTTTTCATCCTCCAGCCGATTGAGTGATACCCCTTCAGTGAAGAAGGAAGGGGAACCACGCCGGTCAAGTGCAAGCGCCTCCTCAAATCCCCCAGCTGAGGTGGACCCTGACACTATCTTGAAGGCACTCTTCAAATCCTCAGGGGTCTCTGCCTCTGTGCAGCCCACAGAATTCAAAATTAAACTCTGAGAAGGGGGAGCGAGCAGTGGACTGGAAAACTCATTTAAGTTGAGGAATGAGAAAAGTGCAGGAGTGCAGATGTTATTTGCATTTGCCTGCCTTGAAATTTTTTGTTTTCTATGATCGCTACCTTACTGTACAATAGTGTTTCCTCTTGTGTGTGTACTTTCTGTTTTCATAGTTGGAGTTTTCTTCCATGATTTTTTTTCCAAAAGAATAACCTCCCCCTTCTGCCAGTAATGTATTACGAAGCATATACCATGTAACTCCCTCCTTTATTCCAAAGCCCCTAGTGGCCATTAAAAGTGCACATAGACCTTGAGGGAAGGAGTGGTGATCTCCTTCTCTTCTCTTCTGACTGACCTTTAACTAAAAGGTGCATCCCCTTGATTATCAACAGGCAAGAACACCACATTGTTTCTGAAATTGCTGCACTGGGTACAAAGTCAGGTGTGGCTCCATACAGGAAGCACTGTCTTGCATCTTTGACTTGTATGCATTTGGTGGCATACTACTTCATTCTGGCTGTTGGACATTTTTCTGCTCAGCAGCTGTGATGTTGAGAAGTGTGAAAAACTGAGCTCCCTGCTGTGTATACCAGCCAACGGAGGCATCAGGCAGAAAGGACACATGCACAAGTGCACCACCATTGTGCTATGGGAGGGATGCTTCAACTCTGGTAATGCAGAGGTGGTGGTGGGGGAAGGCTCTGGCATTTGTACAGTGACCTGTAAGGTCAGGTTCAGTTGCTCTCTTCTTTCTGGACTGAAAAATAAGAACCAGTCTTGTGTTCAGAGCTAGAGGAAATCCAGGTGTTTCACTCCCATTAGACTGTTGCATCCTCCTGCTGATGCAGGGACATTAATTTTTTTCTTACCTGCTAACTTACCCAGTATAAAAAGGAAGGAGCTGGGCCTTCTTCAGATACTAATACATAAGAAGTAGTCTTTTCTTGTGCCTGAGAACTCACTTCTTTGAGAGATGTAACTTGGGGAATGTTTGGCTGCTGTGCGGGCATGCTGCTCACAGGCATTGATTTGGAGGATGATTGCTGCACTTCATGGCTTCAGGGAGAGGTTTGGAGAGGAGAGCAGTTAGCACTCTAAGGAACACATGGAGAGGAGTGTTAAGTTTAAGTCTCATGCAGAGCAGCAAGGATGTACCTTGGGCCAGTGAGCATCTGTGACGAGCCACAGGCCACTAGGTGGCACTTCTAGTACTTCTTTGTTAGTACAGCATTATTGCCATGGATATTTGAAGTCCCGGTAGTCCCATTCATTTGTATTTGTTCAAATTGTATTATAAGAGAGGAAAGCTAGGAGCCACTTCCAGAATCTGGTTGGGGTTTGAACTTGATCCTTCTAGCTAGGAGACTAACCTAATCCATTCTGTTCAGCTCCACTGAACTTCAGTGAACTCTCTGTAATGGTTCTAGGTCCGGATTCCATTTCTTGGTAAACCCTATGTTTCTTTTGCTTTCTTGTTCTGTATTAACTCTTTGCTCTATCTAGCTCGTGCAAACCATTCCTCTAGCTTACTGTATCCCTTTTAGCCATGGAAATAACTGAGGGCTTGGCAGGACTTGTTTTTCTGGAGTACTCTCTTTGGTTTGGAAGCCGCCGCCACCATTATTGGTAGGGTGCTTCATGTGAACAGCAGATGTTTGTAGGGGAGGGTACCTAAGACAGCTATTGTTCTCCTTTTTTAGATTGCCCATCAAACACCTGTGTTTTATTAAAAACAAAAATTGGGGGGAGGGGGAGGAAACATTAGGGGTTGGAGAAGATAATGTATTACCTGTTTCTGAATAAACGTTTGTTATACAGAGAGTGGATTCTAAGCCTTTTTAGATGCTGTGAAGCAACTAAAGATAGGTGGAGTTGTTCCAACATTGAATCAAGCGTGCTTTTAGAAGAATATAGAAACTTCAAAACTGATAATGTGATGAAGAGCAAGAGGAGTATATGGATGAGAGAATTGATAATCATAAGCCTTCTAATCTGGATCATTGAAATTAGGAGCTGATTCTTGCTACAAAGTGGGAGCAATTTGCTGTCACAGAAAAGAAATAGAACGGCCTTTGTTACTGACAGCCTAGTAATTTTAAAAGTAATTTTATTATAAAAAATGCAGCTGTGAAATCAGGGTACCTGTTCTAGGTGAAGTAGGGTGCCTTCATTATCAGCTAGGTAAAAAGTTTTGGAAATGCGAAGACACCTGTATTGTGAATGCATATCTTGTCTCTTCTGAAAGAATGGGGAGATTCAACCATTTTATTAATAGATTCATGTCCATTCCAAAAGCCAAATAGCAAGATGCACTTTGTAACTTGCTGTTAAATTGTGCATTGTGTTTAGGTTATCTGGGAGAAATTATGACGACATTAACATACTTCCTTGGAAGAACTACTGCTCTGTTCTCTAGCTCTGTGATCTATGGCAGTATTTTTTTTTTTTTTAAATCGGTGAAGTCAATGATTATCTAAACACCACTCCACGGTTTGTCTTACAGCAATGCCTTGGTGTGCATTGCTCTTCCTGTTCTCAGTCAGCTCTCTAAAGTTATCTTAGTCTTCTAATACTTCATAGTGTGGCTTCTTTCATTGGGTACCGAAAAAAGAGTAACCAGTTATTCCTAGTCCTTTTCAAGCAGTTTACCTTGCAGCTTTCCAGTTTCTCCTGGCTGTCCTGCAATTGTCATGCTAATCTTGTTTGCATTCCACTGAGCTCACCTACCACCTTCTGACCTCAGATCTGTGCACGTTTGCCCTCATGCAGCATGATTATATATTTTTGTTCAGTTTTTTTCTGGGCTGTTAGAAATTATGAACTTGCATATGAAACTGATTGCTTGCACTAATTCGATATGGCTGGCCAGGACAGGTGGTAGGTAATTTGTAATAGTGTTTATCTCTTTTTTTTTCCTTTGCTTTTTCAAAAATGTGCTGACTTCTGAAGTGATACCACAACTTGCAAGTTTGTCTGGTATATTTTCATGGCTTTTGCATGTATCATTTCTTCCGATAATGTTGATTAACTTGGATATTTGTTTGGTGAGTCAACTCTCCATGTTATTTCTTATTTTCACTGACCTTTTTTTCACCTTGTACATATGTCTTGCTTCAATATCTTTATTTTGGAGTGGTCCTGTCTTCCGTTCAGTCATAAATACTCTGTACAGGTCATCTTTTTTTTTTTTTTGCTTTTCCTGATTAACAAGCGTCTTTAAAAAACAGCTGTTCTTATGGTTGTCTTTTGAATGTTTTTACCTATCTTTAAGTTTTTTATTTCTTCTTCTATTTGCCTCTCTAGAATTAAGCACATTGCCTGTGTTTTACGCTGTTCAGGTCTTCATTTTCAGAACTGTTGAACTAAATGATGGTGTGTAATAACAAGCTTTCTTACGGAGCATCCTGTAAGATGCTCTGGATGGGGAAACCTTTTTGTTACACTCAACCGTCGAGCGGCGGCGGGTCCCTCAGGCCGGGCGGCGTCCCTCAAGGCGCTGCCCGCCCTGAGGGACTCG
>NW_008823954.1:1983599-1988447 GCF_000699105.1 Pygoscelis adeliae | reverse complement strand
AGCCGGGTGAGTGAGGCTGGGGTGGCCCGCGGGAGGGGGTAGGGGTGTCTCACCGGCGCGGGGGGAGCGCGGTGCTCGGCCTGGCGGCGGGGGCGGCTGGAGGCTGAGGGCATCGTCTCAGGAGCGCGGGGCCGTGGGCGAAGGAGCCAGGCGTGCCTCGGGGTAGCTGTGGGCAGAGGAGCTGGGGTTGTGCCGGAGAGCCTCCCGGTGCACTCTAGTCCGTGCGTGAGAGGGTGGGGAGAGGAATTACTCCCGCTTTCCTGTACCGTTTGTTCTCTTTTATTCTTCGTGTCGAGGACTCTCTGTCCAGGCTGTTCGCCCGCTGCGGGTGTGTCCAGTCTGTGGACATCTGTGAGAAGCCAGGAGAGAAAAAAGAAAAACTCACGTCCAAGGGGGGGGTGTGGTTGAAATACTGATGCTTCAGTGGTCAGAAAAGATCGCAAGCACTGAATGTTACTGTTTGGAATATGAGATATGGGAAACCATTTGGGGGCATTGGGCAACATGATTACTTACTTAGTTAAGTTTACATTATATTCTTTTGCTATCCCACTGTAACTTGTGGATTGATTTTCTTTTTCTTGTACTGCAGCTCGTTGCTGTGTCACCAATTTCCCTGGTGTATCTGACTGGCCTGGGTGTCTTTTTCTCTTAGGGATTTCAAGTAGCATACGTGGTGTTCAGGAAACCAGCTGGTGTCCAGGCAGCCAAGGCCCTGTCACGGGAAGGTCCCTTGCTGATATCAACAGAGAGTCACCCTGTGAAAACCGGCATTAGCAGTAAGACAGCCCTAGCTATCTTCCTGCTAGCTAGTGCCGGGGAAAAACTATACCCCTTCCTCGTTGAATCCTACCCTGCATGTCCCGGATTAATTCTCACCATTTTGTACTGAGCTGGGAGACATCCAGTGTTTCATTGTCCTGCTTTTGTTATTCACAAGGTAGCAATCTTCTTGTACTGGACATCGTAGTCTGGTCCAGTGACCCTGTGGGAGAATGGGGTCACTTGGTACAATGGAAGGGCAGTTTTTCCCAACATCTTTTCAGTATCACATAGATTCAGAGAAACTGGCTGTGTCTTGCCCGCAAAATGGAATTCAGACTCAATAACAGGCACCAGGTGTCTGTCAAGATGATAGCACTTGACAGGAACGCAGCCCCGAATGTTGCACCTCTTGAGCTTAAGGCTAGCCCACTCCTGCTTGGGAAAGTTGCAAGCTCTTCCCATCGCTTACTGGCTGTGGCCTGGGCCACAAGCTGGTTGAGCTGTGGCAGTGGGGAGGCTGAAGAGGAATGGGAAGTGTGTCCTTCCCCACAGCAGTTCTCTCGAGAGCTGCCCAAAGGCATCACACTAGGGCTTGCTTCTAGCAGAGGCTACTGCTGACTTCTGCTCTCTGTCTCAGAGTGGATCGCCAGCTATGCGGCCTCAGTCGTGGATCAGGAGGAGCTGAAGGCTGAGGTGGACGCCTACATGCAAGACTATGACAAAAAGATAGCAGAGGTGAGGCCAGGCTGGAGAGGGAACCCAGCTAAGCAGTTTGGGGAGAGAGAAGATATCTTGGTGCCCCGGCCTCAGTGGAAAGGGCAGAGGGAAACACACTGGTTGGCAGGGTTGTTTTACTCCCAGTTGCTGGTGGGCAGTCGGGTCCTGGTTGGTCTACAGCACTTGACCCTTCCACCCAGGGCTTACAACAGGTATCCACAAATAAATTGGGTCCTGGCTGGCATGCAGTGTTGTGACTGAGAGGTGAATGCCTGCCCCCTTGGTCCCATCCTTCCTTCAAGTCTTGTGCAGAAGCAGGAGCTGTAACTCTGCATGTGTGTAAGGGGGACACGGGGGGGGAGCCGTGAATCAGGGTGGCTGGCAGCCTGTTTGCACTGAGCTGCCTCACCCTCCTGTCTTTACAGGAAGAAGCCAAAGCAGCCAAGGAGGAGGGCGTTCCAGATGAGGATGGCTGGGTGAAGGTAACGCGGAAGGGCAGGAAGCCTGGCCTGCCCCGGACAGAGGCTGCCAACCTGCGGGTGCTGGAGAGGGAGAAGCGGAAAAGGGCCCGCAAAGAGCTGCTCAACTTCTATGCTTGGCAGCATCGCGAGACCAAGAGAGAGCGTGAGTGTCTGAGTCTCCTCCTACCCCTGCCTGTGTCTCTTGTATCTCACACTGTGGCCCAAAGAGCGTCCTTCTTCCTTCAGTGGAGGCTATGTCCAGCTGCAGGTGAACAGTTGGCTAGGTGATTGCGTGAATGGCCTTGCCAGCTCTTGGGGGCCCCTTGCCACCACCTCTCCTAGCGAGGGCTGCTGGAATATTTTGTGGGAGAGTGCACAGGTCGTGACTTTCCAATAGATGTTTCTTCAGTCTGCACAAAGGCAGCAATTGAAAAGGAAAACCAGCCTGTTTCCTCCCCAAGAGGGAGCTGCAGCACTGCCGGAGATGAACGGCGAGAGCCCCAGCTTGGCACTCAGCCCAGGCGCAAAAGGACCTGCTCTGGGAAGTGTGTGTTTGCAAGTTTCAGGACTGAGCCCCTCCTGGTGTGTGGAAGTGAAGCTCTGCAGGAGAAAGATCTGCTGCTCCCGTGTGACCTGTCTTCTTTCTGCCTCTTTCAGACATCGCCCAGTTGAGGAAGAAATTTGAGGAGGACAAGCAGAGAATCGCACTGATGCGAGCCCAGCGCAAATTTCGACCATACTAAGTCGTGCCGAGCTATTTCCTCAGATGCTTGTGCTGGAGAGGGCAGGAGAGATGCCTATGGACTCACATGTGCCAAAGGATTTCAAGGAATTGAGGCAGCTTTGGGTTGTCCTTGCCCTTGGATCTGAAGTGGGAGATCCCAGCAACCGCCACTGGAGGGGGTGTTTCCTTCTGTCGCACCGGTATCCTCCTGCTCTCCCTGCCATCGTTGGGCCCTGTGGCACCACTTCCCAAGGCGCTCAGGTCAAGGTCCTGTGACAACCTGTATCTCCCTGCCACGCAAGGCCCTCCTAAAGTTTGGTGAGAGCTGGGATTGACCTAGTACAGCCTCTGCAGGGAATGGCTGAAGAACTGTAAATAAACTGCTGCTATGTTCTCAGAACATTGAAATGCCTCTCTCTCTCCACTGTGGTCTGCTGTGGGGGACAGCTTCTTGTGTGCTGGGGTGGCAATTAAAGTCATGGCTTGTTTGCCTGTGCTCCTTTGCACATATTATCTGGGGGTGAGTAAGAAGAGGAGAGAAGTGACCTCAGGAAAAGCCCAACTGGGAAGTTCCCAGACCTGTTGTCACAAGCAAAGATCAGTGGTGTGTTACAGAACCCTACCCCTTCCCTTGGTGTTTCCCTCCCAGGCAGTTCCCTTTCAGCCAGGTGTTGAGGTGCCCAGTCTTCCAGCTGTGTGAGGACCTCTACAGCCATGTCTAGCCTGGGAACTGCTGCTGTTCAGCACCATCACTAGAACAAGATGAGATGGCAGCCTGGCTTTGGAGGGAGAAGCCAGACTCTCCAAGGCCTGTTTCCACTTAACCTGTCAGCAGCCCACAGGAGGCAGGTAAGGATGGCAACAGGCACATCCAGCAGCGGGGCAATGCCTTTGTACTGCCCACATAACATTTGTGCAGCCTCGGACTTAATGATTGTTCACCCCAGTGCACTCTGTGATCGGAAAGGGGCTGTAACCCACCCACCCCTAGGCTTCTGCACATTTATTTTGCTGCCTGCAGCCTCAATATGGGCGTGACCATGAATGTAAGGTGGAAACGCTGGTAAATTCCACAGAGCTGGGTTAAAATGGATTTACCTTCCCCTAGAAAACCCACTGCAAATGCAGCTTCCATTGCATGGGGAGACTGCCAGGCCTGCTTGCTTCAGTTGGCTTTTTGCATCAATTTAACTAGGAGGCAGATGGATCCTTAATATGCCCTATCTATAGCAGAATGCATGTAAAAATCACTGCCTCCTAAGACTGGTGTTGTAGCTGCTTGGGTGAGCATCCCAAAAGAAACGAGTTTTACTCCTGTACAGTCAAGAAGACAAGAGTTAATATTGGGAGATTAATCTTTATTTAGGACAGAAATCATCTTTTGCCAACTTTTCCATTATTAGTAGTTCTCCCAGCTGCTCCAGCTAGAGCATTAGTGACTCATTCCCTAGGAGTTCATTAGAATAGCCTTCTGTGCCCAGGTGAGCTTTTAAGCTGACTTTTAAACAAGCAGCAGCTCAGAGTAGAACAGAGACACTGAGGCCCTCTGAGCTCAGGCACCCATGGAAGTAAGCAAAGAAGCAGAACACTTTCCTGGTTTTTCAGTAGGTGTAACCCTGGGAGGAGACTGGTTGCACCATCCCCAGGGAGGAGGTGAGATGAGCCACCTATCTCTTGCAATGCTACAGCTGGTGTTGCCGCTGCTCCCACAGTGGTTGCCTTTGCCTGTATTCCTGCTCCATTTCGTGGCATAAGTTAGGAGCAAGCGAGGGGAAGGCCACTCTGGGCATCTATCCCTGTACTCACAGAGCTGGAAGTGAAGGAAGGATTCCTTCTCCCTCTGACAACCAAGATATTTTCCTCAGCTCTCCTCCAGGGAACCCCCAGCAGACCTGCTTCCACCTTGCAGTGAGCTAAGCTTAGGGAAGGGTATTGTGAAACTGATGTTGGATGTGAGGTAGGAATGGTGACAATTCCTCCAGAGCCTGCTTTTTAGCTCCCTGTTCTCCTGGACTGCTGCAGCAGTGAGTGCTTCTTAGAGCCTGGCTCTGGTGTTCTGCGCTGTCAGGAAGTTGCTGATAATCCCAGACACCACCTTGGGCTCGTTCAGATGCACAAAATGACTCCCAGGCACCTCTACTAGCTGGATGTGCTGGAGGGAGAAGACACAAAAAGATGGAC
>NW_008823954.1:1982818-1983481 GCF_000699105.1 Pygoscelis adeliae | reverse complement strand
GGCAGAGCTGGGTCCAGAGGGCAGTACTGACTTGGGAATTTGGCAGCAGGGGCAAAGTTGGCTTCCTCCCGTGTCAGGACTGTGCCATTCAGGACAAATCACCTAGTGGGGGGCACCCACTGAGGTGAGCTGCTTCCTAGCTCTGTTGCTCCCAGGTTGGTGGCACATAGAGTAGAGATGTAAGGATGGAGTTTGCTCTCACCTCTTTGAGGGTAGATTCAAATGCTTCCTGTAGGGCTTTCACAAAGTGATTTGTGCTGTCTAGCTTGTGTGGTACCAAGAGTCCATCTTGTGCTCTGAAAAGCAACAACAAGGCTCAGTACAGCACGTAGTGTGCCTCCGTTTGTCTTCGCTGCTGTCCTGGGCAGAAGCAGTGTCCCCAAGACTGTGGGGCAACAGACCCAACTGCTCTTCCCAGGCTGCTTGTAAACAGCAGGGTTACAGGGTCATACATGGTAGTCAGAGGAGCACCGCACAGCTTGGCTAAGCATCTATTTTCTATCAAACTATCCGTTTAGAACCTTGGGTGATTGCCTAGTAGAATCAGAGTGGAGACTGGTTAAACATTATCCTCCCAGGGCTGGCTCCTTAACTGGTCTGAGTACATCATTCCCTGCCCCCACCCTGCCTTCTGCTCTTAACTTTTTCCTTCCAGCCAGCTTC
>NW_008823954.1:1975283-1982802 GCF_000699105.1 Pygoscelis adeliae | reverse complement strand
TCCCTACTCCAGGCTGCTGTTTTAAACAGGGTGTGCCCTGCTTGGAGAGGGAGGTACCAGGGCAGTATCCTGGAGAAGCCAGCATTAGACCTCCTGCAGAGTTAAGATCATGCTGTCTCCTACTGTGCTGCAGGTGATGGGACAAGGTGACATCCCAGGCTCAAAGGGATGCACTCTCTATGGCCTAAAGGACTTGTCCTCACCACAAAGTTGCATTTCTGGACAAGCAGGAAAATCCTTAAGCTCTTACGATTTCAACAGACTAGGGAAGCCAAAACTGCACCTCATTTCCCAACTTCTAGCACTTCCCCTAGTTTCTTAGAGTCTTTTAACAGCACCACACAGGCCAAAGTAGCCAGAGCCCTGCACACCTTGCCCTCCAAGGAGATGGGGAAAAAGAGGAGGACTGACAGAACCAGCTACCCACCCAGACAGCTTAACAGCTTGAGGGGCTCTGCGCAAGCCACTGGCTACCTCCCCACAGCTTCTCCCTGCCCCAGGCAGTGCAGGGGAAAGCTTGCAAGAGCTGGGTCAGGCCAGGGGCTCCAGGACCAGCTGGAGGAGGTGGAAGCTGCCATGGTTTCACCTGTTTGCGCAGGCAAGAGGTTTTGGGGTCTGGAGAAGGCGGCAGGCTGGGGAGCTGTGACTGGGGGAAGAGTCAGGCCAGGGGGAAAGCAAGTAAGAGTGGTGCTGTGGAGGGTCTGTGTTTGCCAGGATGGTCCCTTGCTGTAGGGCCAAAGGACAGTTGTGGGACGGCAGCGTGAAGGCATGAGCGTGGGAAGGACAGGGCAGGTCCGGCATTTCCTCGGTCAGCCTTGCACCAGGGAGGCCCTGCCTGAAAATGCAGCGCCAGGCCGGGAGGAGGACGTGCCAGCTGCTCTCTGCCTGCTCCAGGAGCCTGCCCAGCCCAGGGCAGTGGTGGGGAACTAGGAAATGCTTCTCACATGTGAGGTTGTACTGTTGTGCCAACTGGCTTGAAGGTCTGGGTGGCCGCTGCAAAGGAGTGGGTAGCAGAGGACTCCTTTCTAACCTTCATCCCCTCCACCCAGGGCTGCAGGGAAGCAGCGAGGGTTGGTTTGGCTTGTGCCTCACTCACACAATTATGAGAACACGGTCCTGAATCTTCTGCAAGAGCTTCACGCACTGCTCCACCGTGAAGGACTCTCGACTCTGCTGCAGGTACAAAGATAAAGAGAGCAGCAAAGGTCAGGGACAGCAGCTGGGGGCAGAGGGTGTCCCTGACCCCTGCCACACTAGCAGCTCTGAAGGCAGAAGTGGCTGCGGCCCCAACGCTGCCGTGCTGGGACATGACAGGCGGCCAGGCTGTGCACAAGAGTAGCTGGCTCTGCAAAGGCTCCTTCTGTCCAGCTGCGTTTCAGGGCTGCCAACAACACTGCCTGCTGGGATGCAGCACATGTGGGAATGATCTCATAGCAGAGAAAAGCTTTAAAAATCCTTTTACTAAAAAGGAGACAGTTACAATACTCTGGCTTTCATAGCCTGGCAGTAGCACAGGTAGAGGAGGCCCTACTTGCTCAAAAGTGGCACAAAGCTATCGGAATATCAGACACAGGGACTTTGCTCTACTCTCTCTCCCCTTCTTATACGGGTGACCTGACAAAGCAGCTGACCGAAAGCATCTATCCCTCTGCTGCCTGAAGAGTTATAACGGCAGGAAAATGTGGCCAGGAGGCCCTGGGGCAGAGGAACTGCTAGAAAAATCTGTAACATTTTCCAGTGACTCTGTAAGCTGAGTCAGTTAACGATCGAGTGCAGGCTCTTTTAACAGCGGCATTTAAAAGAGGTGTGGGAATTAGGGAAGCAGAAAGTAAACAGTTGGGTGGAGGCAGGGCCTGGGCTCAGTGAGCAGGCCTCCACTATCTCCGAGTTTTCTGTAAGCTCAGGGCTCAGAAGCAGCAGGGGACATGTCAGAAGAGCAGTGCTCACCGTACGGACTCTCAGGTCTCTGTTATACACCAGCCCTGGAATGAAAAAACAAGAGAAGGTTTTCATGTCTCACAGGAGCAGGAGTTGTTCTCCTTCTCCTCACCTCTGGGGTCTGCCCAAGACTTTTTGAGACAAGAGGAATAGGATTAATTCAGTTTTTCCCTTTTTTTTTTTTATTTCTTTTCTTTAGCCGTTCTAGGATTCGAGCACCAACCACAGTTGCTGGGAATGGAGAGCTCTGCTTCCAGACCTAATTGATCCCATTCAGACTGTATAAACTTGTAGCTAGGGCACCCTGTACCCTGTGGAAGACAATGGCTGTTGGCACCGCTCCCTTCCCACACCCAGCGTTGGCTCAGCACTGTGGTGAGCCCTGTCTCCAAGCAGCCCCTTACCAGCGGGTGTCTCAGTTGCTCCTCGCTGCAGTAGGATTGCCCCACCCTCTGCTGTCAGATGTCTGTTTGCTTCTAAGAGCCTGGGGGAGACATGGCAGAGAGATTGTTCTGCTGGAAAAGGGAGGAAGCGAAGCAAAAATGGCATGACAAGGTGACAGCGAGCTCTCAGGCTGCTTCAGAAAAGAGCAGGAAGAAGCAGCAGCTTCTGGCAGCAGAAGCAAAAGGTCTTGCTGAGATTCCAGAGGAGGACTTGAAAGGAGAAGTGCAGGGGCAGCTTCCCTTTCTCATTCATGTAGCCGTAACGCTGTCCAAAGTGAGAGCAGGCAGCAAATGAAGAGGACAGATAGGAACCCACCTCTGCAATGCTGCTTCAGGGCTCCGTGCTTTGGGAATTTGCTGCTTTGCCTCTAGACTCAGTAATCTGTCAATCACCATCCGTTCTGATTTCAGCCATGCCTCAGTGTCCTGAAACAAAGAGAGGTAGGGAACAGGAGTAACCCCTCTCTTCTAAATCTTATTACCCCTTACCAGAAGGTAGAAGAGGGCATTTCACCCTTCAGTATCCCTCAGAACTGGTACCAGTTATGGACATATTAAAAATGCCCATTTCTGGGGAAAAGAGAACAACAATACTTAAAAGGCAAGGTAGGAACAGAAAGCTAAGCACTGTTATAAAGAACTTACTAACTTTTTACCCCTGTGATCTCTTCTACCCCTTTCTACCTCACTTTTGAGTTGAGGACAACTGTCCAAAAGAACAAGGGAAATCTGGTATCTCTTGTCTCTCTGACCCTGGGCTTCTGTCCCACTTCTGCCAAGCAAAGCCCCAGCATCTGGTAGCGATGATGGCAGGTTGGGAATGTAGTTTTATGTCCTGCCAGGAACAGAAAAAGAAATCCACCAATCTTGCACCCAGGACACCCAACAAGCTATTGGCAAAAAGACAACCTTGGCTGGCAGTTGCTTGGACAGAGGTTCCAGTTCCCTTTGTACAAGGGCATGGCACAGACAAGTGAATTTTGGTGCTAAGGGACTGCAGGATGTAGAGCGCTACCAAGTGTCCCCATGTCCCCAAAGGGCCACCCTAAGCAGGGACCTCAGTCCCTGCAACAAGGAGCAGATCTGTGCCTGCCAAAAGGAAGAGCCCCGAGACTTGTGTGACCTGCCAGGTCACATCAGTGCTTTCTCTGAACAAATGAGGGAAAGAAAAAAACCATTTATTTTGTATTTAAAAAAGGGAGGAGAAGGATACACGAAATCTAACCTCTGGAGCTAGCAGAAAGCCAAGATTTTCCAGCAGGATCAGCTTGTCCACCATCTCAGGATAAAGGAAACAGAACTGAGGAGAGATGAAACAATATGAAAGAAAGAGAAAAGTTGAGCACTGAGTGATGTCTTTGTCCTGCTACACTGGAGAGGGGGTCAGGGAGGGGCCTCTCCTCCCCTGAGATTCAAGTCCCACACAGTCTGTCCCTTCATTCCTCTCCCATTTGTTGTTCCAGCTGCAGAAATCACAAACCCCATGAAGAAAGGATGCTTTACTCACCATTCCTGCCACAGACCCACCTGCAAAGGGAAGAAGTGTGCTCAGTTATGCACTGGACACCCCCCGGTAACAGAAACTCCCCTTCCCCACAGCAGGTGCTGCCTTAGAAGCACAAATGCATGTTGTACCAAGGGACAAAGCCCCAATTACAGAGTAAAGCTCTCCCAGAAGGCAGGATGCAGGCAGAGAGCAAGGCTATTGGCCAGCTGGACTCCCTGTCCTGCGCCACCCCCATCTCCCTTTTAGACAGCAAGAGCCAAGGAAGAGTTACTAGTTAAAAAAGATGGTGTGCAGGTACTGTGAGCTGTGGCCACAGCAGCCCTGGGGAGCAAAACCCAAATTGTGGCAAAACCCAATCACGTCCCAAGGACAAAGGGATAGAGCCTGGAGTCCGGTTCCCCTCAGTAAGCTCTGTGACCCACTAAGAAGGGCCCTGCTGTCCCCAGGCTTTGTGGCCTTGTGGGGACCAGGCAGGAAGACCTGCTGTGAATTCTCCTGCTGTAGACCACCCCTCTTTGCCCATCACTGTTCCCTCCTGGGGATGGAGGAAAGGCCCGTAGCAAGAGTTACTACTGTTTGTACTACAGGGTCTTGAAAGCAGAGGCATTTCAAATGAGGGCATAGATTTTTTGAATCACTCAAGCAGGAACCTGGTACTTGACACAATATAATAAATATTCCAGCTCAGCTCCTAGCAGCATGCCTTCTAAGTTAATTATCTACTCCTATTTCCACGAATCTCACAGCTTACAAGGACAAGAGCCACTTACCCATACTGTGACCCATCAGGGTGAATCGTCTCCACTGCAAGGCTAAGTGGCAACAGACAAAAACAGACAGTGCTGCATTAGAAACCAGAGCAGCGGCATCTTGCTGCTTCTCCACCAACATGGGCCCCTTCTCCCGGAAGGGCTTTTGCACTGCTTAATTTGCTTCCTAATCCAGAAATGAGATGGCTAAGTAGGCCAGATTTAAAGAAAAAGAGCATCCACCACCTCATTTCCTTGGTAGTTAAGTCACGCAGCTCTCAAGCTCTCTCTGTATGGCAAACAAACTACAGCAAATTCCCATTCATTGCCAGACACGAGACTGGCAAGAAGCAAAGGAGCCTAACTGGGCAGCATCTGCTGGAAGAGAGAGACCTTGACAGAACATCCCACTTCAGGGCATTCCACAAGAGCCATGAGGACACAGAGCAAGGTCCGCTGCCTTGAGGAAAAGTATGATTATTCCAAGTGAAAGCTCTCTGCACCATTTAGCACATCAGGCTCTTCAGTCCATTTTTAGGGCACTCCAAGAGGCTTGTGGGAAAATACTGCTTCATCAGTGCTGCCTATTTGAAATATACCTCACTGAAAGATGTGTTTTACCCTCTGGCACATCAATGAGCTTCTAGAGGCTCTTTGTATACTGAATGAGGGATGCAAAACTGCACATGCCACAACCTCCCGCAAGATCAGCAGACGGGCAGTTAGATCAGGAGTTATTAGGAGCCCAAGACACCTTGGCTTTCAGATTTCTTTGTATGATACTAAAACAAGCAGCAAGCTGCCATTGGGGAGAACCAGAAGAGTCTCCAACTTACACCTAACACTGGTTAGAGGTCACTGGCTGCTTACAAAAAGTCAGTCTGGCAAAACTATTTAGTTGCATCCACCACTTCGCCACTACTGCTTTTTAGTATAGAAACACTTGCTTTCCAGGGCTTACTGTTTCTTCCTCTCACAAAATAGCGAGAAAGAGGGATGCTTATTCAGTCTGTGGTCACAAAGCACCAGCTAACATCAGGCTGGGGAGAAGCAAGGGAACTGACCCCTCTCCTGGCAGTAAATGCTGCCTGCTTGTTCTAAGGAGCAGGCACAATATAGCATCCCCTGCACAAACATCCCCTCAAGAGTCCCTTCAACTACCCACCTGCTGCCACCCGCCGCACATCGGTCACGTAATCCAGAAAATGGTAGGGGGAGCCTGCAGGTCGATGGGATGACAAGCCATGGCCAGAGAAATCCATTGCCACATAATAGCAATCTGAAAGGGAGAGAATATCAGATGTGCAGCCCTGCAACACAACAAGAACCATCCTGATGAGCCAGACCTACCTCTGGGGAGCAGTGGAATGAGCTTGTCAAAGGTGTTGGCGTTGTCCAGCCAGCCGTGCAAGCACAGCACGGGGTGTCCCTCCGAGGGTCCCCAGGCCTTGGCTGCCACGTGGCCCCAGGGCACAGGGAACTTCAACTCTGAGAACATGCCCAAAATAGTGTTCGCAAGTGATGTCCCTGGAGAGCCACGTGCTCGGAGTAGGTCCCAGGGATCTTGTTAATGGCCCAGAGCTCTGAAAAGAATAATACAGGTCTTTAGTAACTTACCAGTCTCCTGTGGTCTTAATTAGCAGCTTGCTGATTTATAGCTCCCCATTCAACATCCCAAGCTGCCGTCCCTGCCTGCCTGTTTGGGGAATCCTCCTCCCAGCACGTACTAGCAATGCTCCTAGGAAGAAACAAGCTTTCCCTATGCAGCAGTAGAAAGCCTCCTCTCTGTGTCTCTGCAGCAGCTGCAACCTGACCAGAAAGCACAGGAGATCTGGCAAGAAGGAACCACGTAGAATTCCCCCAGCTAGCTGCAGTCAGCCAGGCACCTGTCCTGGACCAAAAAGACAATTTCGGGAATAAGGGTGCTGCCTCCAGTACTAGACTGTTACCACCTTCTCTTTTACCTTGGTGCTTCCCCTCTTTCACACCACCAGTTGGCACCTCAAGAGAGCAGCTGGCTACATGCCACACAGCAGGTCACTGCTGCCACCTTCCCGTGCACCCCTCAGGGCCAGGGACCCTGCATGGGATATGGGTCCACAACCTGCCAGGCACCTGTTCAACCTCAAACCTGTCTCATTACTGCCGATCTGCCTGGCAATCACTGAGCTACATCTGACCCTTACTCAACCCCAGCCTCTGGGGATCTTCCAGGGGTGGTTTGAGTATCTCCCCCTTATCCCCAAGCCCTTCTGACCCCTGGGGCTCCTCATGGGCAGCCTGACTATCCCCATCCCCAAGTCTCTCATGCCATATCCCCTTTCCAGTGACTTGTCTCAGGTCTCTGCTCCCTTACATAGCCCCCTGAGACCCCACAGCAATTAAATCACTCAACAGCAAGTCCCTCCTGAGCCCATACCTCTGTAAGGTGTGAGGACAGAGGGGGTGAGCTGAGAGGTGAGGCTGCTGTCAGGGCCCTGAGAGCACTTACAGGCCCTAATGGTCCCAATCAGCCACACCTGGGGCCTCCCCTATATCTTTCCCTCCTGCCTATGAGCCTATTTAAGCTCAGCCCAGGACCAGCCCCAGCGATGCTGCAGGAGTGCTGGTCTCCAGCAGCAGTGCCCTAATCACACGGACCACGGTCCTACCTGCTGATCGTGGGGCTGTGTCTCACCCCAGCTGCCCTCACTGGGCCTGATCCTGACAACCGTGGGCTGTCTTCCTGGCGTGACCATGGACCTGCCCCTTCCTCACAGACCTGCCTGATGACCTGGGCTCCTGGCAGAGCCTGACTGCCCTTCCCGGGCCCAGCGGGGCTCCGGCCCTGGGGTCCCGCCCGGCTCCGGGGTGGGGGCCTCCCCAGGCAGGCAGAAAGGGCC
>NW_008823954.1:1962627-1974408 GCF_000699105.1 Pygoscelis adeliae | reverse complement strand
TGGGGCCGCCAGCCACTTCTGCCTTCAGAGCTGCTAGTGTGGCAGGGGTCAGGGACACCCTCTGCCCCCAGCTGCTGTCCCTGACCTTTGCTGCTCTCTTTATCTTTGTACCTGCAGCAGAGTCGAGAGTCCTTCACGGTGGAGCAGTGCGTGAAGCTCTTGCAGAAGATTCAGGACCGTGTTCTCATAATTGTGTGAGTGAGGCACAAGCCAAACCAACCCTCGCTGCTTCCCTGCAGCCCTGGGTGGAGGGGATGAAGGTTAGAAAGGAGTCCTCTGCTACCCACTCCTTTGCAGCGGCCACCCAGACCTTCAAGCCAGTTGGCACAACAGTACAACCTCACATGTGAGAAGCATTTCCTAGTTCCCCACCACTGCCCTGGGCTGGGCAGGCTCCTGGAGCAGGCAGAGAGCAGCTGGCACGTCCTCCTCCCGGCCTGGCGCTGCATTTTCAGGCAGGGCCTCCCTGGTGCAAGGCTGACCGAGGAAATGCCGGACCTGCCCTGTCCTTCCCACGCTCATGCCTTCACGCTGCCGTCCCACAACTGTCCTTTGGCCCTACAGCAAGGGACCATCCTGGCAAACACAGACCCTCCACAGCACCACTCTTACTTGCTTTCCCCCTGGCCTGACTCTTCCCCCAGTCACAGCTACCCAGCCTGCCCCCTTCTCCAGACCCCGAAGCCTCTTGCCTGTGCAAACAGGTGCAACCATGGCAGCTGGTCCTGGAGCCGCCGGCCTGACCCAGCTCTTGCACGCTCTCCCCTGGTTGCCCGGGACAGGAGGAGCTATGGGGAGGTAGCTGGTGCCTTGCACGGAGCCTGTGTTCGGATGAGGCTCTGTAGGAGTAATGAGGAGTTAATGATGTCTGTAGGGTCTGAAGCTGTGATCAACCTACTGGGCACGATAGGGATCTGTAAGGAGTCGCAGTCATGAGGGTATGGCTGTGTCCTTGACTACCTCCAGAAGACTCATTACTGATAATGGAAACAGCCTGTACTGCAGCGTCGCAGTGTGAGATGTTTCAACTGTGACCCAGGACCATCGTAGCGGCATCAAACAGGCTCAGTGCTTGACACCAGTGGTGAACTTCTGTCGCTCTCTGATGGAGAAACTCTTCTGAATTCTAACGCTTGCTGGAATCGCGTTGCTCCAGGGGCGAGAGTCGCTCCCCCATACTGTGACCCACCGCAGTGAACTGACACTACTGCGGGGCCAAGTTGCAGCAGATAAACAGCAGACAGCACTGCCTTAGCTGCTCCACTCTTCCGCAAAAACATACCCCTCTCAGCCGGGAGAGGTTTCTACACAGTTTTCTTCATTAGTTGCCCAGAAAGGGGGTGGCTGCATAGACCAGGCTTCGAGAAAATCAATACCTGAGTATGGCTGGGAATAATGCTCGCTGGTGCCTCGCATTCCCTCCAGCAGTCAGAGTCTACCAGGCCTAATGCAGACCACAAACATTCCCCTTCAGTCAAGGACTCAGCAGTCAAATGAAGCAAAGTCAAACTGCGCTGTGAGCAGTGGGACACCTTGCTGGAACAGTTGGAGAGAGCAGAATGAATGTCTGTTCTTAGGGAGTCATTTTTATACTGGTAATTGAAAACTCTCTGCTCAGTTCAGCACATCAGTCTCCTAAATTACACAATACATTTTCAGAACAGCCTGCAAAGCTTGAAAGAAACCAGTGTAGAAGCTTACAGCCCTGTTTCTCCTGCCTAGTTCAAACTCATCCTGGCAAAATAGGTTCTGCACCACAGCAGTTGAAAGGTAACCTTTGGGACCCATCACAGAGAAGAAATGAGAGCTATGCAGCTCACAACCTCCCCTCCAGGTGATGCATTAGAGGGGAAATCAGAACATGAATTCTTATAAGTTTGGAAAATCCAGTGCATTGCTTTTTCTTAGGACTCCATGGAGGAGGAGCAGGAAAGCAGACCACAAGCACTGGGGAACTATGCGGAGGGAGAGAGGCCACAGTACCATTTACAGCTTCTTTCCTATAACTGTCAGAGGTAGGTGTCTGATTACAAAAGGTGAAAAGCAAGAGACAGCTTTTTTTGGGTAGAACAGATCTGTAAAATGCACTCAATAATCAACCGTTGCTGCTGCTGCTGTTACAGAGGGCAGGGTCTTCCTGTGAATTACTGGGATTTCTTCACGACAAGCCACCAGAAAGCAGTGTAATTTCTAGGCAGTGGCTGCTAGGCTTGTAGTTCTTCTGGCTATGGCATGGCTCTTGAGGAAGAGGACCCTGCGCAGGAGTGATGTGGACCCCTTGCACAAACCTCTGTGGTTGGTGGGACAACGGGCCATGGCCAGGAAAATCCATTGCCTCTTAACTGCAATCTGAAAAGGAGAGAGCATCAGGCATGCAGACCTGAAGCATGACACACAGCCCATCCTTGCGAGCCAGACCCACCTCTGGGGAGCAGTGGAATGAACCCATCAAAGGTGGTGGCATTGTCCAGCCAGCCACGCAAGCAAAGCACAGGGTGTGTGTGCACAGCACAGGGTGACCCCTCCAGGGTCTCCAGGCCTTGGCTGCCACATGTCCCCAGGGCACGGGGAATTTCACCTCTGAGAACTTGTACCCACAAGCAACATCCTCTGAGCGGTACATGCTGAGAGCTGGTCCCAGGGAGCTTGTTAACAGCCTAGAGCTCTGGACAGAGCTTGTAGATATGTGGTAGTTACCAAATTTATCTGGCACCCCTGACCTCTGCTTAATACCAGTTTTCAGGCACAAGCCTTGTTTGGGGTAACCCTGAGATCTTGCTGTAAATGCTTACCCTGGTAATATGTGCACCATCATTCACAGGTCTTGGACCCTCTCCCCCATCACCTTGGACCCTCTCCCCCACTCCAGCAGCCAGTAGGATCTGGGCTGTCTTTGCTTTGGGTCACACAGATGACCTCTGGGTCTTGGGTGGGAAGGATGTGTTCTATAGTGAATTCTGACTCCTGTGACTTGCATCCCAAGTCACTTCTGGTAGGAGGCTCCATCAGCAGGGCCCTCATGGGAAGGGAAAAATTCCTCACAGAAATCATCAGTGATAGGTGATGTGGGATAGAGCTCCAAGTGGAGAAGGTTGCACTGGGATGCAGCCCTGGACCCTCCCTCAGCAGCAGGACTGTCATCCTATAAGCCAAAGCCAGATTATCGAAATCTTCTCCAGGTCCCTCATATCTTCTCCAGCAGTGCTACTTACCCCTCTGAAAGAGCAGCCCAGTGTCTTACAAGACTGCATGTCTCCCCCGGCACTGCCTGGCAAACCACCCCCCAGGAGGAGGGTCCTATGCAGGATGCATGGCAAAATTTGGATGGCTCACAAAATTAATTTTGCTGCATCTAATTCTAATAAGTGCTGCAGGCTACTGCAGTGGAATTGCTGCCTGTGGAGGACCAAGTTAGACTCCACCTGGCAAGGTGCTGGGGTGTTGGCTGGGCTGCACTGGCCTGGTGGTAAGAAAGGTTGGTTTTGCTTAAGAACTGGGAGTTAGAGATGTCCGGTGTACTTAGCAAAGGATAATTTAACCTCTGTGTTCTTGCAAAGGAGAAGGAGACCTGCAAGGGTGAACATTGGGACATGCAAAGCTGTTATGCTCTACTGACTTGGAACAGCATTGATCAGTTTGTGCTAGCTGCAGATCTGGTGAGGAAACTTTAAGTACAGCAGATTGATTGCTACCAAGGGACAAATTCCCCATAGCTGGTTGGATTCAAGCACTGAAGTACTGACATATTGATCTATTTATGGTGATTTATTAGTAATAGCCCTGTACCCCAAACTCTCTTGTGCAGTTATACAAGTAAAAAAGCATGCTATTGCTAGCTTAACTGATTTCTTCCAGAGGATATATAGAGGATATACCTTTATATAAAGCCCCACATTGTGAGCATATGCTGCGCTAGTGGACAGGAAAATAAAAGTGATCACAGAGCAAAATGTATCCCATAACCAGCCCCAGCATGCTGGCTCCCAGGCTTTGGGTTTGCGGGCAGCAGGCAGGTCTGGGGTGCTGTCAGGGCCCCCAGAGCAGTTCCTCCCCAGGACAGGGACCAGATCCTTCCCTGCTCCGGGACAGGGACCAGCTCCTTCCCTTGCTCCAGCAGCCCAGAGCGGGGGAAGGATCCCTGCAGGGAGACGAGGGAAATCTGGTGAGTGCAGAGTTGTTGGTGTTGGATGCAGGCACTGCTTGGGCAGCCCACAGTGGGTTGGCGGGAGCAGAGGCACTTAATGACCACGGGGAAGCCCTCACCTCCCCAGTGCATGGATCCCTAATGGGTCTTCTGCCCTTTGTCATGCACACTGCTTGGTGTCCCCCTGCCTGAGGAAAGCTGCCCTCTCATCCCTGCCATCTGCACAAGGTCATGGAGGTGAAGACCTCATGCCCTAATTTCACTTGTTCGGGAAGGAGAACAGGACTTATGAGAAGGAGAGGCCCCAGTGAGGGGCTGAACCACAGATCTGCACCCTGTGGACATTTCCCAGTGGACGTCTCCCTCCCTTGAGCTCCATCCACAAACCTTGCTTGCCTCAGAGATGGTCGCAGGGAGTCACAAGAGTTTAAATGAGCTGCCCACATGGGAAGAGTTGAGGTAGGATGTGATTGTCCTGCAGCCCAAGAGGTCTTGCCATCCTAGGCTGTGCTCAACAGCTGCAGACCCATCTAGGTACCTCATGTGGTGTACTTTTCTTTTGGTTTTCTCTAACTTCCTGTTGAATTTCAGTGATGTGAATGAGCTTCTGATGCCTGAAATAGCCACTGACGTATTAAGCTCAAAAAATGCTGTGATGCTTTAAGTTGGTTTCTCTCCCCTTGCTCCAGGCACGTGCCTGTTGCACTCCTTGTCCCAGAGCTCTCCAGCCCTGCAGAAGGTGGGAGAGACGAATAGATGTTGGCTCTTTACCCACCACAGTCTGGGGGCAATGTGATAGTTTAAATGGAAATTTTTGGCAGTTTAAGTTAATAAGCCAAGCTATGAGTGGTTGAAAAAGTGGCATGCCTCTGCTCCAGGGATTAACCTGCAGCAGAATTTGGATAGTGGGGCTGCTGGAGTGTTAAATCATCCCCACGTGAACCACCGCCATTCAGCTGGAAGCAGCCCCAGGCACACACCATGCATCAGCTGCAAGTGGTGCACATTTGTATCACTTTATTTGCAACTAATGAAATAGCTAGAAACATTTATTGCGTATAAATTATATATGAGCACCCATCATACAAATAAACTCTTTCCTGTCTCAGCTTTCCATTTCCACCTTAATCAGAAAGTCTTTTCTATTTGGGACAGATTCAGGAGTCTTTGCTGGTTCCCATCCCCTGGGCCTGTTTTGGTTAACTAGCTAGGCAAGCTACTCTCCAGGTCTCTACAAAACCCGTACACACTGTTAGAGTAAGCGCGTATTTTAATGTATTTAATTGAAAAGCGGCAGGGGAAGGAGAGGAGTTTCTCTCAAGCTCTTGTCTAGACTTAACCTTCCTTCACGTTGAAAAGCTGGCAGATTCCCCATAGGCTGAGACAAAATAATAGTGAAAACCAGAAGTAATCTGACACTTGTAATTACAGGCCTACCAGCTCCTTATTGACCTTAGACAGAATAAGGAAATGGCACATACAAGGATCATATAAAAACAAGGGAAGAGTTCTAGTAAATGCCAAGTCTCATGTGTTTATGGAAAATAATCCTTAAAGCTGGGTTGGTAACTTCTGGAGGTGTAAATTATAGGTTTGGGTTACGGATTTGGCTGATAAACGTAAAAGCTGTTGACGTAATATGGCTCCAGCAAGGAATGTGATAACAGTCTTACACTGTGTTTTGATTTTTAAAAAACTGGAATGATACCAAATTAACAAATTTTGTAGTAATTGGACTGAAAATTGACTGGCTAGAAAGTGTCAAAATGTTAAAGTTGGTACAAGCACGTAATGTGTTTTTGAAACAGCCCAATGGTAAGTTACTCAACACGAGCCACACTTCTTGTCTGGCAGCTCTGTCCGCGGAAGAAGTGACTCCGGCAAAGGCTTGACTCATGATGTAAGAGCAGCTGAATGTGAGCTCCCAGCGCAACGCTGCAGTCAGAAAGGCTCATTCCATTCTCGGATGTATAAGCAGGGAATGTGGAGCAGGTGTAATGAGATTATATTGCAGGAGATTATATTGCATCTGCTTATTCCATGGATGTCATTACTGATGTGAAAGAATTCCCAGTTTTGACATCTCCAATTCAAGGAGGAAGTTAACAAGTTGGAGGGGCTTCCTGCAAGAGCTCTAAGGACTGTTAAGGGGTTCGAAGACATCTTATGGAGGAGGAGACCTTAGGACTGATACGATCAAAGCCTAAATATACCTATGTAGGATTAAATTTTTGCTCCTCTACTAGCTGCTCTTCCCAACAATGGCACAAGAAAAAACAGTCTAGAGATGAGGTATACATTTTATAATGGAGAAAGTAGTTAAGTACTTAAGCAGTTTACTTAGGGTGGTGGCAGCTTCCCAACCATCAGCAGTTTTTGAATCAAGATAAGATGTTTAACAAAGCAACAATGATTAATGTGACAGAGTCTTTTGTCCTGTGATCATCACGAAAGCAGACCAGTCTGGAAATTAGTCTAGTGCAACAGATACCGCTGTCAGATGGTACCAGCCTGCAATGCTTCTGCTGCAACTGCTCCCAAAATTACAGCCCATAGCTATACTCCTTCTTGCCTTCTATGTTGTTTTTCTTCATTTAGAGGCTTAGCTTCCTCAGCTGAGGAAGCCCCTGCTTCTAGATCCAGCAGTGACTTAGGACCTTTCTGCTATGGGGTCTGTGTCTTGGATTGCTCCCTGTGCTCCTTCAGGGTGGCCTCTCGTGGCTGTTTTTGTTTGCTTTGGGGAAAACCCTGAAGCGGGTGGACATAGGTCAGAACTCGGTGCCTGTCCTCTATGAGTGGGGTTCAGCATCACCTCCCGTCTCAGCGTGGGGGAACAAATCTGGAGAAGCACGGGCGGGGGTGCTCCAGGCAAGGTCCACCACTTTTGGACAGCACTCCAGGAACGTCGCCTGAAAATGTGGGATAACGTGGAAAAGCAATAGGCCTCAGGGGCACAATGAAATCCTTAACTGAGCTACTCCCTCCGTGTCTGGTAGGCAGCAAAGTTAGGAGGAGTTAGCTGAAGTGGGTATGGATTTATGGGGCCACAGAGCCCTAGGGAGCTCACACCTGAGTCCATTGGTGCAGCGGGCTGGTAGCTCCTTGCCCCATCCCAGATCTTCTGTTACTGCTCTAGGGTGTTTGACATATAGGCCAGATTCAGAGAGGAGGGAGTGGTTTGCTATACAGTTATGAAAGGCTGTTTGTTTTCTCTGCAGCTGCTTAAATCTGACCTAAATGCCTTCCAGGTTATGCAGCCTGGTGCTGTCTTTGAAAACCTAGAAGGTCACTGACTGCTGGGTTGTCCTCCCCCAACCGAACCAGGGCATGTATGGAGCCATAACTGCACTGGCAATGAGCGGGAACTGCCCTCCCTTTTTTCCCCTCGTCTGCCTTTGGAGTTTGGCAATAATAAACATACAAGGTCTTGCTAGGCTTGTCTCCTCACAGAAATAACTGTGCATATTATAAAAGCCTGAAGCAGAAGATTGGGTACATTTTAATCTCAGCTTTTTGGGCCCGTGTGATTGTGGGGAAAGGAGCTGGTTTGTGCCCACCTGCCCTGCTTTGCACAGGGAATCCCCTTCCTTGAAAGCAGCCTGAACAGACACCAGCAAAGCATCCCTCTGTCCTGCTGGGCTACCTCTGCCCAGCTGCTGCTCGCTGCAGCTCAGCTCTGGGCCGCTGCACCCCGCAGCAGTCACCCTGCAAACCCAGCCTCCCCATGGCAACTGCTGCGCCTGGTCTCAGCAGCACATAGGCTTGCTCGGCTTCCCAGCTTTGCCTCCCACCCTTGCTGCCTGCAGGCATGTCAGCTTGCACATTGCCCAATGGTGCTGGGAGAATGCGCCCATGTTCCCCCCTGCTTCGTGAACCTTGGGCCCAGCTGAGGAACGTGCAGGAACCCTGTGCCGGGCTGGCAGTGCAGGCTGAAGCACATGAGCACAGTGTCCGCTGCAGCTGTGGGGGAAAGCCAGAACAGCAGAGGGTGTTGCAGACCGGAATGAAGGCGCATCGGCAGCTCGAGCCTGCCCATGCTGCTCGCTCCTGCCCGCTGCAACACGCAGCATCACTCGGTAAGGGAGCGCACCAGCTCCATGCCGGAGGTTGGCAGCCTGCAAGCAGCAGCGCACGGCTCCCCGCAGCTGTGTTAGGTCACTCTGCTCTGGGCAGCCCCTGTACCTTCGCTTTCCTGGAAAGCAGTTTCTCTTTGTTACTGAGAAGAGCCTTGCTCTTGGAGGGGAAGGAGGAGCCTGGCCACCGCTTCACACAAAGGGGCCACTACTTGTGCCACTACTTGTGCTAATTTTTCTCATAAGAGTCGAACTAATACAGCCTCTGCTCGCTCTAAACCACAGAAAGGTGTTTTTGTTTGGTTTTTTTTTTCTGGGGGGAGGGGAGGAAGGGGGCTGGGGGATTTTTGTGTGTTGGTTTTGTCCTCCTGGCTTTCTCTTTTTGTGGTGGTGTTGGGCTTTTTTCTTCTCTTTCTTCTTCTTCTTCTTCTTCTTCTTCTTCTTCTTCTTCTTCTTCTTCTTCTTCTTCTTCTTCTTCTTGATGCTCTGCTGTTAGCATCTCCTAAAAGGAGGCTTTTAGAAAGTTATGAGAGGGACCACCTAGGAAGGGGAGGAAGGGTCACAAGGGAAAACCACCTAAGACTGTATGCAGTCAAACGTTGTACATTTTGTACTGTTTGCAGGCTGGACTCAGAGCACATCAGGAGATCGTGGCGGTCATTTCCTACCCACCCCCCAAGCATCCTTCCATCCTCCTCTCTGTACAAAATCTCATGCACCACCTGCATCATCTCTCATGCCAAGGTACCCAGGCCTGCCCCATGCTGTCTTCTCTCCCTTTCCTTCCCATCTGACCACCTGGCAGGAACCCCCCAGGTTATGTCTGGGCCACTCGGATCGCTCCATTGCCAGGGCAGGCTGAGTGCAGTGTGTTTCACCTCCCACTCACATCCCATCCACAAAGCCAGTCTGCGCACCGTCGGGCGACAGCACGTTTGGGTCTGGCTGGGGGCCCAGTAAGGCACTGAGCCCCTAATCGGTCACCCATCATCTGGAGATGATGCTCCAGCCCCAGCTGAGCTTCCGCTCACAGGTTTGCTGGCTGAAGGGCAAAGCAGTACTGACACATCTAATGTGGTCACCCATCTTCCAACCCCCAGCACAGCCCCATCCCCTCTACATTCTTCTCATTTCACTTTTCTGCACCTCTCTTCCTTTCTTCTCCCGATTTTCAGTGCTTCGTTCTCTTCACCTCTGTTCTTTTCCTTTCTAAGCCACATTACTTTCTCCCTTCCTCCAGGGCAATGCATGCCTTTTGCTTTCTCAGAAAACCATCTTTATCCAGCAGTTTGCAGTGACCTGCCCCAAAATACCTTTCTTCTTCCCACACATCCCAAACTGACGGGGGCCAATAGGCAGCTTGTGGCTCTTTTTACCTTGTGCAGGCCATACGGAGTCCGCGTGCTGAGAAAGAGTGAAGCTGTTAGGGTGTTACTGGCTCTCAGGCTGTTGGATATCAACATCTTTGAACTTACCAAAGATTTGGGGGTTGCTGAAGACCAAGCAGAGAAATGCCACAAAGCAGAACTATGATTCAAAGGTAGAATGAACTCAGACCTACTGCCCTCAGCAGCTGGACTTCAAACAAAAGTCTCTGGAAATGGTTCAGTCCATCAGCAGCCCTATCAGTTAATGCTTTCATGTTTAATGTTTTTTAAAGTTTTAGTATCAGGGATGGTGAGGGTATACATATCCTTAGGCAGAGGAAAAAATAAGGGGTAGGGTAAAACTTGTAAATCATAAGAACAAATCCTGGCCTCTTCTAGGGAGCTATTCCTCTCCACACTGTCATCAGCTTCCTGGACATCTCAGAAACCCTGTATTTAGGATGGTTCCAGCTTTCTCCAGAGATGCACCAGTGGGCAGTGTTCAAAGCGGGTTGCACACGGCAGGACCATTAGCCTGTCTGCATCCTCACTGTCATTACCCAGAGCCTTTCAGGCAGGTATCTGTGCGCTGAAAGCAGCTGGGGGAAAAAAGTATCAATCTAGCGGTGAGAGAGTGGGGAGTCTCTGGGTTCTAGGAATTTGCTTGTATTCTGTTTTTCTTAAGAAAACTCAGTAAATGCAGGGCTTGTTTTTCACCTTAAACACATCCAGACTTGGTTTCAGGCTGGCAGGGAAGAAATGTAGCACTAGCAAAGCTGGTGCTTGAGCATGGTTTGCTTGCTGTCTCCTCTTTTGTGTCACAGGACACAAAGCTACTTCAGCATCCTTGTGTTTTCCACCTATAATGAAGCCGCCTCAGAGGTACCTCGATCCCGAACACATTTTGGTCCCTGTGAGTTAAGCCTGAGCTTTGGAAAATTGTGGTCAGTGGTGCCATCGTGACATGTCTCACCAGCTTTTATTGCTGAAGAGGATTGCTGTAATACGCTTCAGCAGCTGCTGCGAGGTCACGGTTTCAAGTGGATGAGAGAGAGAAGAGCGAGACCCACAAACAATTTCCACGCAGTGAGGCTGGTTGTTACTTTTCGCAGGCAAAGACGGAGAGGAGGAATAGAAGGCAGAAGTAGACCGGTCCATTTAATGTTAAGGCAAGGTGGCTGGTAGAGTCTATGAAGTCACCCAATAAATGCTATAAACATCAACAGAGGGAAACGGACTCCCTACTAGGCAACTGTAAAGCAAACCACAGGATATTTTTGAAGCTGCCATCCAAAAATATAAAGAAAAGTGTGACAAGCCTACTTATAAACCAAAAATGGAACAGATGAGCGCTTTGCCTCTGCTGTGATTTAGGGCTCCAGCGGCAGGTCCTCCCACTGAAGCCTCCCTGAAAAAGAATTAAGCGCTTTGCCCAGGCTCTTACGAAGTTCAGAAATTCTTCTGTGGTCAGCAGCATCTTCATGCTTGGTTGAAAGAAAAAACAAGGACTGATGTCTCAATACTCAGTGGAACTTCTGGCAAGGCTGCAGATCAGATTCAGTGGTGTGTTTCTGACTGCTTCGTGCTCCCTAGCAATGCAAAGCAGCTGTAAAGCTCTTTTAGTCAGCTGCTCAACCCGGAGTTACAGCTGCTTTGCATCACTAGACTGGTGCAGAGCAGCCAGAGCATGTCTGTGTTCGGTGTTTGGATACAGCTTTTTCAACAGGGCAATTCACCTGGCACGCACGCACCGGGGAACGTGTGCAGCAGTCTCGGTGGGGTCTGGATCTGGTGAATAGGTGAACGAGAGCTCCAGCGGTGCAACCAAGTTATAGCCTAATTGCAGGTTAGGCCTTTAACAACTGTGGGGTTTGTACTGAATTGCGAAGTTTATCTTTTTTCCTATTACGTCTATTCTCTTTAAGCAATACTTATGGTATGCACCACGTGGTGCACTATTGACATTTTACATCACAAAATTTTTGCACGTTTTCCCATTTTTTCCATGGTTTCCAGTATTTTCATTCGACCCACCAAGGCAACAGCGTGCGTTTTTAGGCACGCTCCTCAAGTGTGCATTACACTGCTGCACACTCTGCGCTGCCAGGGCACCCGGTGCCCTTCTGGGGACTCCTGCAGTGCCCGAGAGGAGCTGGGAGAACTCCGGTAAGTGAAGGTAAAGGCCGGGACAGCCTCC
>NW_008823954.1:1935633-1961825 GCF_000699105.1 Pygoscelis adeliae | reverse complement strand
GCCCGCCCGCGGCCCCGGAGGTGCCGAGAGTAAGTTGTGCGGCGTTAACTGAAAACGGCCCTTTTTGGGGGTGTGTGTGGGGATGTTGTTTGTCTGTCTGTCTCCTCCGGTCCCCCCTTGGCTTCTTACAAAGGTGGGAGCTGGGGAGTGCAGCCCCCCGCTGGTTTGGCTCCGGGGGGCGTTCGGGCTGTTGCCGGCTGGGGAAGAGGGAGCGCGCTGGGGCTTGGGGTGCCTTCCCCGGGGGGGTCAGGGGAGGGTTTGGGGTGCTGGCAACTCACTGCCGGCCCTGGAGGGAGCCATGTGCCGTGCTGGGGTGGCGGTGGGGTGCTGGGAGCGGCGTGGGAGGCTCCGTGGGGCTTGTCCTGCCGTCAAGGTGTTCTCCACAGTATCAGGGCAGGGAGATGCTTGTTTTACAGTGAAACCTGTAAATTATGTAATGTCTCAGATGATGGGTCTGTAGGGAAGCAGCTGCACGGGTCCGGGGAGCGGGTAACTTGGTCTTCACGCCACTTCTTTCCCTTCACATAAACCACCGCAGATGCGGTGCGCAGGGTGTTACACTTAGTCTTAGCTGGGAAAGCGAGCTGCCTGCCGGAATCGAAGGCGTTACAGGGAAACAGGGTAACCGTGAACCAGGAGTGTATGTGCCTGTTGGGGTTGCCCTTGAAAGGCAGAGGAACTCACCATCCTCCAGACCCGGCACAGTCAGAACGCAGCCTCACACCTGCCTTTTCTCAGAAGATCAGTGCTGCGTGCCCATGAAAAGCCTCATCGGCAAAGGTTATCGCTAAAACCTCCTTCTTTATGCAATCTGAGTCATGGTGCTCACAGCCATGTAGGATCCGCTACTCACTTTTTCCCACAAACACACACGCTCTTTACTGAGAATTTTGGAATAGTTACCACCTAAAACCTCAGCTCGTGCTACTCTTAGGATCTTTTTTTTCCTTTTTTAAAAATTTTAGTTTAAGTGTGTATTCCTTCCTGCTCAGTAGAAGCTTGGAAACAGGACCTGGATGAACCCCAGAGGTAACTGAGAGGCACTCAAGAATGTTAATGTCCCTGGCTTTTTTCTTCCCCTGCATGGGTGAAGGAGGGGGATGTGGCTTGACCATTGTTCTGGAAAGTTGAGGGTAAAGAGTATTGTTAGCAAGCTGCTATTTAGGACTATGTGGTCCAGACACTGCTGTTTGCTAGTTCTAGTCCTTGCAGCTCTCAGAGAACTTAAAGGAAAAACCCAGTCACATGTTGACCATGCTTAACTCTGTAAAATGGGGTGGGATTAGAAATAACTACAGTTTCCTGATGTTTCATTCTCTATTGACTGTGCCCTTAAGAGGGTATGCAGGCATATCTTCTTTCTCCAAACAGTTGCTACTGCAGTTCAGATGCTGTGAACTTCAGAACATCAAATAGCCCATTCAGTCACAGCGGGGCTATGGTCATGTGCTTAAAAATTGTGCACATGCACAGAAGTTTGTGGGACTGAGGCTCTATTATCACATAATGTTGGTCTTGGTTGAATCACGTTACGACGAGATGTGGCCGGTCGCTGCAGATGAAGCCAAGCTTTGTTTCTGTGTTCGTGAGCAATTCTGCTGGGTATGTGATTTAAAACATAGTTGTTGAAGTACGGATTCTTGTCCCCTCCAGAGTGGAAGGCTCTTGGGCACAAACCTGCGGGGTTACTGGGATGCCAACCGCCCACACAGGTTCTCATCTTTTCCTGAGCTAGACTGGGATCTGGGCCTTTGTTATTTCTGTGCTCCTTGTTATCATTCAGTATGTCGTATGTCCTTCAATAACCTGGCTTGCTTATCACTTAAATGTAGTGGGGTTGAGAGGCAGCACAGGGCTTTTGTTTAAGATTGCACTGGAAGGCACAGGTAAACTGTGCGGGGGTCCAAGAAGCAGGTATAGAGGAGCACCAGGGAAAGGCTGAGCTTCTGCAAATCCTCCCAGCTGTGTGTCCCTGCCCCTGCCGGTGCCTGCTCGAAGAGGGCCAAATTCAGTTTCCAGTTGACAGCTTCAAACATGCAGCCAGTGCCTCTTACCCTCAGTCCAACTGGGATTTCTGTGAAGTTGGTGGTCGGTTTGCGCAAGGATAGAGCTGGAGTTGGGTGGTGTAAATTCTTAGCTGCTGTCACTAATACTGTGGTTGCATTGCTGAGCAACAAAGGAGAAAATGTGCCTTTGGAGCTGTGTTTCTTCCCTTGCTCCTCTTTCTCTCCATCCCCGCTGGGGTTTCGCTCTTTCCTCTGAGTCTTTCCCTGCAGCTGCTTGCCACCCCTATCTCCCCCTACCACCCACAGGCTTCTCTCTCCTGGTTTCTCCTACTGTAGTTTGGTCGGCAATAAACAGATAGTGCCAATACTTAAATATGACATCATTTGGGTCGGGTTGACGCTGTGGTTAGATTAATAAAAGCTGTGGGGAGGTGGCGTGTTCCTGAGCCATTATTCCAGGCTGCTGCAGACCTTGACTAGTGGTGCTTGCCGAAAGCTGGCAAGCCGGGAGAGGTGGGCACCTGCATCTCCTTCTGTAAATGAAAACGTGGATGGTACGAGAGCTGAGCGTGCCATGCAAGGATGATGTCTTTTTACAGAGTAAAGGTATTAAGTGTGTGTGTGTCATTAGGAGGCATCATATATTTATTTAAAATAGTGCATCTAAATGCTACATTAATTAGGTCCTTGATTACATGTAAGTAGAGGCAGAAGGCAGGCATGATATCAACTTACCCCCTTCTGTCCTGTCAGTCAACTTCACTACTGCCTGCTCTTCTGGTTTGCATTTGTACATATCCTGCAGCCTTCTGCCTCAGTAAGGTATTTATTAGCTCACCATTTTGCTGAAATCTGTCTCAGACCCTTAAAAAAAAACCAAAAAAAAGTGCAGCGGTGTTTGATGTAGCAGGATTTGGTGGCTTTGTGTTAGTGAGTGGTCAAAATGACTTGAGTAAAATTCATTTCCCCCCGACCAAGTGCAAGATTTCAAGTTAAGATTTAGAAGTGAGAGGTGTAGAAAGTCCTACTTTTTAAACTTCTGGGAATCTCTGCTTCTGTTCAATAGGTATTTGATAGTATAAAAATGTTAATTCGGTTTCAGTAAAATCGCTAAATGCTGGTTTTGTGTTGTCTTTAGAGACTTTAGAGCTACCCCCTTATTTTCGTCCTCTTCAGTGGAGAAATGAAAAGGCCTGTGTGCACTTCACAGGAAATGAGTGTCTGATACAGGCTTGCAGGCTGCACATTTCCAAGAACTGCTCTCAAGGTATTTTGATAATGCACATTCTCTCTGCCTTCTCCCTTCCTGCTCCCCATGCGCTTTCTGTGCCTCTGCTCGTTCGCAAACACATGCGAAGGATGAGGGAAAGAATTGAACGGTGCCAATATTAAGTTTTCAAATAGGCTGCTTTAGCTTTACATCGGCTCTTTGGGAGCTGCGGCTGGCAAAATTGGGTTAAGCTGTCAGCATTCAGTTGCCTTTGTCTAAGCACAGAGTTTTTGTCCTCCCCCTCATCCCCTGCAAATGCTGAAGAAAAATTTTTACTTCAGATTGTGACTTGTGCAACAGGGTTTTTTTTTTTTGTGTGTGATTCTGCAGTTCAGAAACAGTTTGGATCTGCTTTCATACTTCCTCAGTAGCAAAGTTTATTTGAAAACTTAGGATAGGGAAGAAAATAAGTGTGACTATTAGCAGTTGGAAAATGTCAAAGATCTCCGTTCCCGTTCCTGCAATCTGAACTGCATAGCTGAGCTTCTGCGCAGCTTGCTGAAGGTGCCTTGCTAAAGCTGAGGGGAGGTTGGCATAGGTTTGCCTGGGACAGCACGCTCATGGTGATGTGTGCGAGTGCCCACAGGAATGGTTTGATTATGCTCTTTGACAGACCAGCAATGTTATTCTTCATCCATGTTATTCTTCATCCATATTTGAGTTCTTCCTTGTTTTCTGGTGAGAGATGTTGGGACGTGGAAGGAGGGAAGCCGGAGCTGGAGAAACGTTCTCCGATCCCCACTGCTAGAAGTTATGTTCATCCTCCGAGGCCCAGCTAAGTGACACAATGGACCAAGAGCCCCACTCAAGGGGACGCTGAGACCGAGGGAATGTCTCTTTCTAACCTCATTGCCACAGCCATTTCTGATTCTGAGCTGCTTTAGCAGTAATCACTGAAATCTGCCTTTTGTGTAGGATGCACACCAATATTCAAGTCAGCGCATAAAAGCGAGAGGTGCGGTTCTTTTTAGTCGTTAAAAAATGAGGAGAAAAATGGGCTGAGCTGCTTTAACTACTCTGCAGCAGGTCCATAGTTGATTCTTTGTAGTGGCTTTATAAACCTTTGTTTACTTCTTCAGTTTTGCACAACTAAAGGACGTTTTTGCCTTGTGCTGGGCTCCCCTTAGTCTTATGTAAAGTTCAAATGGTTAAGAGGTGGCTTAAAAAAGTGATGCTAAAAAAACCCAGCCCTTTGCTGCTGGATCCCTCTGCCTAAGGTCTGCTAAAGCATAGGATGGTGGGTACTTTACAGAGACAAAGCAGAGACGTTTGAGAAAGAAGAGAAATGAGACTCTTCAGATCAGCGCTCTCACTTTCCCCAGCAGCAGCATTTTAATGTGTATGTGATTGGAGTTTTTCCTTTTATGAGTTTTAAAATTAGTTACTTTTCAATCTCAGTCACCTTTGAACTTCCTCTCTTCTAGTTTTATGAAAGAGCTTAAAAAGAACAGCCCGATTGTACTGTATCTTTCTCTTGCATCCCCTTGTATCTGTCTGCTCTCTAAACTGAGCATGAAGTTTCTTCAGTCTCTGTCTGAACACTTACATGTGATTTCTTATCACCCATTTTTAGGCCTATCCCCTTTGTTTCAACTCTGTTTTTATTTAAGGTGACTGGAACTGAACATAATGTCAGGTGGTGACATTACTGTTAGGTTCCCACCCATCCATTTTGCAGCCTCACGCTCGTGTTTGCTTTTTGGTTTTTAATGACTGCTTTTGCATTCGGAGCTAGAGCTTTCCCTAACGAACTCTCAGCACGTTTGCTCAGCTCATTCGTCAGCTGCACCGCTTCATTTATTGCTCTTTGAAATATAGACCCAGTTTGTTTTCTTAGAAGTCTGCATCCACTTGCATTTGTGAGGACAGAGTCTCACCTGGCCTCCTGGTGCTTGCCAGCCTGCCGAATTTTGAGTGGCCTCTGACTTCTCTGGCCCAGAGAGAGTGAAGTGATTTTGTCACTGTTCGCCCTGGGAAGGCGATGGAGGGGGCTCGCTGCTTTTCCAGCTGGCTGCCTAGATTTAAGTAACATGAGGCTGGAAGCCGCCTGCTGCCGGGCGAGGTTAGACCTCCCAGGTTTGAGGTATCATGGGCAATGGCAGCTTGAAGACAGGGGGAGACGATTTCTAGAAAGGGACCTGGGTCAACGTGTGTGTTTGCATGGGCAGGGGGAAGGGAGCCACTCACACCTGAGCTGGGGGAGGCTTTGAGCTACTTGTACCCACCGACCTTTCATGGGGAGAGACGCTCTGCAAAGTGGGCTGGATCGATCTGGGGGCAAGATGCAGTGGCTGGGAGGGTGGCAGAGAGGTGATCGGATGTGCAGGGGCTGAAATGCCTTGGTTTCTTCAGGACACCCCTTTTCCACCTCCCATCACCCTGGCGCGTGACTGCTCCTTGTCTTCTGTCCATCTGCTTTACAGGTCCTGGGGTGCTGCTGGCTCTTTACCTCGTGCACCGTGTCTCGCTTTTTGGAGTGCTTCTGACATGGAGGCTTTAGGGAAGCGCAAAGCATGTCCCAGCAGCTCTTGCTGCTTCAGATACCGTCATACCGTCTTCCTGATGGAGAGCCCTATCCAGGGATTGCCTCTCCCCCACAGTCAGGTAGCCAGGTGCTGCTCCTGCATTAGCAGTGCCTGTCAAAAAAAATGTTCCTTACAACACTTGCAGCCCTCTGGCATTTGGTAGTAGCAGCTGATTTGATTGAGAGAGCACCTCTCTTTGCATCTTAACCAGCCATTTCTAAATTCCTTCAAAATCCCTGGGTATAGTCCACTGTGTCCCACTGATGTTCTTTAATGTCACTTTTCCCCCCTTCAGGTTAAATAGCATTAAATACTGGGGAATCTTCTCAGCATCCTGTGCAAGAAAAAAAAAGAATATCTGCTTGCTTATGTATCTTTTCTGCAGTGTCCTCGTCCCCAGTTGCTGGTATCCCAGGGAACTAAATTATTCCCCCAGAGGTTTTCTGGTTTTGATAAACAAAACAAAAACCAGAAAACAAATGGCATTTTCAGTTTATCTTGGCTACCTACTGTCCCAGTTTCATGACAGCCATCCTCATGTAAATTTGCTCCCTACCATCAGTAATTTATATTCCTTTATATCGGCTCCACCAGGGTTAGCTTTTCACCTTCTGAAGGATTATTGAGGTTGTAGAGAGATTTGGGCAGGGACTGTGGTTTTGTACTGTATGTGTTTGGTGCCTCTGATCCATGGCAGAGGCCCTTGCAAGCTGTTGCACCTACAGCTAATACCTGCGGTGTGACCTGTGCTGTCCCCTGAGCCTGTCCTCTTAGCTAGGCAGTGTCTCTCCTCCATTGTTTGTGGGAGGTCTGCACGCTCTGTCACTTTAAGATTTCCTAAATAACCTCTCATGACTGAATATTTTTTTTCTTTTCGCTTTTGACTCTCAGGACTAGTTTCTTTATTTTGTGCGTTGGAAATCCCCCATTATAAAACTTAGTGTTGTGGTGCATTTGTGCTTTGTGACCCTTGCCCCTTCCTCTGAAGGCAGGGTAACTGGTACTGCTCAATGGCCCCTCACATCTTCTAAAGCCGGTCCTTCTTAAGAGCCAAGTGAGGGTCTCTCCCTTGTGCCTCTGTGCTCTGGCTCACATTGGTTCAGTGCCTGGGAGTCTTCTCTAAGATCCTAGTTCTGATCATGACACTGAACCAGTTTTAGCCGCAGACACTGCTTATTTCTTAGAGTTAGCTGCTTCTTTGAATTCCTTTCCTGCAAAATGCGATGGTTTTGATAAGAGGCCACAGCCAGCGCAGGGACCACTGACGGCCTTTGCTTCTCAGGATTTACTCGTTTCTTCAAACAGGGTGCTGGAACAACTGAAAAAAGTCAATTTAGCTGAGAGAGGCTGGAATGGAGGAAGCGTACCTGGTCTGGGGATAGGGGCAGCTGGCGAGGCTGAGGAGCCGTGACCGGTGGGTGCAGAGCTCTGCCCTGACTGAGGGAGAGGATGCAGCCCTGGGCATCACTACCCGCTTCCCACTGATCCCCCTCTTGGCGGGGAGACGGGACAGAGCGTTTCCAATAGGGAACCATGAGGGACTGGTGTTGTCTTGGCCTCTTTCTTCCTCCTCATCATGCCTTCTCCCCATCTCCTCATTTCTGCACCCAAACTGGGGAGAGCCCCGGCCGCCTTCCCGGAGGGCTGCTTCCCCAGCTGGTGGGCAGTGGGGAGGGAGCGAAGGCAAGGCAGCTGCACGGAGGCTGTGTTCACCGGCTGAGCACAGGGCTGAGGCTTCATGTAGCTCTGCTGCACCGACATTCGTAGGGATGGCTGTTCGCTATGAAACTGCAAGGCTCAGGAGCAACGCGACTGGGCTTCCCTCACTTACCAAAAATGCTGTTGTGTTGGCCAGAGGTAAGCAACAACAACTCTCTTTCCTTAAGCCATGGCAGGATAGCCTCAGCTGCAGCTTTGAAACTTAGCAGTAACCCCTACTGATTTCCTTGTCTCACTTTTTTTTTTTTAATTATCTTTTCCCCAGTTATGGAGGGGGAGGGGGGCGGGAAATAATTCCGTCTCCGATAGAAGCTGTCTTTGCCAGAAGTCAGTTGGTAGTTTTGGTAGTTTTACTTGCTGTGGAACAAGCTGTAGTTGCTTGTGGCTACTGCACAGCAGCCTTTGAGTTCAGGGAAGCAATGTGGCTTCTCTGTTATTCTGAAATGGTAGGATTACAGTTTCACACTGGGCTATCTCTATTGGGAACGGGCTGTTTCATTTGGAAGTAGTTGTTCTGAATGTGCATAGTATTTTCAAGGTGTGAGGAGCAGACCCTGAAAACAGGGTCTTTCTTCCAGCTCTTTCGGTTAGTCCAGCAAAAGCAATTAGCATTCCCTGTAGACTGCCACCTTTCTTTCTTTTGAAGCATGTTATGCAGAAACCAAACATGCTTGCAGACTTCCCTGCCTTGAAGAATGCTTGGCGCACATCACACTGTCTTGTGGGTTTTCTTGGGGTAAAAACCTTTTAGCCTGTATCAGTATCACGTTAACGCAGAAAACACATTATAAAAAAATATGATAAGAAGTACAAAACCTAAATATCAGATCCATGGGAAGTTATTTGTGGGTTTTGAAGTATGTTCTCCAACCCCAAAATGTTGGGAAGGGTTTGATAAGACCAGTCCTCTTGCAAGGTGTTCAGCAGCTGGTTCCTGGAGCCCGCATGCAGGATCCTCCTGCTCGGCATCTCTACTGCGTGGAAGCAGGAACTCTCACAGTGTGTGTGCTGCCTCAGCTTATTTTATTTTATTAAATATTGCATCCTCGTTGAATGCTGGTTGTATAGGGTAACACAGTTTTGGTTTGGGGTGTGTATGTGTGGTGTGGGTTTTTTTCTTTTTTCCACATATTCCCTCACGTGTCGGACATAATGGCAGCCTCGCATCAAACTCTATTTATAGCCATGGCATAAAAGATAGAGGGAACTGCAACGCCTCCTAGGCCTGCTTTGTGCTGCAGAAATTGGCTGTGATTAACATTGGTCCTCTTAGCTGAGCTGCACCACATTCCTCGCCTAACCACAGCTCCCTCTGTGCTCTTTGGCGCACATCTGTCTGTGCGCCTCCTGCCTTTCCCTTCCCCCTCCGCGAGCCCTTTTAGGATCAGCCCCCGTCGCCTTGGCTATGGTAGGGTGCTCGTGACAAGGGGCATTGGTGTGGCTGTGCAGCCACGCACCGTGGCTGTGACAGCGTGGTTTAAACCGGTGCCAGTGTGTGGCAGACGGTGGCGGCTGTGGGAACCAGGCTGGCCCACCATTAAAACACAGCGCTGCGTGCTTGGCTCTTACCAGGGAGGTTTCTCTTCCAGCCGTTTGCTCGAGCTTTCCTTTGAAACATCCTCTCCAGCCACAAATCAGTAGGCAGCGCATTTCTGTGGGATGCAGACGTGCAAGCAAGAGATGTCTGCTCAACTGCTGCTGCCTGGAATGGGACGCTGCTGCAAGGGCTTGCAGGGTACCTCAGGGAGAGCTTTTCCAAATTATCCCAACCTCCATCTAACTGCTCTGGGAACTGCAGGATTGATAACTGGGAGATGTTGAAGCTGAATGGAGTGGGTAGCATAGTAATGGGATAGACCTGCAGTTCTGCCAGCTGCAAGTCAATGTGGCTTGTGAGGTGTGTGCCCGGTCTGGTCTCCGCTGGGGGGATGCAGAGAAGTGATGTTGAGTAATGGAGCATAGGTATAAGTGAAGCCCTTACAGGGACTGCCTCTGAAAGGCGTGCAGAAGGCTGGGTTCGTTTTTTCAGCTTGCTGATGCATCCACTGATGGATAGGCAATTGCACAAGTGATGCTCTGCTGCTCCACCAGGTCAGCGGGTTTAGTTTTCCATCTGCAAGGTGAGAAAGAAAAGCCTCGAGAGCCAGGGAAGCAGGGCAGAAGAGCGCGGGACAGAACGGACTAGGTTGCTATTCGGATAACTTACCAGCGAATGGCTACCTGCGCCATTTCAGATAAGCTACTCTAACTGTTGCACGTTGCATTGAGCACAAGTTTGAGTTTGCTGTTCTGAATCCTAAAGCTTATTCCTGTTGCCATCATCTCTTAATGTTTGGGTTTTGTGGTTCCCGCTTCCAGAAGATGATGGCAACTTTATGGTCTTTGCATTTGTCCTTAGGCCATCTCTGAGCTGTCTGGACCTAATCAGCTCATGGCTTTAGAAGTAGCAATAATAATAATAACAACAACAATAATCTGTTGTCTCCGTTGCTATCTGAAGTGCTGTATACATGCTTCTACAATAATACAGGTCAAAGAGGTTGAGACAGACAACCTGTCCCCAGATTTGTTGTATTTTAGATCCACATTATGGTGAACTAATGGGCTTAGTCACCTGTTTGATGAACGTCTTTCTTTTCAAAGGATGGATCTGCTCTTAAGTAAAGCTTTGCAAAAACTGGGAAGTGCCGCGTCGGAGCTCTTCAATTTGGACCGCTTCCAGGCCTGACGTCCAGAAACTCATCCCTATGGGTGGTAAATATAAAGAGGTAAGTTCTTTCAAGTGTCCTGGAGGAAGAGTGCAAGAACAAATCATAGCTGAGTACTTGAAGGTGCTGTTGAACACGCCGGATTTGTCAAGCCCCAGGGTGCAGGGCTGGCTTGGCTGACACCAGAGGCTGCGTACAGTCCCCTAGTTTACTAGAATTGTCTCCTTATATGAAATACACTGCTTTGCCTGGGTAGTGAGCGAGGAGGAAAGCAAAATGCCCTGTGTCAAGAGCACTTACTTTGAAAAGCTCTTGAACTTACAGTAAATCAGAAGGTCTGGGGAAACTTATCCAGCCTTTTAATTAGCGGGATGCCAGCTTTTTAGGGTATATTGCTTTGGCTGTGAGCACTGTTCTGACTGTCTTGCAGTAGGGAGGTAGAAACGTGTATGGGCGTTGGGGGTTTTTTGGAGGGGGGGTTGGGAAAGCAAATTGTGGTGTGGCAAATCAGAAGCAGAACTAATTATGCATGTATATTTCATTACACCCTTGGGCTGGCTTATTCCTAATCCTGAGAGTCTGCTCGTCCTCCTTGACGTGGGAGGCCATGTATACGTATGACCTGTTGACCCATTAAAAGTGAACCTTAAAGGTAATATCAGGAAGCACTTCTAGAGCTAATATTAATATAACTAATATTGTGCTGCAGGCCAGGTAGTCATCTGTTGGAAATGGGTCACTGAAGCTAAACAAATTCATGCCGTCTGAGGCTCTGACCCACATGTAGATTTCAAACCAAGTGAACAAATAGTGAGGGTGCTATTTTTGCATTTACTCTGAATTTGAAACGATGACACAGTCTCCGTTCTTAGTCAGTCAGACTTCTAGTAGCAGTGGATTTTTCTTAAAGGACTTGGGAGAATGACTCAAGGTTGAGAACTGGGACAAACAAGTTTGTTTTTTTTTTTTCTGTCAAATAGCATCTGCAGCCTTAAACAAATTATCTATTTGTTTGTTATTTTTAAAACTAGCCTGGAAATGAAAGACAGCTGCCTGCTTCTGTTTTCCTGCTTGAATTTATTTTTCAACCTAGACCCATGAGATTGGCAAAATTTCCGTTTGGACCCAAGAGAAGTTGCTGTTTGGGAAGAGTGGCTGCTGGTGGGAGCAAGGCTCCTTCTTGCTTCCATCGAGGTATAGCTGCAGCCTTGGAGGCAGCTGGCAGGAGTATGACCTTCTTTTTCTATAGTAGCTAATGTCAAGGGCTCTACAGCTTCCTCACCCAGCAGAGAGAAGGAAAGGGACAGAGATGCTGCAACTTCTTGTGGCGCCTACAGTGTTGAGTTTTCGGTGGTGATAGACTGCCCTAGTCACTGCACGTGGCGACTCTGTTTACTTGTGTTCTGCTCACTAAATCAGCTTCCCCTAAGATTTGTTCTGACTTGCTGAACCATCTGAGCAGCTTTCAACTGCTGCCTTTTTTTTTTTTTTTAAATGGAAAAGAAAAAACCCAACTTGATTAACTCCTTCCTACCCCTCCCACCTTTCTCTAAGTGTGGAATTTCCCTCCCGTGGTGACACGTAGCTAAAGGGCAAGATTGGCAGCATTCAGAGCGGTACCAGGGATGTTAGCGGCTTGTGGACTGCAAAGCAGAGGACTAGAAACTGGAGAAGCTTCCCAAGTTGCTCTTGGAAAGGGTGTTTATGGCTCCATGTATGGAGACCTGCCTGACAGCTATGTTATTGGTATTACTGTCAAGTATTGAGAGATGTTAGGAGAGAAAAGATGACTGTAGGCAAGGCATTGCCGGGCAGATGCCTCCTTTCCAAAACTACTGTGCCTGTGTGACTGAAAGACATTTGGCCCTGCCATTCCATGTCCTCTCCCTGGGCGCGGAGTGGGCTCCACACGGCTGTCCAGCTGGCATGAGCACCGAAAGGAGCCGCGAGGCTTTTGAATAGCCGGCGAAGGGTGCGAGATAAGGGGAACCTCACAAGAAGCTAAGCCTAACCTAAAGCTCTCCCTCCAGACCAAGCCCTCCTCAGGTCCCTGCACGTTCCCTGGGGGGCTGCTTGCCCGCTACGAGCCCCGATGCTCCCACAAGTCTGCTGGAGGGACTGCCGGAGATGGAGGAGCACATCTCTTCCTCTGCTGCAAGCTGCCTGTCAGCAGTCTGTTCTGCTCCAAGCATGACTGTGCTGTCAGTGAGTGTGACTGGGTTAATGGAGTATGTCAAGGGACCGAGGGCAGGGTTTGGCGGTGAGCTACTGACTTGTCAGGCCTGGGGAAGTGGTATGTAACAGCTCAGCTTCTCACACAGAATGAGCCTCTGGCTTGGGGCTGTGGTTTTTATGTTTATGCATATATATACACACGCACACATGCAGAATATGTATTTTTTTGTGTAATTGAAATGACTTGGATGGCTGATGGCAACACTGGGTTCAAGAACTTGCATTTCTGAAAACAGACAGCCTGGTGATACCACGAGGTGCAGGAGATGGGCAGGGTCGTGACAGTAAGGGAGGGCACTTTGAATGCAGCACATGAGTGGAGGACGGTGACTGGGAGAGGGCAGCATCGTCTGCTGGGTGGGGGAGATGTCCCTCTGACAGAAACCGAAGTTAAGGGGCTGGAGGGGCCTGAGCAGAACCATTCCTGGGATGTCAGCAGTGTCTGATATTGGCATTAAATGGTCTCATTCATGGCAGTCGCAGCCCTGAAGTTGATGGTGTAACATTTCTTGAAGGGGTCTTGATCCAAGACCTTTGCTTTCTCCTGACACAGTGAAACAGGCATGTCCTGGGGTGAGGGAGTGGTTCATAGGGTTTGGTGGGAAAGGCTCATTCCCACCTTCTGCTTCTTCTAAGTCCTCTTGTCCATCCTTTTGTCAGAGAAAGGGTTGGAGAGGTGTGAGGAAACCTTTCCACCTTTCACTGAATGACAAAGTGAATGATACTTTCCTGCTTTGGGAAATTTTTCCCTTCTGATTTGGGGTGTTGTTTCCCCTTGCCGGTCTCAAAGCCACTCTGAAAAGCCCCTAAACATCCCACAGAGGGAAATCTCGAAATACCAAGATCTGCTAGGTTCAAACCAGCCTGCTGAAGGGTGTGCTGGGGAGCCCCTAGCTGTGAATCACGGAAACCCAATGGATGTAGAGCTCTGTAAGGTGCTACCTTGTGCTGGTGGGGACCCAGCCGGAGCCTTTCCTGCATTTATTTCCTTGGTTGTTCCTACAGCTGTGGGTTAGGGACATACAGTAACTCCCCGTGCCCCCTTTGGTACTCTTGCTGCTGTCTTCTCCCTGTGAAGTGTCTTCACTTGCCCAGTTAGAAGAAGGTATTGGGTTTGCCTCACTCTCCTTCTGTCCTGCAGGCTGGATGCAAAGGAGGAAGCGTGGTAAAGGCAGCATCTTTCCAGGATCCATGGGCTCTTTGAGAGATGATCAGAGGGAGGCCAGATGATCTGCACAACACGCGCTCCCCTGTTTCTCATCCGCAAAGGCAGCATCGGAGCGTTCTCCCCAGCCCCGCGCCCCCCGGCTTGCCCGATCGTTTCCGTATGTTTCGCAGCTGTGAGTGGGAGGTCCTGGAGCGATCCCTCAATATCCTCCAGGCCAGCGACTTCTACTGGGGCCCCTTGTCCGTGGGGGAGGCTCACGCCAAGCTCCAGCGGGAGCCCGTTGGCACCTACTTGGTGCGGGACAGCTCGCAGGGGAACTGCTTGTTCAGCCTGAGCGTGCGGATGCCGACGGGGCCTGTCAGCCTTCGGATCTCTTTCCAGGAGGGCTATTTCCGCCTGAAGAACTGGTTTTCAGACTGCGTGGTCCAGCTGCTGGAGCTGGTGGTGGCAGGGACCCGGAACAACCCCTTGCACTTTGATGAGATGGGGGGACCCCCCCTGGTCTTCTCCGAGCCCCTGTGCCGGAGCCGCCGGGCAGTGCCCACGCTGCGAGAACTGTGCTGTCGGAGCCTGCCTGCTGGCACTGCGATGGGGCAGGGAGCAGGGCTGGGGGGCTCCTCGGGGATGCACCCGAGGGAGGAGGTGGTCTCACCGCTGGGCGGAAGGGGAGGGTTGGGGGGGAGCGTTGTCCCCAGCCCCTCTCCATCCTGGGCTAGGAGATGATGCCATGTGCGTGGGGAGACGAAGGGAGGTGCCTGTTACGTGGCTGGTGGGACGCACGCCATGCCGGTGGGGCTGCACTGGCTGCTGGGAGAGGAAGGGGAGGGGAGGGGGAGCAGGGCTTGAACCCGCTGGCTGTGACAGCTGTGTCCTCATACGTGCACAGCATGTGTGGCCTTCCCCAGAGATGCTTGGGGTAAAGCCAACCTGAAGAGCAGAGATTTCGCCCCTGCCAAGTCCTGCTCTTTGCTCCATTTATAACTTATAAGCATGAGAAGAAGGTGAGTTGCTTGTCCTCCCAGGTCAGCCCTGTGTTTTCCTCTATCTCGAAGTGCCTGAGCTAATTTCTGCTACAGATCTGCCCTCATGAAGTGGTATGGCTGAGTCCAGTCCCACAGCGGTGCGGCTTGGTCACTGGGGGGCACGACCCCTGTGCCGACCAGATACCCACGTAACCATAGCGGAGCGAGAGCACGTTTCGCTCCTTGCAGCACGAATGCGATACCTCCCAGCCACTTCAGAGGCAAATGTTTGCACTAGAGGGAAACCATTGCAGCCATGTACGATATGTGCAGCTTCACTGGCTTTTGCATTGCTTTATTTGAACAGATTTTTGGGAGTGCAGATGGGTTACATTATGCTAAAAGCATGGTATGCCTGCGGAGGTAACCCTGGTCTGGAGAGTTGGGTCTGCCCTGGGAGGGTGTGAACGGATGGGAGCCAGCACCTTTTCTTATGCTCATCTGATGGTATGCTGCTGCCATCTACAGAGCATAAAAAGGTGTTTAGGTTTTGCCTCAAAAAAGGCAGAGCAGTTTTTACATAAGACTTTTAAAAATTTTAATAAACATGTTTTTATACTTATTTTTAAAAGTCAATGAATATGTGGCGATATTTTCATTCCCTTGTAGTGTTGCAAACCTGGTTAGTTTAGTGCCGAGACATGGCAATCAAACTGAAACTGAACAAGTGGATTTCTTATAAAGACCAAAAGCAGGATATAAATGAATGGTCCTAGCTGGGAACAAGAAACTTAATTCATCTTATAGTGTAATCAAGTAAAGAATTTTCTAAACATAAGATACTTCCTAAAAATGTAGGGGTGAGATTTTCAGAAGTATTTTTAGTGCCTTAAAATTTGTACTGAGTGTTTGAAAGAAACATGAGTAATTCAGGATCCTAGAACAGGGCACAGCATCAGTGAACTCAAACTGGTGAGGATGAGTACAAATGAGAGAAACAGAGTCGGCTTAAATAGGGTTATGGTTTGTTTCAGGGATGCAGGCAGGTATGACGCCTTTGAAGTAAGTGACTGAAAACAGCTATGTGAAAGGAGAAATTCAGATACTGTAAAACCATTTTGCGTGCCGCCAAGGATCCACAGCCAGGCGGGCAGCCTGCTGAGCTCACGCTGGCTTTCCCCTTCAGATGTGTACGGGGGAAAAAAAAGCTGAACGTGGAGAGAGATTACTCTGAATTTGCTCTTTTGGCTTCAGGTATCTTATCTGAGGAACCAAAGCGTGCGGTTAGCACAGAGAGAGACACACAGGGCGTGATTCATCACAGGAGCCTAACTTGGACACTCTGAATTATTCTCTGGAGGGCTCTGTCGCTCTGCTGACAGCAAGGTGCCTGGCCTCCTATCTTGGGGCACTGGCCTGTGAACAGAGGTAGTTAAGTAAGTGCCAGAGAAGTGGCCGTCATCTCTCTGCCGCCTGTTCTTCTCTGTCTCAGGGAGGCCGGGGCAGCTGGGTAGTCTTGCAGCTGCTGCGGCTCTCAGGCCAGTGCAAAAGTACGAGCTGGGACTGTTCACTGTCACAGGGTACGTGTGCACGGTGGTGGCTGACGTGGGTATGGTGTTGCTTGCCACCGGAGCTGTAATGTCGTGCAGGGACAGGGCAAAAAGCTAAGCAGGTAGTTGCATCCGTCATCGTCGCTGGGTCCATTACAGGTGGTGAATTGGAGCCCTCGGATGCCTGAGTCAGGCTGTGGTGGCCTGGGTGAGGGCTGGGGTGCCCTGCGTTACCCCAGGCAGCATCACAAGGCAGGCTGGGGTTCGACCCACCCTGAGAGAATAGCCCTGTGCATCCCCTGCTCAAACACACACCCTGTCGCTCAGGGCTATTGGTATCTCCAGCTCCTGAAGCAGCCCTATCCGAGCACTGTAACCTGTGCAAGGACCGGGGGTCTTGGCAGATAGCAAAGCGGAATCCTGCAGGCTGTCTGGCAGCAAAGGCCAGCAGCATCCTGGGCTGCATTAACAGGAGCACCACCAGCAGATGAGGGGAATGATTACCTCCCTGTACTCAGCACCCTTTAGACCCCAGTTAGAGTATTGCATCCAGTTTGGGGCTCACTGATGCAACAAAAATGTAATAAATAGGAGTGAGGTCAGGGGAGTGACATGACATCAAGAACCTTAGGGGGCTGGAGCACTTTCCTCAGGAGAGGCTGAGGGAGAGGAGTTGGCTTCGGAGGGACCTAGCGGCAGCCTGCCTGTACATACGAGGAGGTCAGCAAGAAGCCAGGCACACCATAGTGGTGCACGGCAGACGCAGGGGAGAAACAAGTCCAGGCTGGCTATGAGGAGACCCTTTTTCCCATGAGGGTAGTCCAGTTGGGGAGCAGGTTGCCCAGAGAGGTACAGTCTCCATGCTTAGAAGTTTCAAGACCCAACTGGGTCAAGCCTGGAGCAACCTGGTGTGACCTTGGAGCTGGCCCTGGTGTGAGCCCCCCAGGTTGGACTAGAGACCTCCTTTGGTCCCTTTCCCTGAACAATGTGGGACTAGCCATGGAGGAGATGGGGGTGGTGGTGCTGTCACTGGAGGTGCTGTGCCTGCAAAGCCCCCTGCAGAGGGACCGGGATGGTGCCAGCACCAGCCAAGTGCTGTGGCATGTTGGTGGATGGAAAACCACGTCCCTCTTACTTTCCCCGCGCTACGTGGAGCGCCCCTGGGTCACGCACATGCTCTGGGTGCTGCTGCCTGCCATGGATTTGGCCTGGTCTTGGGCACCATCCCATTGCTCACCCTCAATGCTCTTTGGACAGAGTTCTGGCAGCGCACAAGTCTCCTGTAGCTCCTACGCCTGCCCTGCCAGCCCCTGTGGACATCTCAGGTGGCTCCAGGCACCTGTATTTTGGGACTGTGCCCTGGCTTTCAGGTGTAAACCCCTGCCTCAGCGTGATCAGCCGCACAGCTGCCCTCCCTCTCTGCCTGCTGCGGGAGGAGTGGGACCGGGTCTGCAGCCCCGGGCACCCTGCCCATCCCCTCGCTCCTTTTCTTCCTTGGGGGTGTTGTCACCGAGGCACCTTGGTTGCCTTGCCTTCAGAAACCGGGGAGGGGGGAAGGAGTGGGCTAATTTCTTCCACGTTTATAACCGAGCACAGGAATGCTTCTGTTTTATGGCCATGGTTACAGCTTGCTGAAGGAAGAGCTTTCTAAGTAGATTGCTTTGACCTGGCTGTGAACCATTCTCATTTGGCCGAAAACGAGCATCTTGGGTTGTATGGCTGGGGGCTGCGGAAGAGCCCCGTTTGCAGCCAGGATTGTGCCTTAGGAAAATCACACCAAGGGAGGAGGAAATATTTTGGATTTTAATAAAGTCTGCTTTATTTTGTTCATTTATATTTTTTTTTTTAATTGCACAGCAAGTGCTCATCTGTGTCTTACAAGTAAGTCAATTCCATGCAGGGCTGTAGCGAATTGATTTGAGATCTGTGGATGAAAAGCAGTGGATGACTGCCAAGCATTGTTATATTAGGAAAGTTTAAAGCATATTATGGGTGAGTATCCTCATTATTCCTGAGGAGAGGTCACTTTGCAGATCAGGATTGGTGCAAGAAAGGAAACCAATGTGGGAAGAACAGGAACGTGAAAAGTGCATTGGCTGCGGCCAGCTTTAGAGTCCTCCATTTTCTGCTTGGATGTTGGAAGAGAAACCTTTTTCTTTCAACTCTAGAGAAAAAGGTGTACAAAGCAAAACCGTAAGAGTTTACTTCCACAGGGTGACTGCAAACGACGTCCTGCTGCTTTCATTAACGAGTGGGAGACGTTCACTTTAATCACCCTGCCTCTGAACAGGTCACTCTGCCATATAGGAGCAGCTCCTGGTGGCCCGCATCCAAATGTTTTTTTTGGTGGCTCCTAAAGGGACTTATAAAGAAATTACAAACTTCCTCACAACGTCTTGAGCGCCATTCAGGGAATAGAAGAAAATTGTTTGCATTTTTATATGTTATGTTATACATTTCTCCAGCTGACTCATTTCAGTTTGTCGAGGAAACTTATACAGCCTCGCAGATGTTTTTTTTCAACCGTTCTTCCTAACAGCAGAAGTTGAAAAGTTTAGTCCTTGTGAGAGGGCCTTCCTCCACCGGGCTGCAAAGGGCCTGGATTTCAGTCCCAACACACTGCAGGCATCCAGCAGGAAACTGCTCTTCATCTGCTCCTGACTAGCTGTCTGTTAGCGGTGCTCTGGGGCCCCAGGGGTTAATTTCCCAAAATCCTTCGCTGAAACTTGTTAATAACTTCCATATGTACCCATGTGTGTGCACAGGAGGGGCCCCACAGCCAGCAGCTCTTGTAATACTACTTGATTACCTCTGACATAAGGGCCTGTATGCCATTAGGGATCTGCCTTGATGGATCAGGATTCACCGAAAAACACAAGTTTGTGCAAAAGCATTTCAAAAAATGTATTAACATTTAGGCATCCTCAGTGTTTGGAAATGAGCTCCTCCTAGGTAGGCAAGCTTCAAAATAAAACCCTTTGTGTACACACAGCTGGGTCTCAGTTTTGGACTCTTGCCCTGATGTCCCTCCCAAAATGTGTATTTGCATCATTAGTCTTCGAACACGCTAAACCCCTTAGTTTACAAGGATACCTTGGTTAGGAGAATGTGATGGCTCTGTCTAATTGAGTTCGCTTTGCACCAATTCCTTGGATGTTTGGTATCTGTAAAGTTATAATAACGGCAGGCACTGCAGCTTTCTGCTTGTCCTGCGCCGTTGCCTGGTGCAAAGGCAGGGCTGCTGAGGGCAGCGTTCAAAGAGAGAGCGGGTGTCAAAGGGAGAGGGAGATGCGGCAGAGCTGCTCTGTGACTCCCGGTGCCTCCCTGCAGAGCCGCCCGGGTCTCTGTGTGCTCCCGCTGCCTTGTGATCTCAGCTGGGGCTGGTGGAGCTGGGGTTTTGATTCAGGCAAAGCAGAGTATTTCCAAACGCTTCCCGTGTAAGGGCTGGCTCGATCGAGTAGGACTTTTCAGCCAGAAAAGAGATGGCTGAGGTCTGCGGCAGAGATCTGTGAAGCTTAAATACCATGGAGTAGGTGACCGAGTAAGTGTATTTTCTTAAAAAAACAAGGAGGCATCAGATTAAATACTCAAGTGCCAGACTCAAAAGACACAAAAGGAGACATTTCTTCACGCAACGTATAGCTTAAGCTGTGGAAGTCCCTGCCACAGGCCACCGGCGAGGCTAACCTCTTTGTGGGTACAAAAAGGGACTAATGGTGATTAATGGAGCACCTCCGGAGCAGGAAATGCTGAGCCAGGGAATAGAGGAGAGGCGGGATCCAGGTCCAGCTTTGAGCTCTCTGCCCGTTGGGCACACCTCTGCTATGGCAGGAGTGCAGGAACAAGCAGCCTAAGCCCGGTCTTAGGCTCAACAGCACAGGGTGCAGCCCAGGACTCGGCAAGAGATAGCTGTGCTGAGAGCCGGGCGTTCGTGTAGCTCCTGTGCTGAGCTCCGGGTGCGCACGGAGCTCCTGGTACCCGTGCTGGGGCCCCTCGAAGCAGAGGGGGTGTCTGCACGCGGCAGACCTGCACACCCACTCGTACGGCACGCGGTTGCGTGCCCTAGCAGCAGTTTGATGGCAGCCCCAGCGGGAGCAGCCTTCGGTCACTTCCTCCCAGCTTTCATGAACAGAAAAATGGGGACATCTGTCTGACGCCTGGAGGCAAGCACCAGCACAGGATAGGGAGAAAAATGTCGCCACCATCCAGAATGAGTGAAAGAGTCTGACTTGTCAGCTGAGGGCATCGGGGAGGCCAGCATCAGACCGAGGTGACAGCTGGGACAGCTCTGCCCAGCCGTGCTGGCTGGGGCAGGGCTGGGGGGTCCCAGCCTGACTAACCTCATGTCAGAAAGGAGCTGCACAGCTTTGAAAAAACTGTGCAAAACACCATGTAGCCCTGGCAGCCTCCTAGATCTGCATTTGATTCATCCAACCCAGAGCAAACAATGTGCATACACTTTTAAAGGAAGGTTTTTTGGCTCCTGGGCTACCTGCTTTCCCAAGACGCCATCCTTGTGTCAGAGCTCTCGACCTTCGAGCTGGTCCCAGATGCCATTGAAATCAATGACCAGATTGTTATTCCACTCAGAAGATTTTGGATTAGGCTCCCACCCCGTTTTGTCAGGCCGATGTGAGCAAATGTGGGTTTTCCACACTGAACGTAATCAAAACAAACCCTGCTCCCACCGGCTTGTGCAACAAATCATGCTGGGGGAATTGCTGGCATTCGGCATGATTAGCCCAAGCACAGATGCCTTCCAGCTCGTAAACAATAGCCTAAAGGATTGGAGAGGATCACAAACAAAGCACTTACAGGCAAGACAGCATTTTCAAAAGGAACTTGAGAGCTTATGTCCATTGGGGGTTTGTCTTTTAAAAATAAACCAGAAGTAAACAAATTGACAAAGTCGGCTCTGAAGAATCTAAGAGAATGAAAGCGAGGAGTCTGGATGTAATGCTCCAAAAATGAAGTTAGGGGAAAACTTAAGGCAGGACTAATGGGTCCTTTTAAACTCCTCAACAAAATGCGCCCACAGCCTTGGGGATGGGCAGGCACTGGAAACCCCACCTGTCCGTGCTGATGAGGCCAGGTGGGACGTGGAAGGGATGCAGAAGACCCTGCTCCAATTCACAGGAGAAAAAAAAATCCCTTAAAAAGCAGTGAGAGCAACAAAAGGGCTAGGCAACTTGTGTTTGTTAAGTTTTATCGGGATTCAGTCTGAAAGGGACATTCCCTGCACTGTAAGCTAGTGAAAAATTGCTGTGAATTTCAGACTGAAAACAGTTTAGTTTATGTAAACCATAGTTTCTGTATCATGCTTTTATTCATTTTTTTTAAATCTCATTTTTTTATAATAACATTTTTAAACGCAGGCTGAATTATTTCAAATTGTGTCTGTTTTCTCCTGGCCCTGGCAGAGTGAAGTAGCAAGTGCCCAGCTTCACACCCAAGAGCTCCTGCAAGGGGCCAGCAAAGTTCTTGACATTGATGGAGCTGCTCGCTCATTTAGACGCGACGGGGAATGGGAGCTGCGGCAAGAGCTTGCCAGCGTCACTGTAACTGAGATGGCATTGCAAGTAACGCCGAGTCCAGAAAGATGCCAGCATCCGTCACGCCTTCCCTGGTCCTGTGCGTGCTGGGAACAGGCGCACGCAGCAGACCCCTTCGTTTGAAAGCTTCAGCCTGAAAGGTAGCAGCTATTCTGACCGCAGAGCGTGTACGTTAGCACAAGGTATGTGCCAGGTCCTTGCCACTAGACTTTTAGGTGTGCCGAGGGTTGTTTTGGGATTCATTGAATCTCAAGCCTAAAATAATACAGGTGCAAATCCAGATGTTCTAGATAGTATCGATCCTCTAGGTTGTAACCCTTGTTCTGCGGTACTGGGTTGGGTGGGGAAGGACTCCATTTATCCTTGGACTGCTGTGGAGAGCTCTCCAAGGAATTGTGATGGGAGAGTGAGGGGTGGTGGAGAACAGGAGCTGAAGATCTTTTCCTGCTCTTACAGACTGTGCAGGGAATTGGCCAGATACGAAGGCAGCTCTAACGTACATGCTGAAATACCTAAAATAAGCCATGCAAACAAATCAGTCGTATGTTATCCAGATGGGACTGTTCAAATCCAATAATAGCAGTAAAGTGCTCCAGAACTCTGCGGAGAGAGAGATTATAGAAGGATCAGGTATAATTATAGTGCCTTATTATTACCATTTTCATCATTCTTTCTAACAAAGCTTTTCAATAGGATGAAAAAACTTCTTGCAGGAGAACATAATGTGTTTGCTGGCATTTTTTCATTCTTCCTTCCAAGGCTGTTCAAGTCAGTCCCTGTAAATGGTGTTAATAAATACCGTAATGATCTTGGACTATATTATCTTTCAGACGATACCTTCTTTAGCATCTCTCTATGGCCTTGACTACAGCAAACCCTTCTCCTGAAATGCCTCACTGTTGCTACCACTGGTGAGAACACCAGCAAAAATACCCTGCTGCTGCTCTGATCCTTGCTTTGATACATGCCCTTCCAAGCAGGGTTAAGCAACACCCTTAAAACATTAGTAGCTGCAAGTGGTTTGTCTGTCCATGTGCTGCTCCAAAGCTGGAGGAATATAGGTGGAATCACTTAGCAAGTATTCTCTACTCTGGAGAAGGTCATAGAGCCGGAGGTATGTATCTGCAAGCTGTTCTCCCCCACCTGAGTCCCGTCTCCTCTGAACACCATCAGGGCTTGTGAGAAAAGCCTGGGGTTAGCAGAATCAGACCCTGGGCAAAATGAACGTGGGAAACATGCATCCTTGTGTGCTGGCACCACTTGAGAGAAGGAAAAAGGCCTCCCGGCATTTTTTCAGCAATATCCCTTTCCAGGCCACTGCAGATTCCTGGAAGTATTGCCATCACAGGAGCCTGAGGGTGCAAGGGAGCCGTGCTCGCCACGGAGGCATGGCACAGCCCCACAGCAGCTCTGCAACCCAGCATGGACTTCCCGGGGAGGGGATTTCTCACAGGAGGGAAGTCCCAGGCGGCTCTTCCACTTCTGCAGCTCCCCTGGCCTCGGAGCAACTTAGTATGGGGAAAAGCTGTCGGTGAGTGTGTGGATGGTAAAAACTCTACCGACGCATCTCATTCTTAATCTGCAGCACTCCCTGCGTTGCTGTCCTCGTGGCCCTGATTTGGCAAAACGCTCACGCCTCTCTTGGCCGGGGGAGATGCCTGCGCCTGCGTCAAGTGTTTCGGTGCGGGAAAGCATCTCTCCCAGCTTCATGTCTCCATGCCCCGCTCACCTGCAAGTCCTGGGCAAACCAGGAGGAGAGGCAGTGCAGTTCGAACAGATGCAGCAGGCTTTGGGGGACGGGTTAGGTTTGTTTCTCGGGGCGGGAGGAAGGGGCGGTTTGCTGAGATGGGTCTTTCTCTTTTCTCCTTTTCTCCTCTTCTCTCCCCTGAGCACCTTGGCAGAGCCTTGCTCTCAGTTCAATGAAAGTAGGGCAGAGTCTAACCACATTTCAAGCTGTCTGCGTTTTTGGATTCTGGGTAACTGTGATCTCTATCTGTTCTTAGAAGAGATTTAAACAACTTCTAAACCACAGCTGGGCAGAGATAATAAAGGAAGCAGTACTGGGGTGGGGAAGGATCTCCCCAGTGCATGCAGAGTGGGGAGGGAGGGTCTGTGGGAGAAGCCGGGGGCCCGGCTGTGGTAGAGGGTCTCCACATGGCTACTTGGGCTACAGGGGGACCCAGGGGGGGCTGCCTTAGGGAAACCTCAGCAAGTATTAGAAGCTAGGTATAAAATGTGTGTGTGTGTACGTGTATATACATGCATACATACATATATATATATATAAAGAGCAAGTGGAGATATATTTAGCCACAGGAGATGGGGCTGAACCCCGCTATGGTATCCACCTAGTTCTACCTCCGTGCACTTGTTCTCACTGAGGTTGTGTCTCCGTGCAGACAGAACATACTTCCTCTTGCGCTCCAGGGTTTTCTGCATTTCCCATCTCTGTTGGACCCACATCTTCCATCACACAGTTTTCCAGGCAGGAGAGACCCCTTTCACCGGAGGGTTTGGAGTGGGTTCGGGCTCAGTTCCCAACCTCCAAACCCACAGAGAGGTTCAGAAAACCCCTCCCAGGTCTCTCCCTGCCCCACAGCAGCCTTGGCTGCTCCCGGCGGGCTCAGCAGTGCTCTGCAAGGGTTTGAAAAATAAAACCCAATGATGATCGTCTTGCATGAGGCCAAAACTACAAATCCTTGTCCTGCATTCCTGTCAGCCAGAGATGTAGACGGCAGGTGGGAAATTGGGGGGTGGGGAGGGAAGACAGAACGAAACACATTTCTATATTGGCAAAAACCCCAGCAGAGAGGCAGTTCTTCCAGCAAATGCTTTTGCCAGGATGCTTTATTTAGTTTGGATAGCCAGCATAGGGTCTGGTGGCGAAAAGATGTTTTTCCACCCTAGGAGAATGTGCTATAACAGCTGTATCAGCCTGTGTATTCTCCATGGTTCATGATAAAAGCAAAGTTGAGGAATTAATAGGAAAAGAAGCAATATTCATTTGCCAGTGAGACACTTAGCTACTTAATCCCTTCCCAGCCTTCCTCCCAGGAGCTGGCAGAGGCCTGGTGTGCACGAGAAAAGCCATGCCAATCTAAATTGGGGGTGCAACTGCATGCATGCGTCCGCTGCAGGGGTCCATGCTGGTTCCCGAGGTCGCTGTCGCTGTGATGAGGGTCATGCCCTGCAACAGGAAAGCTGCTGCAGGCTGAAGAAAGGGTCCCAGCTAAAAAAAAAAGTAGGGAAGACATTAAAAGGAAAGGGAAAAAAAAACCCACAGAAAAAAAGCGAGGGGAGGAACAGGGGAGGGAATGAGGTGGTCTGGGTGCAGGGGAGCGCAGGGTCTCCTTGGATGAGCTCGGGGGGAAGGAGCTTGGCTTTCAAAGTAGCCGTGGGGCAGGCCTGGGTACCCGGAGGCGGTCAGAAGCTGCTCCCTGCCAGGGTGTGGGGAGCCAAGGCTGGCACAGCCGGCTGGCTCAAACCTGGCCTTGCTGAGGCCAGAGCAGCTTTCCTGTGCAGACGAGGCCAGAAGGGCCATCTGGCAAGGCTGTCACTGGCAGGGACTGGTCCTGCAGCTCCCTTGCAACCACTGCCACATTGTCCGACACGATCCTCGATCCTCCCTGTGTCTGCCCTGTGCAGGACCCAGCCCCTGCCAAACCTGCACGCCTCCCACCCTTTGCCCCTTACAGAGAGGATGTGCAGCCCTTCACTTGGAGGATTTCAGGGCATGATGTGCACACCTCAAGGCGTGCAGCTGGCAAGGAGAGGGGTCGGGGGCTCCTGTTCTACGAGAGCATGGCTGGGAGCTGTCAGCAGTGTGCCCTGCTCCTGGCCAGCATCCCGCCCCCAGCATTTTTGCTGCTAATGTGAGAAAGTTCGGCCTGGCCTGGCTGTGGCACCTCAGGGCTGGTGACACATCCCGTGGCCGTGGGAGGGCTGTGCGCCTGTGACTCCTGCTCTCTGCTCTCGTACTCCCACGGGAGCCGGCGGAGGCGTGCTGCCGGGGCCGCTGATGGCAGCCGCACGCCCTTGGGGTGCAGCAGCCAGCCAGCAGCTGTTTGTGGAGGCACTGATTTGAGCCTGCCCCTGCTGAGGCAACCACGGCAAGTTAAACACCGTCACCGGAGCCTTGACTAGTGCAGCATCACCGGTTAGCCGCATGAAATAGGTGCCTGGACTTTGCTGGTCATGGAAAGTATGTAAAAAGCTTTCTCAGGAAGAATCGGCGTACAGATCATCTCTGCTTCCTCGCCTGCTGCAGCGAGAGCCCAGCCGGGGGCCCACATGCGGTGCCAGGAGGCCTCTGCAAGCTGAGAAGTATCATTCATAATAAAACCGCGCTCCTCACCAGCACTGGCAGGAGTTTCCAGAGCGCCCTCGGCGTAGGAGGGACGGCTTGCAAGCGGCTGGGGCCAGACGGTGCCAGGCGCTGGAGGCAGCGCTGCCCGCGGCTCCCCGCGCTTCGCCCCCCTGGCTGGGGGCTGCTGCCCC
>NW_008823954.1:1922804-1934597 GCF_000699105.1 Pygoscelis adeliae | reverse complement strand
CAGCCGGGCAGCTCCTGCCCCGCTTCGGCCCCGGGCTCGGCCAGGTGGATGTCCTCCTGGAAGGTGGCAGCCTGAGAAGGCAAAGAAGGCCTTCCAGGCGAAGTCCTGCTCGCCCTGGCTTGCCACACAGGCTGTAAGAGGGAGCCCGTGAAGGGGAGCCGTAGGGAATGCCGCCAGGTTGAGGCACAGCCACGCAGCATCAGCCCCCGAGAGCGCATCAGGCGTATGATGATAATTTAGTCCCGGGGAATCTTTCCAGTAGGTGAACAGAAAAAGAGCAGAAGCAGTGTGATTTCTGAGGCAGACTCATTTTGCTGGTGAAAGGGAATTACAGAAGTGCCCCCTCCCTTCCCCACGGTGGTGTCAACACCTTTCTTTTTCTGGTTTCCCCTCGAGTCGCTGATTGTTCTCTTCCCTAGAGCAGTTCAACGGGTAGAAACATAGCGAGGGCATTGGCGGCTTTTACCTCGGCATCATCCAGCCCTGCTGAGAGGCACTCGACACACAACAGTGGTAAAAATGCTGGCAGAGGTATGGCCCGCTCGTGCTGGCTCTCCTATCGCTCCTGCTGCCAGACAGAGGAAACTGTACGCCGCAGAGTCTGGGGTTAGAGGAGTCAAAGAGATTGTGAATCCTTGTGTGTTGCCGCTGGCTGGCTTTCCAGCAATGGGGGACTGAGCTGGTGGTCTCTGACAAGGCAGCAAGTCCAGAGCTGCCGTGCTGGGGAATGCTCTGAAGCGCGCTCTGCAAATCAGGCTCACTGAGTTGCTGCAGCTCTTCTCTGCACCAAGCGGTGTTTCTCTTTTGGATGGTGGTGGTGTTAAACACTCCAGCAGTAAAGAGGCTTTGTTGTGGTCTCTGCAGCATTGCTTTTGCCTTGGCTAGCAGCAAGCCTTTTGTTTGAATAAATGCTTTCCCTGGAGTTGGCTGTGGGGGCATGTGTGGGCATGTGTGTGTGTCTGCCTTTACTTGTGGGTGTACATTGGACACAGCTGTGAACAGGCAATTCTGGTAGGTTCAGCACTTGCCCAAACTTCTTGTTGTTCATGCACGCCAGAACAATGTGCTTTTCCTCACGGTTGGGAATGCTGGCCACTGTCGCGGGCTTTTAACAGCGCTTGAGTGAAATTAATGGCCGCTTTCCAGCTACAAGCAGAAACTGTTGCTAGCACCTGGCCCAATCCTGTATTTAGTCTCAGGAAGTGATCAGCGTTCGCTGCATCAAAGAAAGGACCAAGCCATATGGATCCTGGCCAGTCTGTGCTGTGGCGGGGCTACAGCCGGACAGGCAGTTCCCTCCTCATCGTGCTGCAGGGACCAGCTCACACGCAGCAGTGTACTGTATAATGCATGAGTGAAGGTCATACAATGACCTATTCCTTTGGTGCTTTGTAATTTATTTCCTTTGGCACAGGTATCCTGGTTAGTTCCACCTAAGTTTCGGGGGGGATCAGTTCAGCCCCGCTACAGGCTGGTAATAGAAACACACAACTCTCCAGCTTTTCCTCATCTTCGTCCCATTTATGTCTCCAGGGTTAAAACCCAGTCCAGAATCCCCAGACCAAATTGAATTAGAATTTAACATTCAAAGATTCAGGCTCCCTTTAGGCTCTAAGGAACAGAATGTCATCCTGTCTCGCAGTTAATAGCTGCTGGGTAGTCGTTTCAAAGCCATTTCTTTTCAGCGAGCTCTACCATAGCAAATTCCAGCAGTGAATGTATTTCTGGCCTGGCCATGCCTCTAATCCCACAGCTGAGCCTTACGTGTGATCTCTTTTGAAATGCTAGATCTATATATATATATTTTTTTTTTAATTCCAGACAGTGATATTTCTAGGACTTGGCATTTAGAGTGGCAACAGGGTTGTTTGTAGGAAGAGAAGAGAAAGGACGGAAGGAGGATGTTGACCTAGCAGCCCTCCAAACCTACTGCACTTAATCCACTTATCGCTCTGAATTCCTGAAGCAGATAAATGCTGATAACAGTTAAAACACATCACTGACAGGAGCAGCATGTTCTGTCCTCTAGAAATACATCAATGCTGGAAATTGCAAAGCTGCACACTACCATGGGGATGAGTGTGATATAAGAGCCGAGGAAGCCCTCACTGTTCAGCAGAGTTCTTCCACAGGAGGGTAGTAAGCCCCTGCCCCCTTCTCCCTCCCTGCCCTAACTACCTTGAGATGCTGTTCAGGCCTGAGAAATGCTGCCAAGCGCTGTTGTAACCCCACAGCCCCCCAGAGCCACAGCTGCCTGATCTGTACCTACATATCTGAAATACCAAGTGGGCCCCAAGTGTCTTGTTACTGCTCTTGATTGTCCTTGCTGCTCAGTGTTAAGACCTGCAAGGAGCGATTTCCAGCTGAGACCAGCCCCGTGCAGCCTCACGTCAGCATGTCTTGGGGAGAGGAGTTGGTTTTGGCTAATCTGAGCTAAACCTTCCCTGGAGGAGTGCAGCTGCTGCATCAGCCTTGCAGAGCCGCACAAAGCCAGTTGCTCCTCTCCCCATCTGTCAGGGCTCTCAGCAAGGTATCGGAGCCGTCCCCGGACTCAGGGGGCCACAGCGGCAGCAGCTGCATGCTGCCCCGTGCTGCCTCCTGCGTCAAGACCCCTTCCTCCTGAGGACCTGTCCCAGGCTGAACAGGAGAAAAAATGCTGTAAACCAAAGGTTGCTTTGGAGCAAACCTCACTCCTACAAACTCTGAAGGGATAAAAAAATACCACAGAGAGTGGTCTCAACTACGCGCAGTTTACAGGCTCATCTACCTTCTTAGGTCTTTCCCAGCACGGCCATCCCCCACCAGCCTCCACAGCCCGTGTGAGCAGGCACCCTTGAAATTGCAGCAAAGTGCAAATGTCTCACAAGAAGCGCGAAAGGAGGAAGCTGCCTAGAGAGAAGTGAAGACCTCTCAGACGTCAGGGTTTTTTTGAGTCAGACGCTGCTCAGCTGTTGCATTGCAGATGTCTTGGCTAAAAACAAGCTTTCGTCGAAATCAAAGACTCTTCATGAGTATAGGCTGCAGGATCCTCCACAAAGAGAGGGTTTTCTTCTTCAAAGGGCTCTCCTTAGACTTCCCTACAATAGATTTCTTAAGGCTTGCCTGCATTGTGAAGCTGATTCAGAGGCAGCATTGTGTGGATCTGAAACATCACAGCTGTTAGGGATGAATTCGCTGTCTGGTTGTTCTCACTTCTGGAATATGAGTGCTTTCCTCCAAAGTGACCTGGTGGAGGAGTTGGCTGCGGAGGGAAGTTTTGTGCAGTCAGGAGGACAGTGGAGCCATTCCTCTGTACTGACTGCTGGTGCGGGTACTTGTTTTCCATGTCAAAGGCAAAACAGGTGATCCCACACTTGAGTGTTCACATAACGGAGTTTAACGGTGCTACTCTGCCCTGAACCCACAACCTGTGGCACTGCTCAGTAGCTTCCCCATGTGAACAAAGCACTCAAGTAAAATTTCAAGTAAAGTGCCCTTATTCCAAAGCCTGGATGGTCCATGCAGTGAGATAATCAGGAATAGCTGTTCCAAAACAACTGTGTAAACAAATCCTTGCAAAATTATGGTAAAAATCCCATTGTGCCACTTTTAAGCTTGTCCATCACTCCAGAGTCAGTTGAATCCTTCACTGAATTTGACCACATTCACCTCAAATGGCCTCGATCTGCATCAGTCAAAACACATTTTTTTCCATATTCCAACATGGGGCTTTGGTCACTGTGGAAGGTGACAAAGTTTGTTTTAAATGCGTGTGATATTTTACAGTCATCAGGAGACAAAGCTCTATGTGTTAAAGAGCTTATGGTCTAATCTTTGGACACCCACTGGTAGGTGTTACACCATCACAATAGCACAGAGAAATTAACCCCGGTGCGGGGAGGAGTCTGACCAAAAAGCAGAAGAGCCTGCATCTGCCAGGAACAGCTTGCCAAAAGCAGTGTGTGTCCATCCCGCCCATCCCTTTGTGAACCGGAGAGGATCAACCAGCTGCCCGGGCGTGGAAATACCTGACAACCCCCCATCTCTTACGCCTTTTGGATCTTCGTATCGCTTTCTTACAGCCTTTGACCCCCATCATGGCCTCTAATCTAAAAGTCACCTTCCTGTTTCTTTGGTTGCTTCAGTGTAGAGGTAAAAAAGCGTTTTTTAATTCCTTTTGTTTACTCTCACGTTTGTTCATATTAGAGCATTTCCAGCTGCTATCTTTTGCTAATTTCCAGAGATCCCCTCTAGGAATTTGCATGCTGCTGCTATTTCTGTCTTTTAAGCATTTCAAAGCTGAGAGAAAGAATCCTCAGGAAAGGGGAAACATGGGAGAAGGGCTAGATAACCTAAATAAAATGGTTTGGCTTTTTCCCTGGCATGTTCTTCTCAAGCTAATGGCTCCTGGGATACTGTAAGAAGATGAATCTCTCCCCTGTTTTGTTACAGCAGTGCTTAGCCATGCCTTGTATAGGAATTGTATAGTAACTATATTCATGTGTGTTCTGCTGGGTGGAGATGAGGAGAAGGATGATGAATGATTTTAGAAAATAAGGCCCAGAAGAGTCCACTCGGGTTATCACTCCCACAGCGTCTGCAGGACTTTCTCTTACCGTCTTTCCATAATAGTGTATCTACTGTACACAGGACTGTGCACTCACAACGAATGAGCATGTCCCGTAGGACTGTACTGTATCTCAGTTGCTTTTACGGCTAAGAACCTTTTTCGAGTGATGTAACCTAAGCTCTTCCTTACTCTCAGGCTATTGTCCCTGGTTATGTCATCTGTAGAGTATTTCCCTTAATGTATGTTACGTCCCAACAGTCCTTTCTGGACAGTGGCTGTGCCCTCCTTCAATTATTGCCCCCCCAATGCTTCCTCAGTGCTTGGCATTCAGCAGCACTAAGTCTGAGTTGGCTTTTCTGATGCTGAGTCCCGCTGTGCAGAGGTGATGCTGCTGTTGCGATGCAGCATTAGTGCACAAGGACAGGAAAGCAGGCCTGGCTGTGCTCTGGAACAGCTTTAATGCCTTGTTTTGAGCCTGTTCATAGATGCAGAGCCCCAGGGAACCCCACCAAAAGCATGAATGGAGAAGCCTGCCCATCCCCTACTTTCTCTATCTACTTTTTTTTTTCCCTTTCTATTTTCATGTCTCTGAAAGAATCCTTCATTTTGTAAGAAGACGTGTGTGTAAGTTTCCAGTTCCCTTTTTCAAAGACAACAATGTTTTGCGCAGTCCTCCTCTTAGGTTGCTTTATGTATGTGTGGTGTTATGCCAGCTGCCAAACAAATAGATCCAGAGACTGCCTGACGTTAGATGCAGATTTGGCTGGGAAGCCAAAGAGGTCCTGTACCCCAGGCTCCTTACTAGCCCATGGCTTACTCTTAGCTTTTTTTATTTTTTTATTAAACAACACAGGGAGTGAACTATGGTGTGGTTCCCCATCTGTGCTTATTCATCCTCTCTTGTAAATCCCGACATCATTGTCTACTGAATTGCAGTGATAGATCACTTTCAACAGCCCTGTCTATGTAAGGAGGAAGCACATGAAGGGGCATGATCTCCCATCTCTCTGCCTAAGATACTGTCACGTATAGATACTTAAGATCTGCAGTCTTCTGCAGATAGTGCCCATATCTAGCATCGAGTCTTGCTCTTTGCTGCCCATTTATGGCAACAAGAGTTTGGAGTGATTAAGCTGTGCCTTATTTCTCATGGCCCCGGTGCTGGCCCCTGTGCAGAATATGCAATTTCCTTCCTCGCTTGTGCTTCAGAAATACATGGTCCCACCAGTAACACCTGCTTGCGTACAGCATGTTCACTGGCGCAGGGTCATCGCATGGGCACATGTAGATGCCCAAGCAGAGTTTTGTAACTCAGGAGTTTCAGGAGATGTCCAGCTAGTGTTTGCCTTGGAAAATTGCTTTCTATTCATCTGCTGTAAATATAGTATCACACCACTGCAAAATCAGTTCGCTTCCTGCTTCATTTCCTGTCTTTCTGCGTGCTGGCGTTGTATGGAGGAGCTCACAAGGGAAAAGGGGAAGCCTGTGAATGCAACAGGCTATCACAAATCACACAGCAATTACCTAAGAGATGTGGCAGATCACACAGGGCACATGCTCTGAATCACTCAATTTCTGACAAGGGCCAGTGCTGCGTGCTATGGGCGCGCTTCCTGACATACAGTTATTTTCACCGTGTGTGATCCTGTCTTTGGGGCAACAGTCCTCTCCTGACTTAAAGCGATGTTAGGTGACTGTTAACAATTATTACCCTTACAGGGGGAAAGGTCGATGTACAGCAGGAACCTCCAATCCAGGTTGCACTCCTAAAAGAAGGAATATCCATTCCCTGTAAAGTCATCTTCCCTTACACGCCAAAATATACCAAATTTTCAATCTTCTATTACTGGATTAATTCACTGGGTCAGAATACATCCATCTATAGTAGGTTGGAAAATGTAACCATCCCTTCTGGAAAAGAGAATACGACTGCTACCTTATCTTACGACCACAGAATCATGCCACTTGAAAACATCTTTTCTACTGGCACATACTACTGCGAGGTCAAGTGGAATAACATGCAGAAAATGGGAAAGGGAGTGTTTGTCCTTACTAGAGGTAAGTGAACAACCAGAAAGGAAGGGCAGGTGGTTAAAAATCAGCTGGATCTGGCTATGAAAAGATGATCTTTGCTCTTTTCCTCTACCCAAACACGCTATGAAGTCAGGTGGGAATAATACTTTATGCCCAATACTTAATGCCATCAGAGTTGAACGCGCTTTACACAGGTGATCTGTGCTACTGTTCCCCATGCACAGATGGGGACATGAAGATGCAGTAATTTATATCTGCCCTGCCACAGCCTCCTGGGAACAGCAGGTGTAAAGTCAGGGTCTAACCAGGGAGCCTGGGCACTGGGTCAGAGGGTGCTTTTAGGTGTCAGTGTCCAGGACACAGTGCGGTTTGGCCTTTAGCAGTGTGACAGAGATGGTTGAACACAAGGTCAGTGGTTAGGGTGCTCGCCATAATCAGAGGTACAGGTTAGGCGCTCACCGTTAGGGGCTCATGAACAGGTTAGGGGCTCACTGTAATCCCTCCCCCTTTTCCATGTGGTACAAGGGGGGGGTTGTTCCGTTAATGCGCAGACTGGAAAGCAAGGGAGAGCTTCAGGTCACGATAAGAGGAATGTTATAGAAAAGTGATAAGGACATGCATGCTGCTGACTGGCTGGATTTGCATTACTGAATGCTGGGTATGAAAAACTTCTTAGGAAGTGCAAATGCAAAGAGCTGTGAGGAAAGAGCTTTGCTAGACTGGTCAGAGGATACCTACAGTACCCACCCTGCTAGTTTGTGTGGCCTGTGTGCTTTCCACCATCTGCCTTTCTGCCCCTATCACTAAAGACCAGTTTAGTGTTTGCCAGCCTCTAACTACCACCTTTCTTGGCTCTCAGAGTTTTGTCATGTCCCTCTAATCTACATGAAGTGCAGCTGCTTATATCCTGTCTCTTTTGCATGATTCTTCAGCTGCACCCTGCTCTCTGTTCAGGTCAGATTAGGTTTTGAAGGGTGTGTGCATCTGTGCCACCATATTCTGCACTGCTTCTGTATTTTAGCTCTCTCAAGGCTCTTTCCAGGGTTAAAAATGCAGCAGGATTGTAACTTCCACTCACACTGTGAATCTTTTGCCTTCTTTCTTACAGGTACAGGGTACGTAGAGACCTCTTATGGGTGGGAAATCCTCGTTACCCTTACTGCTCTTCTTGCTGCATTGAGCATCACTGCAACAGCTCTGCTTCTGTGGAAAAGAAAGGCAAGTTATAACCAAATAAAAAGCAATACCTGACACAACCCATTCTAGGAATTTATTTCACTTGCTTCTAACTTGGCTGGATTGGAAGTCCCCATACTGAAATTTTCCATGCTGGGTGTCTGCCTCAGGTTTATTTTCTTTTTTTAAGTTCAATCTTTCTGAGAAAAAAGATTAGAGGAAAGACAAAACGAGTCATTGATTTGTCCATTAAAGAAATTCTGATAATCATTTTGACTCCGGCATGCACTGCTTTAGAGCAAGGATCTGACACAGGGCAAGAAGTCACACTAGCAGTGTGCTGGCCCTGAGAATATTCAAGGAGATGTAGCCTTGTGATGGGTCTTTGGAAAATTGCAGTTTGTGCATGCTCAGTCATGGCTCTTGTCAATTTAGCAGCTCAGTTGTCTAAAGGAGCCCCTGTGAGGCTGCCTTTCCACACAGTGCCAGTCAGACAGGTAACATCCTGTGCACCCAAGCAAGTCTGTTGCAGCCCTGGTGGCAGGAGGAGGGCAGGACTTTCCCTGTTTCTAATCCTCTTTCAAGATGGGGGCTACTCTGGTGCAAGGGCATGACCTGATTGCAAGGAGGCCGTGCAACTGCGTTCCTGAGCCATGGCTCGGGCACCATAGAAGAAAACAACCTGCAGTGTGGAGGGGATGGGGACCAGAGTCTTGGGCATGCGTTTGGCAGAGAAAACGTTAAGAGACAGAGTGAGAGGGGAAGGTCAGGACAAGGATCCCAAGGAAGCCTGTGTGGAAGTCCCAACTAACTGGAAAAAAAGAGAGAGACAAAGACCTGAGGAGCAACCTGTTTTAGTTGACTCTGCTTTGAGCAGAGGGGGATTGGACTAAGCAATCTTCAGAGGCACCTTCCAACAGCAGTGATTCTGTGAGGCTGGAAGAAGGAGTCTTGGGAGGGAAACTGGAACTGGAATCTGGAGTGAGGAAGCACTGGAGCTTGGAGGAGGGTGTTAATACTGGACTGACAGGGCCCCTCAGGTGAGCAGACCAGTGGCACAGGTTGGGACCAGCTGGGTAAGGAAGTGGAAGCTAGGATGAGTAGCTGAGGGCAAAGAGGAAACCAGGAGTGGAGAAGAAAGGATGTAGAGAGCAGGAGAAGAAAAGCCAAAAGTAGGGCTGAAGGATCTGGATGAGACAGGGGCCCTGTGGAAAAGACTCTGGAGTTGTGATACTGGAATCCGTGTTGTTTGGGGAAAACCTACTACTCCTAGTACTGCCACCCTCAGGCGTTCAAAACAGCATCCTCTGCATTCTTCCAGAGATCTCAAGGCTGGCTTAAAAAAACCTGATGTCTTTTAGAATGTAATTTGGGGATTGTTGTTTTCTAGGTAGAGTACCCCCCATATTTACTCTTTCAACCTGCTCTCTGCCCCCATGACAGCAGACTCCCTGCATGCATTGTTATGTGGAGGCTGTGCTGCTGGTACAGTCCTATGACTCCAAGGAGCATCAGGCTTCAGCACACACAGTCAGAGATCATGAGGTTGAAAACTGTCCTGCTAATCTCGTGAGACTTACCTTGCAGGCAGTCTGATGGAGGGGGAAGGAGTGTAAGCAGCAGAGTGACGAGGCTGGAGACAGGCCCCCATCTCTGCTTGCCTAGACAGTGTCTCCATGGGGATGAGGAGGGAGGCATTGTCACGACTTGCCGGCTGGCATCTCTAGGTTTTGAGGTGGGCCAGCAAGTCTCAGACCTACAGGCTCTCCTTGGGGCCTGAAGAGATCATTCAGTCATTACATTTGCCCTCCTGCAGAACACAGCCCATATTTCTCACCACAGCTTGCTCAAACCTGCTGGTTTAAAAATGTTTATCTTTAAGAGAAGCTATTTAGCATCCTCCTTAGTTACTAATGGACTGGAAAGCAGTTCATCGTTTTCATGTGATGTGAATATAATCATCCCACTTCTTTCCAAATTAGAACAGAGATACTTAGCAAAGCCTTCTGCCTTTTCTGCCTCCTCTCTTGCTTGCTGAGCAGGGCTAACCCTTATCTGTGCATGAATGGAGCGTGTTCAAGGAAAACTCATCCGATGCAAGAAACGTTTCAGAGGAAGAGAGTTTCTTCCTTCAACTCCATGCTGGTCTTGCACATTAGTGTATCACTGACAATATGTCATCATCAATGGTTGTCTGGTGCTCTTCTCTAGCCTGTGTATTAGCAAAAGCTTCCCAGCCAAATCCTGACCAAAGTCACTGCATTTTGCTGCTCTGAAATTCCCCCCCATGCTTTGAACAGGGCCCTGCTTTACTCCCTGTCCTACAGCACTGTTGTGTGCTGTTAAATACTTACACCTTCCGTCCAGCTAAGTTTCAGTGGTGGAAGTGATTTCTATGTATGCACAGAGCCCAGTTCTCCTTTCCACTGCTCCAGTGTAAGTCATCAGACTCCTCCATTTTAGCCTGTGGTGAGAAAAGGGACTGGCCCACACTGTGCAGAGAGTGCCAGCACTCTTCGCTGTGGAAGCACTCAGGGGGTGTGCGAGCAGCTGGCTTTGACAGGACGTTAGTGTTCAGTTCATCTTTGGGGAGATGGTGTTTTCTCCAAATGTGTCATTTGGTGTCTTGTCCTCAGCAGGTGTTGTGCCCTAGAAGGAACCAGCTAAATATCCTGAGACAGAAGGTGGAAACGCAGCCCCCTTCAGCCAGCCCACCACCACCACCTCCTGTCTATGACGTGAGTACCAGAATCGCCCTCCATCCCTTCTGTCCACATTGTGGTACAACCCTTCCTTTCCCTGCCCTGCCATGGTACAGACAACGCCAGTATCATGATGTGAAACATAAGCAATACCTGCATACCAGCCTGGTACTGGTGACCTTGCTCCTGTGCTCTGCCCTGCTTAGCTCCTCTCAAGACCGTGCATGTTGCGTGTCTCCATCCTGCTCCCACTCATGGCCTCCCCAATGCCAAAGCCTTGCACCATGCCCTGCTGGGCAGCACCCTTCCCTCTGCCAGCAGTGTGGCAGCACCGAGTAACAAGTGTGGGGCCAGAGAGGGTTCCTGGTGGTAGAGGTAGAAGGGTCTCGAGAATGATGGCTCAGGAAAGGGGCAGAGAGAAGTGCTCCCCACAATAAACCCAGCTGTTTAGAGCTCCTGCTGCGACACCTTCACCGGTGTTAGTGTCATGGACCACTGCAGTCCTGAGCAGGCTGACTAGCTCTCGGGGGGAAAAGGCAGGAGGAAAGTGAAGGGAGTCTCTTTTTTGGAACATATCCCTTTTCGTTGCATAGGATCTCCTTTTTCCATTTCTCAAACGGGGGAATGCTGACTGCTCCCACTCCCTGAGCCCAGTAGCATCAGCGTCATAGGTAATAGGATTGGAGTGGCCCTCCTGAAATGTCAGGCCCAGACCTCAGCTACCTCAAGTAACCATGACCCCTAATCCCATTTACAACCCATCCAGCTCCATTTAAAATGGATTCCTTTTTCTCCTTTTACTCCCATGGGAGGGCTGTTCCACTAAGAAGGGAAGGTTGGTTTTTTTTTCCCCCCCATGATCTGTGGGACAAACGAGGAGGAATAAAATGAAAGTGAGTAGAGAAGGATGTTGCCTGAATATTAGGAAACCCTTCTGACTGCGAGGTCTATAAGGGCTGGAAAAGTCTCTCTGAGGAAAACCCGTAAGCTCTGCTGCATTAATCATTTAAACTAAACAAAACGAAGCTCTGGAGAATGTACTACAGAGAGAGGCAAAGCTCTGCCAAGGAGGCAGGAGACATGATAGGGCACAGATTTGAAAAAGAGGATGGGCCTGCTCCCTTCTCGTTCTCACTTCGCAGGTGGGGGGGCACCGTTTTGTGGCCCTTTCATTTTTGGAGTAGAGGTTTAAAAGAAAGCACTGTATATTGAATGTGATATGTTTATTCTGGGCAAAAAGCAATGCTCTGGGTAAAGGAGGTTGCAGGTTATAAACCTTTCCATTTGTATCAAGTAATTTCTTTTTAATTCAGGCTTATAAAAATCCAAATG
>NW_008823954.1:1921600-1922744 GCF_000699105.1 Pygoscelis adeliae | reverse complement strand
TTTGCAAGGAGACAAAAAAAAAATCAAATCCATTTCTCGCTCAGTCGGCCTCGTCATGCATCCTTAGCTCCATCTTAATTACATGTTTCATCATGTTGTTCCATTCAGGAGGCCCCACTAAGGCTAATATAGCAAGCCAGCAGAGCCAGCCTTAGGCACAGGCAGTCCCAGGAGCTGGCTGGGCCCCTGTGCTTGCAGGAGCCCTGTGGACCCTTCCCCCGAAGCCCGTTGACCATACGCCAGCTGTGTGTGGCTCTTAGCCAGCCCGGTGTGCGGGGCAGGTGGCTCAGCCCTCTTTGGCAGAGCTGCAAGCAGCCTCAGACCATCTCCTGTGAGCTGGGGGATACCAGCCCGCCCACTGGAGGTTATTTTACCGTGGAGCAGCTGCTGCGGGGTGACTTGCTCAGGCATGAAGCAGCAACTCCCGCTGCAGACACCGCACGTGGTGAAAGCAGGGCTGTGAGGTGAGGAGGGGGGAGCATGGGGCTGTGAGGTGTAACAGGGAAGTTAATGGGGGAGAGAGGGCGAAAGCCCTGGGATGGAGACTCTGCGCTGGATGGACCCTCAGGACAGGTGAGGGGAGTGGAAAGTCGACAAACCTTATTTCCTTTGAAAGATGACTCTGGTGCCCCCCTGCTAAATTTCATTGGGACTCTGCATGGTGTAAACCCAGCCCTACAAACTGCATTTGAAATTGGGTGCGTTGTGAAAACCCATTGGTGTTAAATCGGGTGTTGAACACTTAGTGCTTAATTCATGGGGAGGGCAGAAATCTGTGGTCAGCATAAGGGTAAGCTAAGGCAAGGAAAAGGGAAAGACAAGTGAGAAGTAACTCCAAGTGATGAGATAAAGAAGGAGGTCGGAGATTAGGGGGAGGGACAGGAGGCCAGCATGTGCCAGATGTGCTATCTGTGGGGGAAAGCAAGAGGTCAGAGTCTGGGAAAAAGTCGGGTCAGGAAACCACAGTGTCCTTGCAGGCCTGGAGCTGGGAGCAGGAGCAACAGGAGGCAGCACTGGACATCAAAGTAAGGGCTTGGAACTGGCTGGTGCAGCTCATTAAATGCTCTGTGTTATCCTACACGGCAGCAAGGCTCACCCCTGGCGTGAGAAGGGTCCCTAGCACACCTTCTGCAAAGCCAATCCT
>NW_008823954.1:1905085-1921517 GCF_000699105.1 Pygoscelis adeliae | reverse complement strand
ATGCCTTCCCCACTGGCTCTTCCAGGTGCCACTGTTTGCCTCATGGTCCCTGGGGGTGGGTGTACACAGTGAAAAGCAGCAGGTAGCAAAGAGCCCTGGTAATAAGGGGGCAGCTGGGCACCCACTTTGTTCCCACTACACTGCCAGGTGTTCCTTGACCTCTTTGTCCTCCTGCAGCCCCGAAGAAGCTCTGCCTCACTGCACTGCCCAGACCCAAATCTGTATTTTCCTCTGTCTTCCAGCTTAGCTGCCTAGTTAATGAGCAGCTTGGAAATAACAATCGGAGGGACTCACTTCTTCCGCTTTACACTTCAAACAAGCTTTTTTGAGCACCAAACAGAACTCCTGCAGCGCAGGCAGGTTCCAGAACACAGGAGCTTTTCCCGGTGCGAGGGAGACAAGGAGGCTGCTCAGGGACAGGAAGGCATCTGCCAGCGGGGAGGAGAGAGGCTGTGTGCCTCCACTGTGACAGTAGCAGGTGCTCAGTGACCAAGTAAAAGTAATTAATTTGCAGATGGCGGTTGGAGACACTGGCTTTTCAACTGGCCAGCAAAGGACCACCATTGTCAACAGCCTCCATGGGAAGAGGGCTTGTGGAGGAAAGGAATCTTTTTTGGAGGTTAAAATCCAAAAGGGTCCTTCTTGCCTGTGAGTGGCTTCAGACTAGAGCAGTGAAAGAGGCCGCCTGTCCTGCCAAGGGGACATGGAGCCAGGCTGCTGGGAGCGCAGCACGCAGGATGAGGTCCTCACTGCGAGCATCACAAAGAGAATTGAAAATGAGGACGGGGAAATGGGTTTTTCTGTGTGTGCATGTGTACATGTGAATAGTTGGGAATGTCTGTGTAGGCAAGCGGGTTGTTGGGAGTGGGAAGCAGACAGGTGAAATAATTTGACTGTTCCCGGAGGAGGGGTGGGAATGGGAGAGCCGTCTGGTGCTCCGTTCACTGCGGCCCCCTCCTGTCTGAGTGCCTGTTTGTTCCAAGCCCCACTCCCAAATGCTGCTCCTCTATCATCTGGTCCTGTTCAAACCACCGTCCCGCTGGCCATGATCCTGAAAGATGCTGAGGGTTTGCAACTCCGGATGAAATGATGGGGGTTCAGGTGATTGGCAGCCCAAGAATCAAGCCTCCATGTTTTGCTCGTACTCCTCACTGTGTTGCAGGGCGCCTCGCTCCTTTGCAGTCTCTCCACTAATACCATCTGCCCCTCTTGCGGCCGGAGCTCCTCCCATCTTCCTGTTGCCAGAGAAACAGCCACCTTGGCAACCTGCTGTCATCCTTGAAACACACATGGAAAAGTCCTCCCGATTGTTATGTTTGATCCTTCAGGCAGAGCTGGAACATCACTCAAACTGACATGCATCTCCTGTGACACGATTACCTGGGGGACCAGCGGGTGCATACGCATGTAGGGCGTGTGTGTGTTTCTCTGTGTAGCTGTGTGGGACCACAGATATGTTTGAGGGCCTGAGAGTGTATTGATTTTTTTTTTTTATTATTCTTTGCTCACTCTAAGAAGAAAGGAGAGTTCTGGCTTGGAAAAAAACCCAGAAAATAAATAGAAATCATGCCCAATGTAGGGTTTCCCATTTTTGACAGCCCTTGTGCTTCAGGACCTCAGACTCACCTCTCTTCTCACTCTTGTGTGCCCAGAATAACCATGAGCAAGAGCGTGTGGGTGTCAGGCACCTAAACAGTCTTGGGCAATGTGGAGCACTGCCAGTTACCTGTGGTCCCCATGATGCACAATATCCTTCTGTGTAGCAGAGGGGTCTTTATTCTGCATTCTGGGACAATTTGGAGTGGAGGGAGGCAAGGGCATTGGCATTGTTCTCCACTGCCTTACACAGGGTAGGTAACATCAGAGCCCATCTCTGTGAGCCTGAAAAAGGAAAACAATACAGCTGCACTGTAAAGATTTCAAGGGGAAAGGATTTTCTTTTTGCCCAAGTTCAGGTCAGGAACTTCAAAATTTTGGAGATGGCAGGGGTTCCTAAAAAATGTCAGGCATGAGATGGGGAACAACCCAGTGGGCAATTAATTGTCTTAAACCTAAGTAATTTATTTGACCCCTGCTCTCTTCTTTCTTCCCTGTGCAGTGCCTGGATTTGCAGCAAGTTGATGTCTATTCTATCCTCAAGAACAACACAAACAACCCATCACCCAGAAAGAGTCCTCCAGGGAAGGTAAGGGCTGGGGCCTTGTTCTTGGAGAGTTCCCTTATGCACTGGGCACATGGGGAAAGAAAATCCACAGAGTCTCCATGGCCCTAGCAGGCAGTAAGTGTGTCTTCAGTCCCACCGAAAGGGGAAAACGGGACGTGGCATCCACTCGCCAGCTGTGCTGCACATGTAGCCTATCTTTCCTCTTCCAGCAGAACCCTTTGCTTCTGCAGCTCTACCAGTTCTGGCAGTCCCGGTTTCATGCAGATGCTTTGCTGTATGACATACGCTGAAAGGCACTGCGAAGTTTGGCATCGCTGCTCCCTCTGAATGGGACTGACGTTCGTGGAGAGTTGGCCAGATGCTGGTCCCCACTACTGCCCTTTCCAGATTATTTAGGCAGCTGAGAAGTCCTCTGGGGTAGAGGAATCTGTGCACTGGAGGCAGACCCTGGACACAGCTTTGCTTTCACCAGCATTAAGCACCTGAGAGCCATTTCATGGTAGCAGAAGCTAAGATAGTCTGAACAGAGGCTGGGCTGATACGATCTCTGTCAGCTCTGGGGCTCAGGAAAAGGCAGTGTGGGTATGTTTTGGGCTCAGATCTTCTTGGCTGGGCTGCGAATTACATGTTAGAGACAAGGAACTAAATCCACTCATAGTGAAAGTAGCTGCAACTCGGAATATGCAGGTGCTGATCAGTTGTGGGGGCCACATGAAGCAGACCAGAGGTCCACACAGCCCTCTACCCTGCCTTTGGCAGGCATCAGCTGTTTCATAGAGACAAAACTTGCATCAGGCACCCCAGGGAACATTTCCTTCCTGTCCTCAGAACTTTGTTGTTCTTTTCCCCTTCAGACCTCTTATCTGCTTAAAAAATATATTCACCCTTCTAACGTTAGAAAATGTTCCTGAAAAGTGTCGCCTGCTTCCTCCCACTGATGTCCTGTTGGGGGGAGTTTCCCAGGTTGCCTATGCAGCGTGGAGCATGGTGCCAGCTTCAGTTGGCACCATCCCTCTGCTTCATGAAGGACATTATTTTCCAGTGTCTGGGGCATTTTCACAACTCCCACCTTTTAGGAAAAGGTGGTCTAAAATCAAGTGGCCTCCTCTGTGTCAGAGCTACTTGCCATGTAGTCTAGTACCAAGGCCACTGGCCTCCTGCAGTTACTGCTGTGGCACCACAGTGGTTGGTGGTAGCAAAGGCGGTGGCAGGTATCTGATTATTGAGGGGAAGGATGGGTTGTTTTGTATAGGCTGTCTTATACCCCAGTGCATCATATGCACTAGAAAAGACAGCATCCCTGGTTTCGTGTTCTTGCTGCATTTTGAATTAGTTGGATAGGGAGAACAGTAGGTCCTGATCCCTCTTCCCTGTGCTATTTATTCTTGTCTATACCTTTATCAGCTGCCCCTGTGGAAACGATTCAGTCTGGATGATGAGATGCAGTATGTGTGTGTTTTTTTCCCTACCATGGAGCTGTCTGGGCTGTGCTGAATTGCTTGTGTGTGGCCCCAACCACTCAACTGCTGCTTTGGAGGGCAGCAGATCTGTAAAACAGAGCAGGAGCAAAGCAACAAAGAGCGAGCAAAGGAACGTCTGTGTGTGAGTGGGTCTGGCGCTGGTAGTCTCAGCCAGGGTGGGGTAAAGGTCAAAGCAGAGATGGGAGAAACAAAGGAGACGAAAGCAAAGAGAAGGGATGGGATGAGCTCTCACACCAAGAGCAGACGCCACCAAGTATCCTCAGTTCTGGTGCTGGTCAGAAGGAAGGGAAGTGTGAGTGGCAGGGCTCCGTGATCTCTGCACAGGAGAATTTGACTGTGCTTTCCACTACTGTTGCAAGCACCTTGATAAGCTTCCCTCTAAGTCATCCTGGGCTATGACCCCCTGGGGCACTTGTCCTCCAGCTGGCTGTGCCAGAATATAACAGGGTGTTTTCCCTAAGAGGAGACTTGTGGGCCAGTGGGTTTGGCCTGTGAGTGGGAGCTCGGATAGCTGAACCGTGGCTGACTCTGCTGCGGAGGGTCCAGTCCAGCCCTTGCTGCGGGATGCTGCGCATAGAGCGGGGGCTGTAAAGGGAAGCAGGGCTGAGAGCCCCTGAAACAAGAGCATTTGCATGCTGTCACGCTGGACTGTCAGCCAGCTTGGGTAGCGAGGGGTTAACCCCGCATGCGTTGGAGGTGCCTGTGCTCAGCACTTTTGTAAAATGTTTCCCTTTGGTAGTGGCGACAGAGAAAATGCTAGTGTAGGTAGGGCTTCATTCACCCGGTGGCATTTCAGCTACTTGCTGTGTAACCTTGCTTACAGCAGGCCTGTGCCACACAGCGCTTAAAATATCAGTCTGTCAGCGCCTTGTCTACACAAGGAACGGTTGTGAGGAATAGACTCAACTGTTGAAGAAACAGGATTGAGGAGGTCAGGGAATTCCTCCTTCACAGAATCCAAAGTGATTTATTTTTTTACCAAGTCCAATTTTCCCTCCTCTCCCTGTCTGACAGCTTTTTGGGGGAAGAGTGACAAGTAAAGGAGGCATCTTTATCCCTTGGGCTGGATTAGTCACGTTCGTCTCTGGCGGAGCAACATTTCTCACCGTAGTGGCTTCCGTTTCAGCGGATCACTTATAGCCATTTCTAACAGAACAAATGTCAGTGTCTGCTTATTAAGAATTAATTCATCTTCCTTTGAATAATTTTCCTCCATTTCTTTTTTCTCCTTTTCATCATTCCGCAGACACATGAGAAACAAGCAACTCTAGAAGAATCCTCTGATACATTGTATGAGAATGTCTAACAGGGAAAATCTGACCCTATGTGGACCAGACATCTTTCTGTATGGCAGAACTACTCTCTTACATCCCCAGTTCTCTGCAGAGATCCACAGACTTCAGGGCACAGCCACGAGGGACTTGTGAACCCCTGGCTTCTTCTAAACTGCCCTTCATTAACAACAGAATGCATCTGTTCAAATCCCACCGGGGCTCAGTCTGCACTGATGCAGCAAAGCTATTTTGCAGCAAAACCGTTTGATGCAAAAAGCAAGGCTGCTTTTGTCAAGCACTCGCACGTATCTTAGAAATGGTGCAGATGGGATCTGTGCAGGTTTCTCTCACCTGGCCTGGCTGAAATACTTAAATCTTGATCCTCTGTAAATGATAGGACAATCCAGAGACCTTCCTGCTTGCTGGCTTGATCTTCCAATCCCGACCTGCAGCACTCCATCTGATCCTGTGCCTACAGCTTTCCTGACATGGCCATCAGGCCTTCATGCATAGTTTAACTGAGATCCAAGCATCCACCTGCCCATGTTTCCTTTCTCAGGAACCCCACAGTGAAACATGCTTTCTCATAATCTGCTAATCCCATCAACTAGTCACAGATGCCTGCTGTGACCATACTCAGTCGACTCAAATCAGTGCCTCCGAGTAAATGCTTTCCCTTCAGCAATATCAGCAGTATACAGTGAGGACTGGATGCACCGACAGAGATAAAGATGGAAAAAAGGAAAACAGAAAATATCCCTGCCTGGCAACATGTCTCAGTGGCACTGCCCTTTCCAGAACAAGGAAGAGGAACAAGGAGGTGGGAACCCAAGGAAACTCCCTTGCTGGGGCTGCATAAGCCAAGCGGGTCTGGGGCCAGGGTCCAGCCCAGAGAAGTTCAAGCCGAGCTCCCCAATTTCCTGTTCTTCTTGGCAATGGGCATTGTTATCACTTGGGATTTTGAGCCTCTGTGGGAGCAGGCATGCTACCCCTGCCCCACCAGAACCAATAGGTTTGCCTTTGTTTCAGCTGGCCAGTATTTCCCAACAAGGGTATAAGGCTCCTTTACCCCCGCCCCCATATATTATTTGGCCAGACAGACCAGTTCTGAAACTTAGAATGACTGAGGGAGGAGGGAGGCCCTAGGGGTGAATTTTCTATCCAAGCTTTCTCTCCTGTCAGCTGGAACTTCCCTACCATTTGTGCTGATGCATATTCTAGTTCTGATAGGGAAGAGGTTACGTTAAATATCCATATAACACGATCAAACCAGTGGATCAAAAAGCTGAGGCTGTTTTATCTCAGATTAAAAAACAAAATAACAACCAAACAAAACCAACCCAAAATAAGAATATGCAGCATAACTTGAGAGGAATCATAGATACCTCTTTAAAGAAGAAGATCAAATTAAAATTGAGCTCCAGGGTCATAGGACCCTCTCTAGTTGAAGATAATGTTGCTATGCATCAGAGATAGAGGCTATGGAAAATGTCTCCAGGGCCTCCAGCCTTCCTATACTATGTTTAAAGAGATAATCCGCTTATTGCTTTGCTCTTTTTTATTAGAAGAGATTTCAAACATGCAATTTGGACTTTCTTTAACCACAGGAAAATGCTTTTTCTCTTCCCAATGTTGAGGAATTCATTTCAGAAAGAGCAATGAATAGACAGCATGGCTTATTAAACCCGTTTTCCATTTGTTAAGTGATCGCGACAATTATAAATAAATATTTTTGAAGTCAACAATTTCAGTGTTTACTAATATGACCTGAAAACCTTTGTGTTCACAGAAGAATTTACAGAGGATTGTACAGGTATAACAATTCCTTTCCTTAACAAATTTGAAGAAATGATGAGATGAATTATAAATATGTTGCAGTATGGCAATAAAATATTCAGCAGAAGCTGGTGGATTAGATGAAAAGTGAAAACTTTCAAAATAATGCTGCTTAGGTTTTGTGTTTTGCTTTTTAAATTTTACAAATGCTAAAAATACTGGGTGCTACTGGAAATTTCCTGGCAAGCATCTCACTTTGCAGTGAATTGATTTGTCTTGTCTTTCTGTTATCTTTTTAAATAGTGTGTTTCTTACATTTATGCCTGAACAATTCTATATCTTAAGTAGCTGAAGCTGTTTAAAATGAAACCTGAAAAGAAGAACAGTATTTGGAATAGAAAAGGCTATTCTAGAACAGTCAGTGCTGAAGTACTGGAAGAATCACACCAGCTTCTGATCAATTAAGTGAAAAAGTAACAATTTCCAAGAAACACTGGCAGGTCTGGGGATTTCAGCTGTGTGTCAAAGCGTGCCAAAGTCGGGGGGAGTCGCTGTGTTGATTTCAATGGGGTTTGGATTGGCCCTGCCAAGGGTAAAAGGCTGCTGCATGAGAAAAGGGAAGTTTTGAAGCTACGTAGCCACAAGCTAATATCGCTGCTTTAGCACTGTGGGCCATGGGCAGCCGCAGTAGCATCAGAGTGTGTGAGAGAGAAAGGTATAAAGCAGAAGACTGTGAGAGCAGGGTTGTTTTTAAATGGTACGGAGTTTGCCAAGGAGGAATGAGGAAATGCCTTCAGGCACAGGTAGGAGAGACTAGGAAATATAATTTAGATAATATTGGTATAGCTACTTTGTAGCAGAGATTTGTTCAGGAAAAAGGCAGTCATTCGGTCTTTCTGTCTTACCTAGCTCTATGGCCCATGAGAATAGATGCAGAAAATGAGTATTACTAGCAACAGGAAAGGAGTTAATTTTTAAGTGTTGAGCAATTTGAAAAAAAAAAGAGAGAAATTAAGGATCAGCTCCCCCAGCTCTAAAAAGGTGAGAGGTGATGACTGGCTTGTTGTGTTCACTCTACACGTTTTGCTTTAAAATGAATGTTGAGAATGGATTCCTCTTAAAAACTGTGTCCCTAAGGACCTCAGCTCCACTTGCTTCCCCCAGCATGGTGCTGTTATGCACAGAGCATGCTCTCAGGTTACAGTGGTATAATCTTTGATTCCCAGGTGTTGAATTATCCCTTTGTATTGACAGGATTTCAGGGAAGTGGAGACCCATTATCAAAGTAAGCAGTGGTGTGAGGTGGAAATGTGCTGCCTGCCTTCTTCTAAAGGAGGTGCCGTGTTAGCACTAGGATCCTTTGCCCTCTCCACCAGGTGTAAGCCTTGGTTTTGAGAGATGCAATCTCTCACCGTGATCATCCTCAATGTGTTGTCTTAGCTGGCATTGCTGCAAAGGATGTTGGTGACACTGAGGTTATCTAGTCCCTTTAAAACAACTCCTTCACAATGCTTTGCAGCAAATCCTAATCTGAGAAGGCAAAAACCAGGGTGCACTTGAGTGGTTCATTGGCTTGTTGGTTTCATCCTTTTCTGCAGAGGACAAGCTCTTGCATGGGTACTGTTCTGTCGTATGAAACATGCCAACTATATTTTGCCTTTATCTGTAGATAAGAAAGACCTTGCTGTGGTGGATAACGACAATGAAATGTATGTCCAAGGTATAGTCCAAGGTGTTCTCCTTCATCGCTTCTTTCTTCTACTCTTCTTTTTCCTTTTCAGGGGTGTCACTACTGTAAATCATCTCCAAATACGCAGCTAGGGCTGGTTCTTTATCAAGGGAGGTGCTTGACTGAACAGCACTCAAGTGAAATGGTTATTACTGCTCTGGTTTGCACCGCTGTCCCACCCAGCAGTGCCCTAAGGGTGTGCAAGTCTAGGCCAAGGGCAGGGGTCTCTTCTTCCTGCTGGGCTGTCTCTTGGAAAGACCTGGTGTTTCTTCAGCGCTTGGCCACGCAATACTGTGGCCCTGTGAGACAGGGATTTAGGAAAGGCAGTGAGTGAAGCCACCAGATGGTGCCCTAGGTCCTCTCTGCTCCCTTTCCTGTCCCCTGCCTGCCCACATCCCCCTGCCAGCTCCCCTGGTAGCCCCCAGACCACAGACTCCCGGGGGTGGGCACCTACAGCCATGCAGAACATCCCCAGCCATGACTGTCTTCTACCCCTGGGGTCGGTGCCTCTGGCACCCCTCACAGCTCTGCACCATGGCCCAGGTGCCATGTGAAGAGATGGGGACAGGACAGGTTCCCCTCCTTTGCATCCGTGAAGTCTGGAGAAATGGCTTCATCGGATACCAGTGTCTTGGCACAGGGCTGCCCGTGTGAGGGACAGGAGAGTGGCTGCTGACACCGTCATTGGATCAGACTGGCATCTGAAATGCAGAATTGGCCAGATGTTGGGGGCTGCTTGGAGCTGCCACCACTTTCTTTCACTGTTTGGAAACGGCACCTTATCTTGGGTTTGGGAAAATTTACTGTGTGTCCATGGTGAAAAAATCCTTTGCAGCATATGCTGCTCCTCTTCTTTGCTGTGTCAGGAAGCTGATGAAGGCTCAGAGACCACTCTTTCTGTGTTTTGGGATTCTGTGGTGGTCAAGAATTGCTATGCACAGTGAAGTATCATTAAGAGTTTATAAATAAAAAAGGAGAAGGTCAGAGAGCACCAGTGACTACCTAATCTCCAAGGGAAGAGGAGAATGTGAACCCTCAATGTCTTCTCTCGTTTGATTCTAGGGCAAGCCCGTCTCCACTGTCAGGGATAAAATGTTTTTCTTTGTTAATGATAAAACAGAAATGCAGGTTACTATTAGTAACTAGTATGTTACTAGGTACTTCACTATTAATAACCAGGCCTTAAGCTGCCAAACTGCGTTACGAGCTGTGGATCTGCAAGGTTCACAGCACCAGTGCTGCAACCACACAGCCACCTGGCGACAAAGTGTGATGGTGCTTTGACAATACCAGGCAGGTTCCCATGAAAAGTGACACAAGAGGGCAAGTTGTCAGCTCCTGAGGCAAGGACCACTTAGGCAGGAGGGGAGGGCTCCCGTTCCAGGAGGGAGTCTTTCTCCTCACCAGCTGATGAACCTCTCCTGGAGCTCCTCTTTTTCTTCAGCTCTTTGAAATATGTGGATTGTGTTGTATCACTCTGGGCCGCATGAAGATTTGGATATAGAGCTGGTAGGGCCAGGCAGGTCAGCCACCCCGCTTTAAGGAGTCAGAATGTGATTATCCAAATTGGAACAGGGTGAACGTGGAAAAGCTAACATATGGGCTTCTTCAAAACGTTATGTCCTCTGGTTTCTATCCCATCTGAAAGATTTGTCTACCTACAGTTTTATGCAATGATATCTAAGCACTTTCAGGGGTAATATTGTACCCAAAATACCTGTACCACAATGAGTGTCCCTCCCTTGTGAGGGAATTAGCCCTGTAATGCAGCTAACAGTGCTTTTGGCACAGACATGTGCCATTAAAATCAAAGATTTCAGAATTCCTTGCAAGGCTCAGTATGACATTTCAGCTTCATACATGTAAAAAATGGAGACTCAGGAACCTAACGGAGACTCAGGAGGTTAAATGACTTCGAAAATTGCAGAGGGTCAGAGGTGAAGTCGGGAACAGAATTCAGGTTCCTATGTTATTTGTATCAGGTTGTCCAGGTAGGAGCCAGTAGCTGGGTAAGTAGGAGCTGCTGAGCTCTTTACAGTTTAGGAAAAAAAAAAGTTTCTTCCTGAGTCACCAGCACCAGTTTCTGCAGCGCTTTGCTTTTCATTTTTTATTTCTCATGCAGGTATCGATCAGGCTCATGTCTGCCTGGCTGAGGTCTGTTTGCTGAGGTAGCAGAGCTGCAGAAGAAGTTGCTGCTCTTTTACAGAGGTATCCACCATTTTGGCAATAAGGAAAGCTCCTCAGAGCCAAATTACCGTGGAAAGCCCAAACGTGTATGCTGTAATTTCCCAAATAAATGTTTATGGAGGGAATGTGCTGGGTTGCTGCTCATCCACCCCATAAAGTCTTCCTGATTGCTGAAGAAGTTCCTGAGCTTGTCAAGGGGGTTTAGACAAGGAAGAGCAAATGGCTGCAGCTGAGTCGCAAAGGCACTCTCTGCTCCCGTGGAAGTGAGGCAGGGAAGTCCTTACCATCCCAACAGTTAGATGCTGGAGAAGAAGGAGGCGTGAGGAAAGGTGATAATGCTGATAATTACATGAATGGAAATGCTTGCCATTCTTTTTAATGTTTAAAGGAAACCACAGTTTTGAGGTGATGTAATTCCTGCTCAGTTGGATTGTTTATTCAAGCAGTGCAGTGCTGCGCTAGCACATGGGGAAGAGAAAGTAAAACTTCAGCTCGGCTTTTACTCCCTCGGGATTTCTGTACGCTTTCAGGCTCATTCAGGTCAAGGCAGGGTGTGAATCTGAAGTACAGCAGCTCTTCCGGCATGGCCCTCTGTACAGACTGGCCCTTTGCTAAGGAACGTGCAGAACGCAGATGGGGGTTTTGAAGAAACCAGTTTAATACAAGGAGTGGTAACTCTTCTTCTTCTCCTCCCCAAAAGGTTTAAAATAATCTTGCTGTCCATAAAATCAGGTTGGCTATTTTGGGTTCTTGCAGAGCTAAAATGGATGCAGCATCCCTCATTTCCAGTCATGATAAGTCACTAGATATCAATTCTTAATTGCTTGATTAATCTTGAATTTTCAGAGCTGACAGTGCCTGTCCTAGCACTTAGACGAAAGCTACATTTAAAAGAAAGGAGAAAATACTACTTTTTTTTTTTTTTTCTTTAAACATAGCCTGCAAGATAAGAGCATGAAATTACAGAGAGGTTTGTAACATATGTTGTCCTGAGAAAGATGGGCCGTTAGGCAGGGTGCAAGTGAAACAGTCAGAGGTTCATGATAAACTAGGGAGGGGCGATGAATTAATTTTTGCATATGCTTCAGCAATTCATTACAAGACTATCTCAAACCCAAATGTTAGTACACTTACATTTGATGTATGCTCGTGCATGTTAGGCCATGTTTTTCATTTAAATAAATAAGCAGAAAGGTTTCCTTCATGAAGATCGTGACATTTCTATGTAGAGAATGGCCATTTAAGGTCAACAGTTATGGGGGACTATACCTTTGTGTGTTTTGTATATGGTTGGACTGATAATTATCACTGCAGATGCCTCCCTAAAGGGTGTTGTTAAAAAAATGTAGACCAAATAAGAAAAGATATTCAAACCCCTTATAGAACATTTATAAAATTGTTTGGGCTTTTTTTTTTTTTTTTGCTTTCCCCCCCCCCCCCCAAAGCGGGAGTGTGTGGGGCACATCCAGGATGAGCAGCAACATGGTATATCAGCCCTTGCTTGGGAGGAACATATTATACTGTCAGGTCTCCTTTTCTGTATGACAGGCAGGCCAGAATATACGATGGCACAGTGTGATGTGAAGGTGTTACGGGTACAAGTTCAAGTTGGCTTTCCTGTGTTAGAAAAAGGACTTATCTTGATCTCATCCCTCTAACTAAGGAATAATAAAGCCTCTGATTTTTTTCATTCCAATTAACTGCTGTGTCTGGATGCCACAGTCTTCTTGGGAGAGGTAAGTGCTGTCCAGGACATCTACTCTACTTGTAATCCAAGGGAACATTATGGTGACAATATTAAAACACAGGAGTGCCATCACCGCTGTTCTTACCAGATGATGAGCCAGTGACCTCTCAAGAAAATCCCAGTGGTAAAAGGGAAAACTTCTGACAATACACCCCCCACACACACCTCCAACCCCTCTGAATACAGCACTCCCTCCATGGTTACCTGCTGGAACTAAGCATGGTTATTTTGGTCTACAGGTGTCTCCAGCAGTGGTGTAGAGAAGGGAAAGTTTCCACCATGTACCGGGCTGAGACCTATTGCTCTGCAGATGTCCCAGTTAGTGGGCAGTTGAACGGTCCCAAAGGCAAATTGTCCTCATCTAATCCCTTCCTGCAGTCAGGGTTTCTTAAGTGGTTTCTTGTGCGCTTTGCTCCATCCGGTCTTGTGTGAATCAGGTGATGGGAGCTCCTCTGGGATGCCATCTTGCAGTCTTGTAGATTAATGTTTCCTTTGCTTAATTTAATTTACATTTATACCATTTATACTCCTTCAGACAAGCCTAAACAGTGTTTCTTGCTCCCTGGTGCTTCTGCACCCCTGAAGTTCTCATACACAATTCCCGTGATGCTCTTCACAGTTGTTATTTGGCCAACCTACACACGTTGTAATCCCTTCCAGCTTTTTTATCATTTTATGTTCCTCTTTTTTTTATTTCCCTCCAAGTTGTTGACATCTAGCTAGCACCGAGTTGTCCAGAACTAAACATGTCTTCAAACTGCGGTCTCACCACTATATTAAAAAATGAGACTATCGCCTATATCTCTGAGAAGAGGTCTCTGCCTTTACAACCCCAAATTAAATTAACTGCATGATTTTTGCTGCCATATCACATTGCAAAAACATATTAAATCTGCTGTCTACTGTCTCCCTGAGGTCTTCTGGTATTTCTGCTTTCAGTGCTTGAGCACACAGATGATTCCTCTCTTCACCTCAGTTTCTATCTTTCAGTAGCTTGTATGTTGTACCTACTGCCTTTTTAGACACATGGGATCGTTCAGGGTTCCTCTTTGAGGAACAGCAGTGTGATTCCTTACACATAAGTAAATTCTCTCTATTTTGTAGCATGAAATAGTCTGTCTCCACCATTTCCCCTCCAAGCTGTCCTATGATAATCTGCCTCAGTGCAATTAAAAGGCATGTTGCTCTTTTTGTTTTCCAGATTTTGCTATTTATACCTGTATAGAGCGCTGGCCTGTATGTTAATAATCTGCAACAATCTATTTGAACCTCACATACCGAGGATCGTGGGTTGAAACTCTTTCTGGAGAAAGGGAAACACTGTTCTTTCCTTAGGAAGTTTCTGTCCCAAATGTCAAGAATACAGATTAGCTTTTCTTTGGTGGGGAATGACATACTAAAATGTTGCTTTGTGCAGGAGGTGTCTTTCTACGGGTGGCTCAATGCTCTGAAATTAACTTCCCTGGGAAATAAGGTCTATCACAGAAATTGCCATTGTCCCCATTTTCTCTGGTATAAATGCAGAGCAATATGAATAGAGGAAAGGAAAAAAAAAAAACCACCTCATGAAACCAAAACACTTTGCTCCATGCATCATTTTCTTCCTGGGGAGAGAACAAGAAAAAGAAAAACAAACCCTCCATGTGACAGATGTTAGTCAGATCAGCTAATGCAGTGCTAGAAGGTACTTGGATATTATGTTTATGAAAACAGTATAAGAATCGATACAGAACAGAATACATTTTATTATATTCTATTTCACAGATAAGAGAATCTGGAAGAATCAGTTAGAGGCAAGACATTAAAAGTAAAAGTGGTGTTGTAGCCGTGAAGGTCTAAAGATCCTAGGGAAGCAAGGTTTGTGGTGAAAGGTAGTATCTTTTATTAGATCAACTGATAGAGCTGGAAAAAGCAAACAAGCGTTTGGGCTCGGAGTCTCTTTATCAGATCTGACAGAAAGCAGCAAAATTCAAGCTAACTACAGGTTAGATGCAATTACTCTTAGTTTAAACTAATTATATTAATCAATTTGACCACTTTAGAAAAAAAAGGAGCACCCATGGAGCGGAAAGGGGTGTGAGCAGAAGTGACTGACAGGCTGCTGGTTCTCTGCTGGACCACTAGCAAAAAAGGGTTGTTTGTGCTGGTGACAAAGGGAGAGGTCAGCAGGGAGGCTGCAACGGGCTAGGAAGGCAACATCTCCGTTAAATCCATGAGCTGTAGCATCTAGGGATTATAAGTTTTAATTCCAAGCTTTATCTTTTGGGAATATTTTGTAGGTCTCCTTTGGGATAAGGATTGAGGGGTTTGAGTTGTTGCTGTCTGACAAACATTCTAATGATGAGTACGTGTTTCTCTCCTTTATTGGCTGGCTGTACACGCTCATTCTAAGACAGCAATTATTTAGTTTCATTCACATGGTTTCTGTGGGGGTCTCTCGTGTGCTGGATGAAGTGATGAACTGTAGAGATTTGGGACGAGTACATGCAGGAACAAAGAATTTCAGCGGTTTTGCTGTGGGAGGAAGGGCATTGATTATGCTGTCTGTGGAGCGGTACTGGCATATTTCATGTTTGATGCTCTGGCAGTATCTGGTTCTATTTCATGTGTTTTCATCTGCGGATTTGCTTCCTGTAATGAGCTGGGAAAGGGAGAGCCTGAAGGTTAGGAGAAGAGGCACCGGGAAAAAAATCTTTCAGAGACAGTAATTTAAAAGATTATTTTATGTGTGGATTTTAGCGTGGAATATTATCGCTATCAGGGGCACGTGGTTGCGGGAGGGAATGCTACAGTAGAGACGCTAAAATAAAAAGCAGAAAAACAAATTTGCAGAAAGCTAATGTGGTCAGAGACTTTGCCAGTCCTTGTTAATTTCGGTTGCACTAGACAAACACCAAATAAACCTTGATCCCGTGAAAAGTGATTTTCTAAAATTGCTGTTGTTGCTGTCGTATCTTTATTGTAGTAAATTTGTATCTATTTTGCTGGAAGAGTGACCTTGCTGGATAAAGCAGATCACCAGTGTTTCCCTCAGAGCAGGTGCAACAATATCTGCAGGGCTGGCTGAATCTCACAGCTTCTTGGTGCGCTTTGGATGGCTGCTGGTCTTATTGCATCCGCTTTATAGAGGAAGTTTTACGGTCTGTAGGTTCTTGTGTATGTGCTAGCTTCCAGGGTGCCATTTTTTAATGTCAATTGTGGTGTCTAGAAAGCTGATGCCAGTGTAGGGGCAATCTTGGGACTGACTAGAGCAGCAGGGACGCTGCTCATTGAATTTGCAGTTGTATTTGATGAAGGAGTCCAAGGTTTTCTGAGCTGTCCGCATTTGATAGAAATGTCATCTGTGTTTCCTATATACAGCCTGGCTTGGTGGTGTAATGTTTTTCAGACTTAGCTTGTGAAGAAAAATGGCATATCGGGGCATTAAAGAGCTGCAGGAAGGTGATCTTTCTCTGCCCCCCACTTAGAGCTTGGCAAACAAAAGGAGATGACTAAACGCTGTCTGAAGAAGAGAGCTGGATGCTTGCTGCATGATGTAGCAGATATGAAAATTTCACATGGTTCAAAAAAAAAAAAAAGACTGAATGCATTGAAGAAAAATCCTTTGGAAGCTGTTAAATACAAAGACCCCAGCTGTGGGTCAGGAAGTGCCTGACCACAGGATCACTAGGTCATGGGGGATTCTTCTCGGGCAGCATCGGGGTCTGCTTGTGGAGCCGCCAGACTGTCTTACGGTTTGTCTGTTCAGCACTCTCGGAGGCAGGATGCTGATCTGACTCAGTACTGCTATTTCTCTGATCTCTTCTAGAGAAAACGAGGGGTTTTCCTCTCTTTTATTGCGAGCCCCAACTAGAACGCACATAATTACGATTTTATTTACTTTCCAGACTGCTGCGGCAGGCCCAGGCCTATGCATCAGGGCCCGAAGTGCAGCAACAGCAGCCTCAGGAGGGGAACAAGCCCACTGTTCAGGAGTCCGTTTTACCCACTGCTCCCCCACGCTAAAGGAGGCCGGCGAAGCCCCTGCCTACCTGACTCCCCTGCGGCACCCGAACCACCCCACTAGCCGTGCGG
>NW_008823954.1:1903497-1903912 GCF_000699105.1 Pygoscelis adeliae | reverse complement strand
GCAGGCTGCCGCTCATCCTCTCGCGTGGGCTTCTGTCCGGCTGTCTGCGTGCAGCCGTCGTTAATCCCCAATTCCTTCATATTATTTTCTTTTTATGGCGAACAAACAGTTAACGCCGTGCGGTTTTGTGCGTTGCCTCCCCCCTCCTTCCCCTCCCTTCGCCCATCTTCCACCCCACTAATGGACCAACATGTGACCTTCCTGGCTGTTAAGAAGAATATTAAGGTGATCTTTATTTTTGTTAAAGCGCCATCCCGCTTATGAGCTGCTTTTCCCAAGCCAGATTACTGCTGGCGGTGGTAGGCAGCCCCTCGCCCACCCGGGAACTTGCCCACCGGGACTGTGACGGGAAGTTGTTGACAGCGGCGGGGGCGCGCCCATGTGCCACACACCCCTCCAACGAGCGGCCGCCCGG
>NW_008823954.1:1888724-1903393 GCF_000699105.1 Pygoscelis adeliae | reverse complement strand
CCGCTGACGGGTGTAAAATACCCCGGGCAAGGCTGGTGTCTGAAGCCTCTTCCTGTTTGGGAGGCACTCTCCCCTGGTTTTGCTGTGTGTGTGTGCTGAGAGTGTCATGCTGGGAGGGGTGTTGGGGGTGTAGAGGTCAGGGGAAGTTTGTGGGTAGGAGAAGGGGGTCCTGGGGAGATGGGCTGGGGGTGCAGGAGGGGCTTGAAGGGAGCTAGGGTGGCACGGGGGCAGGCTGGAGGTTGGGGAAGAGTGGGCAAGGGGAGAGCACGAGTGATGGGAACGGGGGGCTGTGGGCAACCTGGGCAGGGCGCTCAGCCCTGCGAGTGCTCTCCCCTCTTTGTGTGTATGGCGTGGTACGATGCTGCTGAAGGGAATGGTTTTACGTGAGGGGCTTCTTTTTTTTTTTCCTTTCTTCTTCCTTTTTTTTGACTCACAACCCTCTCCGCTGTGACATGAAAATAATTTGCTCTTGGGCACAGCTAGCATCTTCCTTCATATGCCAAGTGGCCACCTGGCTTGAGTCTTAATGCAGGCGCCTGTTAACCCTGGCTCTGTCCAACTGGGAGTGTCCCAGGGAAGGAGTCTTCCCCTGTGTGGTTAGTTTGGCTTGCGGGGACGGAGAAGAAACCACAGTTCCCTTTCAGAGGAAGGTGCTAGGCCAGCCTTGATAATTGTGTTAAATCTCTTTAAGTCAAAATTAAACATAAGTAAAGCTACGAGGTGAGGAAAAACAAGCCATCCGGTGCCTGTGAGGGCAGAAACAGCCCTGGCAAAGCCATTTGTGTTCAGGTGGTAGGGCAGGACTGTGATTCAAACAGCAGGAAACCGATTGCACACCAGGGAAGGCTGAGGGTGTGTAGCACCTTCCAGTGCAGCTAGTGTGTCCCGAAATGTTTCATATCTCCTCTCGCTGCAGGCTTTGGAAAGAAAGGGGGTGCATGAGCGAGAAGGTTGGGCAGATAGTGCTGTCAGCCTCAACTGTTCAAAGACTACGACTTAGCCCGCTCATGCCGCCCACCCCAGCGTTTTTAAGGAGTGGCATTGGGGTCCGTGTTGGCATCCTTCAGGGTGAACCAGATTTGCAAGCTCATGCATATCTTCATGCAGGCTTGGACCTGGATTTGATTTTTAATGAAATCCACGAATCTTATGTAGTGTAACTTCAGTTAAAGCAGCAAATGCTCCAAAATACGGGGCAAAACTGTGAAAGCAGGCAATGCTGATTTTAATTGCTCACTTTTCCCCAACCCCTTCTTTTTCTAAGATTTCTGTCCTGACTGCCCTCCCTTTGCGGGGTGTTTCTTGGTCGTGGTGGGGAATAGAAGAGAACTTGTCAATAGCCAGCTCAAATTCTGTTGATTAGTGCTGAAAATATGACTGATTTTTAATGTAACCGGCTGTGTCATGAGAGCCTGGACTGGGACCCTGACAGTTTGTTTCGTGTGGGTCATTAACTGCAATGGAAGACTAATGACTGTGGCTGACAACTTGTGTTTTCACAAAATAGGAGAAAAGATTGGCTTTTCCCCTCGAGCGGACGGGAGGTTTGAAGTGAAAATTAGTTCGTCTGTCCCTTCCCTTCAAAAAAATGTACAGCACGTTTTTGAAACTGAGTCATCAGGTTCAATTTATTTCAAGTATTTTTAAGCTATTGTGAATTTGATGCACTTTGGCCACATGCTCACTGGAAATTGTAAGACAGTCTTGCTCAGGTTTGCCCTGGCTGGGCTCGAAAAGGTGATGAGGGAGTTTCCTTGCTTGCAGCCCTTTTAGATCCAAGCAAAGCACAAGTGTCTTAAGGGCGGGACAACTGCCACACAATACCCTCTCTGCAGAGGTGGTATAGGAGCAACATAAACTATCCAGCCCCATCTTTCTGGGCAGCCTTTGCTGACAGGGGTGAGCTGGCAGCAGGTGAGGTCGGAAGCAGGAAGGGGTGGAATATTTTGATGCCCTGTGCTCTGGACAAACTGGTGAGGCTCTTGTCCATCAGCCAAGCTTGTGCTGAGGGTCCTGCTGCCTCCCCCTGACAGACCAGCATTACCTTTCGACTCTCTCTGAGCTGTGCTTCTTGAGAGGTGTAGCACAGGGTTGGATACATGGTGTGTGGGGGGGCAAATCCCCCCCCCAAGTCACTTTGTCATGGAAGTCATAACAGGGATGCACAGCTTCAGGAATGATTATTAGTGTCTGATGACCTGGCCAGGATTGTGTAATGACACTGAGTAAGAGATAAAAGGTTTTATATCCCATAAACTTGGTTCTCGCTTCAGGGTGAACCACAAGGCTTTTGAAAATGTGTGAGTTTGACGGCTCTCTGGTAACTGCAAATAGGTGTAAACGTTAATCACTTGAAACAGGTCCTTAAAAATAAGAACAGTCACAGATGCAGGCTATAGGCAGGAAACTGAAAGAAGAGCTAATTGCTATTTTTTGGTGTATTTTTTAAATCACATTTAATCCTGCATATATGATTCTGCGAGTGACCCAGCAGCTCCAGCAGTTTATTCATTTATTTAAAACAGCTTTGTAGTTCACCTTGAAAACCACTTCCTGCCGTATGGTTATATTATTTCCCTATGCCATGTTTTTTGCTAATTATCAAGCCCATTTGCTTTAAAATAGGTGTTTTTATTTTCACAGCCTTGTCTGCCTCTCCTGCTTGATCCTGCCCTGGAGTCAAGAGGCTGTGTCTGTTCATTCTCCATGGCAACAGGCTGTGATTTACTTATTTCAATTTAATTAAAAAGCAGCTATCAAATTCTAGGCATCTTATATGTTCCTTATATTAGAAAAATATCAGTGGATCAGTCTCCATAACAGATCTACCAACCTCAAAAATAAAATTCTCAGCCTGAGCCACTGGTTTCTTTCCCAGTCTATCCCCTTTGGAAGAGCTTAGGAGAGGGAGGAGTGCTGTGGCCTGTCCTCAGGTGGAGTGGATGGTGGCTGCTGGACTGGGTTCGTGGTAGGAGTCGAGTTCTGGACTCCCGTAGCATTGCTGGTAACATCGGGGTGCCGGTTTAAACCGCAGGACTACCTTTTCAAGCTCATTAGGTCGCTTCTCTCCTCCTTTTGTTGTTGTGCAGCTGTTGGGAGGTTTTGGGGCTTGATGGTTTGGCATGAACAGCCCTAGATCTTTCCTAGAAAGGGGAGCATGCGTTGCATGCTCTGTGCATGGACTCCTGCTTGCTGGGGCAGGCACTTTCCGCAGCGGCTGCATCTGCTGAGCCATTTTCGGGGTTAGTGTGAGGTTGTGATGCTGTTGCAGGCTTGGGTGGAAAGGGCACAAGTATCAGTGGGCACAAACATCTGTACTTGCTGCAGTGAAAATGCAGAAAATGGCAGTTCTGCTAGAAATGTTACTGTGTTTATCAGCTCTCCCCATGTGAGAGATTTTACAAGTCCAAATCCTTTGTGTTGTGTTTGGTTTTTTGGTCCATCTTGAAGCTTATCTGTTTTTTGATGCGTGCATGATACGGCTTTTGGTTTTAAGCTAGTCACAGCACAGAAGCCCACAATGCCCTGTTGGTTTAAGCGTGCCTGTTATTTGTATGCAGGCTAGAAATGAAGGCCTTAATCCTAAATTAGTTTTCCAAGTGCTGTGGTTGTACAAATACTAGTTTGTGTTAGTCAAGGGTAAGGAAACGTACAGGCAATGACAGGTGGTTGTTGGCTAAAGAGGGGACAGTTTTCAGGAAAGGATCTTGGGGATGGATGGAGGAGCGTGGTGAATTTACTAACCTACAGGTGTTAGGTTTAGTAGTAAATGGACGGAGTGGAACCAGTGTAATTAAGGGGTGCCAAAATTAACACTCTCTTTTGTCTTCAATACCAACACCCAAATTCTAAATAGGATTATTTTCCCTTGAAGGGACTGTTCAGGTGACTCAGCCTTCGGACTGCCTGCATGCCGGTGGTGTTTTCTTCCTGGGAGAAGCCGAGCCTGCTGAGTTGTGTAACTAGACTCAGGTGCTATTTCTGAGCTCTGCTTATGTGTGGAAGAAGTAAAGTTGGCTGTGCATTTTTATTAAGCCTTAAGGAGCAGTTATCATCAGAAGAGTGCCTGTACAAAACTGCACTTCTTTTTTTTTCCTTTTAGCGTTGTTACTCCTGGTGCTTTTTCAAAGTCGGTGCTGGCGATTTTAACAACAGACATAGGTTCTTGCTCCTCCTAGCCAAGCCAAAGCCAGTGAGGCTGTGGCAGAAAACACTGGACTCTCTCCTGGCTTGCTTATCTTCATCAGTTAAAATTATGTACAGAGTTTCTAGCTGCAGATTCCTGGTGATCATGCACCAGCTGGGAAGACCCAGTCCTCTTTGAGTCCGTGAGGTTAGCAGTTAAGCATGTGTTAACTAGTAAAGCGAGGAGGTTTGGTTTATGGGATGCTGAGCGGTAAATCTGAAATCTCATGATGCTGTTCCTAATAAAAATAGAATAAAACCAAGCAAAACCTCAAAGCAAGCTTTTGTTTGTTACTGTATTTAAGCAAATACATTCAAGGAATTTATATCCAACTGGTAGCATTCTTAATTCTTTATTACTGGTTTTAGTAGAGTACAGGCATGATCTGTATTCTTTAAGAGTTCATCTGTTCCTCTTGCTTATCCAGCTTTGAAGTAGACCTCGCTGATAATAATTTCTGTATAGCCTGTAACCTCATCTATAAAATGAAGGGAATACTTCATACAGGCAGCTGTGAAGTTACATTTATTGTCTGTAAATTGCTTTTAGTAATTGAGCAGAGGAGGTGGAGAGGAATAAAGACAGTGGAGTAATACGGGCTTGGGTTTTTGTGTTTTGGTTTTTTTTTTTCCCCATCAAAAAGAACTGCATTATTTTTGTTCATCTGATGATGTAGAAGTTGATGGGGAAAGAAAAACGCTTTATCAAGAGCACCCTGAAACTAATTGTTGTTTGTAATGAAAACAGACATTTCTGAGCACAGTGATGAAGGCAGCCATCTTGTTTGACAATAACAGAGTCCAATGTAGAAGTAGGCATAATTATTACTGGAAACGCTGCAGTACCTCTCATATTTCTCTCTGGTTTGGGTCTGCTCAGTTTTAGTGTCAGTCTTTACCTACATGACTGCCTTCATCATCCAGTTCAGAAATGCTATTGGTAGGTAGAGCCTAATAATAGGTAAAACTCCCTGGTTTAAGATTATTAGCAAACACCTCTATGGCAGGCTTTTTAGCTAGGCCCCTTCTTTTGTGCTGACCAGTATACTTGTTGGGTGAAACCGCAGTTTCGTGTGGGTAAGGATGGATTTTCCTGCTGTGGCTGGACCAATCTAACCACTTGCTCCTTCTAAGAGGGCTGGTCATGCCTTGTTCGTGGCTCTGTGGCTGTATTCCTTGCCTTGTGCCCACTCTGGTGCTAAATGGATTCAGCTTGTTCAGCTTTCAGAAAGCTGACTTGCCCAAAAATATAAAAGAGTGAATAGTTTTCTCCCGGGACAGAGAGCTGAACCTGCTCACCAGGTTCAGGCTAGTATCAGAGCTGCAGCGCAGGAGGGGCAAGATTTGTTTTGCCAGCAGTGAAAGGTAGGGAATGAAAGAAAGGTGGAAGTGGCCCCCCCCTTTTTTGGCAGCAGTGAACTGTTAGCCTGGTTCATCTGTAATGTGAAACCTTGCCCTCAGCCTTCATTTTCAGGTCCCTCCCTTCCCCTCTGCTCCTCTCATTCTTTTCCTGGGATATACTTGTGTGCGTCCAGATGCTGACTCCATTCCCAAGCAGTGTTTTCAAAAGGGGGGGAAAAAAGGGAACAGGTTGAGTTTCACTGCCTCTGCAGTAAGAGGCATACTGTCGTTCCCAAGAGCCCATTGCCAACAGCCCACTGCTATGAGCCTAAGAATTATTATTATTAGGCTAATATATTATTATTAAAGGGCTCAAAAAATAGTAGCCATAACCCTCCCCTTATGAGAGGGCAAAAGGAAGCTGCCTGAGGAGATAGCTGTAGGCTGAGTTCATGAAAGGGCTTCCCCAAATGTGGTGGTGGCAGCCATTTGGACTGAGGCCTCGGAGTTGGTGGGATCAGGTGGTCCCTGAGGCCTGGGATAAATGGCAAGGGCAGGGAAACATCCAGAGAATTTTCTGCATGCCTGTGGTGAGCCAGGCCTGAAGTTGGGTACCATGGCACCAGGAGGAAGTCTCTCCATCTCTGAACTATGACTTGCAGTTGCTCCAGGTCCTACTGCCTAGCTAATTTTCAGGCACTGGCAGAAATTGGGAAGGCCTTGTGGGACACTGCTGTGGTATTGCAGAATGGTGCCATCTTGCTCTGGGGATGTGATGAAGCCAGGGGTGTGCCGAAGCTCAGACTCCGTGGGAACTGGCCAAGGCGAACTTTGCTTCTGCTGACCAGCGTGAACAGTGTTTCTGACTTGGCTTTGCTGTTGATATATCGGTGTGTCTGTTTTAGCCCTTGCTGACTGCAGGGAAGGAGGGATGTGTCACCTAACGAGATGCATGCCCCAGCGTCTACTTAGCAGGGGCACGGTGCAGGTCAGAGTGTGCTTTTGAGAGACTAGATGGAGGCGTCTGCTGGCCTGCAGGGATTGCTTTATGGCTAAAGGAGCAGATACTGTGTCTGTCTGGTGAATTTTATACAGCATGAAGGTGAAGATGATGTCAGTGAAGAGTAGTGTGCCAGAGGCAGCAGGATGCAGTGAGCCTATGCATGTGTGGACCGACCGAGCCGCCATACCTGGTGGGAGGGGCAGGTTGCAATCGGTGTGGTGCACAAATTAGAAATGTTTGTGCAGCCATTTTCAAATGAGGAAAGTAGAGAGGGACAAGCAAATTTGCTCCAACTTGAGAGTTGTTAGAGATTTGTTTCATGCTGTACTGCAGTTGGTTGGGGTTTTTTTTGAGCATTTAAGCCTAAATTCTTCTCGCTGGTATGTGAAGATATTATGGGAAGAGAAAGACTACTGTAGGGTTGTGTTGCTTTGCATGGTAAGATTATACACAGGGTGGCTGTTACAGTGGATTTGTGTTCCAAGGATGGAGTGAATAAAGGAAAGAACCAGTGTATTGATATTAAATAATGGTGCCACTGGATATGCTGAGCACAAAGTGTCTTTGTTTTCAAGGATAAGTTTTTTTTTTTTAAATCTGACACACTTATAAGCCAGCTGCGATTTTATTTTTTAAAAAACGACACATTTATAAGAGAGTGGGCAATATAGAAAATGCTGTAAGTAATCTCATTGAGAAGTACGTTTTTCTTCCATCCCCTTGCACACGTGTGCAGCCTCTGGGGAAGATGTTAGTGAAGGAGCTGGATAATCGGGGTCTTCTCCGGAGCTGCCATTGTTCTGATTGATGTAGTGGGTATTAGCTGGGGGATGTGTACAGATGCAGAGGCTGTCTGGGGTTTCATCTCTGCAGTCTCCCTTTTTTTTTTTTCACTCCTTCTGGATAGAGATATGTATCCTGGCACTTTTGTCTTCCACCTACATCTCTTTCTCATCTCCTGTAAATACTTGCTGATTTTTTTTTGTTGGTCTTCTGGCAAATCTTCAATTGTGCTTGTAATGGGTGACTCTCCTCCTGCACTGCTTAACCTGGTTTATGATGATGGGTGTTCCCGCAAGCTAGTCTTTTCCTGGATCTCTTCGCTGAATTTTCATGCAGTCTGCCCAGTCTGGGGCCTTCTCTGCTGTTGTGTTGGTCGCTCTAGTGAAGATCCAGGTATCGTAGCCGACTCTAGCAATGCTCCAGCTGCTCCGTGGAGTGCGAAGGAATGCAGTGAAAGAAGCAGCCGTTCCAGGGCCCTGTTTGTCCTCAGAGTGGAAATGCCGAGGGCACGTTAGAGTTCCCGTGCAGGACTGCAATAATTAAGTAGTGCTGGGGGGAGAGGGGGGAGGAGAGCATGTGATGGTCACTTCAGATAGATTAACAAAGAAGGGGCTATTATGGTGCCAGCAGAAGACATCCTTCTGTGGAAGTTCCTAGCCAGGAAATATTTAAAAAAGCTGTCCCAGAGAGTAAGAGGAAAGCCTAATAGATCTGTGCTATAATTAATTGCCCAGATACCACTGGAGGAGCATTTTGGAGAAGGGAACTCATACGTGAGCTGGGTGTGGTGTAGAGAGGGAAACGGGAATTTCCTGACTTTTGTTTGCAAAGCTCAAGCATAGAAGGAATTTTAGACATAATAGGTGGAAAGAAGGACTAAAATTAATAGGTAGTTTCTTTTTTTTTTTTTTTTTTTGCACCACGTGCTCCTGGCTAGTGTTAGTTGAACATCAATTGAAGCAGTACAGAGCATGCTTGGGAACTGGAGACATTAAGCGGAAAGAGAGAGCGAATCTGATTAGCTCTGCTTTTCGTGCATTAAGCAGAAAGACGGGCTGAAATGTGATTGCAAACAGATAATAGCAGCAGGCTCCTGAGGCACCACCACGACCCAGCATATGGGGTGATGGATCTAACCATGCCATAGAACCATTTCTTGTAATAGAAGCTGCTTGTTTTTATGTTGCGGTTTCTGTTGTACTTTCTAATTATCCTATTCATCGCTGTCTGCCATTTTGAGCCTGGCCATGCGGGATGGCTCAGCCCCCTGGAATGTGTGCCCTGCTGAGCACTTCTGCCCTGAATAGTAACTGTAGCTCTGGTAGCCAAACGGTGGGAGGGAAGAGGTGCCAAGGCTCAAGAGTCCTAGCTATTTTCCCCCTTATTTCCAAGAATAATGGAAGTAACAGCTGCTGCTTTTGCCATGCTGTGAAAGATGAGTGCTGGTGTTGCGTGTAAAGCTCTTAACTTCCCTCTGAAAGCGCAAGTATTGGGGTTTGCTGGGAGAAGGTTCCTAGTGACCTGAAAAAAGGGGCATCTATCAGGACTACTTATAAATAATAAATAAAAGCTGGCTTTGCTACACCAGCCATTTTCTCAGCACAGCAGCAGAGATCCTGGAGCCACTTCCAGTCTGTGGCCTCTCCTCCACACGGAGCAAACGCAGCAGAGAAAACCGGCTGGCAGAGGCTCGGCCAGTGCAGGCTGGAATTGGCACTGCCGATAGAGCATCCAACATCCCTGCATGCTGCTGGGGGAGTTTTCTGTGTCAATGTGGTGACTCCTTCCCTGAAACAAGCTGCTCTTTTTTCTCTCCACCCAATGTTTTCATTGATGGAAAGCCTAAATAACCATTTCCAGAACTGGTGTGAACTGGGGGAATGCAAAGGGAGTGGGAAGAGCAGAGCTCTCCTTAAAGTGTCTGAACAAAGCAGAGTAGTAAGAAGCTCACGTGTGTGTGTGTATAGATGTATTTTAAGGCCAGAAGGGGCCGGTCAGACTAGTGTTTCTGTGACCTTTTCTCAACTGTGTCTTGCCTTTCCTGCCTGCTGCCTCTCCTTGCCTGTCAGGGGACTTCCACTTCCTTCCCGCTGACCTGCAGGGCTGCAGGCAGCCTCCCTGCCCTTGTGGCAGCTTACAGCTCTGGCTCCGAGCCCAAGCTAATAATCCCGACAGATTTTACTGGCTTGTGCTCTGCTCCATGCCTTGCTGTAGGGGAGATGGTGTGCGAGGTTGTGGTTTGCATGACTTTCGGCATCACGCTGGCCGTGGGATTCCACCCAGCGGCATCTGTGTGAAACCCAAACCTTGTAATAAGCACCGGCTGAGCCTCTGGTAGAGCCTGGCTTTGCTCAGCGAGGCCTTTTGCTTCCCTACCTGCAGGTGACTGGCTAGCACAGATGTCGTCCAAACACACCTTCTAATTGTCTCTGGCTGTCCGGATTATTGCCAGCAGTATGGGGTTTGGGTGGAAGTAGGAGGTGTTGATAGCCAGGAAAGAAAAAATTCATGAGGTACCAGAGAGGGTAATGAAGATCTCCTCTCACCACTCTCCCCACGCATCAAAGCACACTTAAAAAAAATAGAGCGTTCATCTTTGACCCCCATTAATGGCTGGCTTGGTCTGTGTAAGAGTTTTATGAGTCTGCTGCTGCTCCCACAGAGTTTAATTATTTAGAGCATGAGGTGGAGGTTTGTGCTTTCACTGCTGATGGTCCAGGGTTCAGGCCCTCCTGACCAGCTGGGGGGGTTGGTTACAAAGGCAGTCTGGCTGGGTATGCAACCGCTTGCTCTGAGGAGGCTAAGGGAGGCGCGAGCTGCAGCTGTGCAGTCCTTGTCAGGGCTATGAGCGTATCCTTCTCTCATTGTGCGAGCTCCACGTGACTGTGTCATGTCGAATTCAAGGTCTGTGTCCTTATCTCTTGGGTACTTAATGGTCTGGACCTGAGATGCCTTAAATGACTACCTGAAGCTGCCAGGTGGGCACGCTTGTGGCAAATCTTTCTTGTTGCTGAGCCTAGAGCCCCCCGGTCAGCGGTAGAGGTTTTAAGGGCTGGTGTAAGACTCTGGCAGCGATACCTGATTTATCAGACCTGGGCTACGCGCCCTTTCTGTTCCCCGTGGTGGCATGCCCTCGCCTGCCTTCTTTCTGCTAACAGCCCCCTCCCATTTCCCCCAGCTCCTGCTCCGCACTGTAGCAACCACTTTTCCTACTGTAAGATCCCGTCTTCAGCCTGCTGCTCCCTTCCCTTTGCAGTATGTCAGCTTGTTCTTGCCTTCCCTACTTTTCCCCATCCAGCTCTTCTCCGCTGCTAATCCTCCCAAGACTTGCGAACACAGAACAGATGTAAGGAACAACCAGGTGACTGACTGATGTGCCTGGAGACCTATGTGCAGCTCGTGTTCCCAAACAGGTGGCTGGCCAGCTAGACCAGGGGTATTTCCCAGCTGTCCCGCTGACCATTCAGCCATGTTTCCACTTCTAGTGGGAAGGTGCCCAGCTCCAGGTCAGTTGACTGGGACAGGGGCAGGGCTGGCCCATCAGCTGGCCTGCTGGAAGGGTCACACTGATGATGCTGGCTTTCTGGCCACCGCTGGAATGGGTCAATTCCTCTTGGGGTTGTGCTGCCTCTTTCGTTGGTGGGTCCTGCGGTGGGCTTGCGGTGCTCATCAGTGCTGAAATGAAACAGTGGTAACTGTTCAGTGCAAGACTGTAAGTGGAGGCTTGTTTCAGAGTAAAAGTGGTTGATATTGGTGGATCTGGGTTTGGCTGATAGCAAAATGAATTTATGGGTGGACTGAGAAGCCTTGTTTAATGTGGAAGGTTCACACTATATTTCTTGTACCATGCCCGTTGATAATGAAAATGCCTATCACAGCAGACACCAAGCTAGCCGGTCGTTTGGTGTGTTGCTGCTTCTGAAGGCTGAACTCGTTGTGCATGCTGGGGCTCACTTCTGTACTCTGCCTGCTGCCATTTCTTAACCCCTGAGCTTAGGGACCACTTGAACCTTCACCTTCTCGCATCTGCTCTCCTGCCATCTCCTCGTACGTGCCTGATCTCCTGTTTTCTGCTGTAGCAAGGGCCTGTGCAGGCTCTTGGTTGCATACCAATGGGCTCTTTATGCTACCCCTATTTACCCTGGTTTATCTCTTCCCACTCCTTTCCCTATTCCTATTTAATTTCCTTTGGTATGGGACTAATGTTCCAGGTTGTGCTGGGAGACTGGGTTGAGCTGAGATGGCAGAAAGAGGGTGGAGGGGAGGAAGGGGCTTATACTGGTAGATGTGAGTTTCTGCCATCAACTCAGTCTTTAATCTGTTGATTATTATGGACCTAGCTAAATCAGCTGGATCTGCTAGACAAACGCCAGGTGCTCTGTGTCCTGCCTCCATATTCTACTCTGTTTTTCTTTTTTTTTTTTTTTTTTCCCCTGAAAATTAATAGGATTCTGCCCATTGATGATTAAAACATCGCCTGGAGTTTTGGAATGGATCAGATGCGTCAATCAAATGTTACCACATTGCATCCAAAGAGAGGAATGCCATCCAGCTGGGGGTAGGGTCTATTTTTTTCTTTGCCCCCATCAATGTCTAGAGTTATTGGAAACCTTTTTGGTTTTTTAAATGTAAGAATTTGTAATAGAAAGTACTAGTTTTCAAAATTAATTACTTTATTGTGTGAAAATTTGACTGCTTTTTTTATTGGTATGGAGCAATGTTGTGCCTCTATATTCAAAATGTTGTTAGTAATCTTGAGGCTTTGCAGGGCTTTGGTAAAGAAAACATTTCAGTAACTACTTCAAATATTTTGGGAGGGAAATTTGGTGTTTTAAAGGAAAAGTAAGTCTATTCTGATTACTAAGAAAGATGAAAATAATTTAACTTTTTTTAGAAATGTCAAAGTTCAGGTCATTTGTCCCAGTTCTAGAAATTAATGTAAAATGGACTAATACCTCTGCATAAACTGTTCCCCTTGCAACAGGGGAGAGGAAGCAAATAGATCAGTAGAAAGCCACATCTCTTTTTGTGCTGCTTACAGGTACTTGGCTACTGTGGCAGCAGGTATAACATGAGACCTGGAATGAAATAAAAGGTTGGAGAGAATGTGAATCCGGAGCCTCACATAGGCTTAAAGCACAGGTTGCAGCCCAAGCAGCAAACTGAAGTGGCTTTTTGGCTTCCTTCCAATTGCTAGTGCACGGCTACCCATTATCCTCTCACTGGTATGCCACTTGGCTGTTTCAGCAGAGCAGCTGCAGAGACAAAACGCTTACCTGGCTCCCAGAAGTGGGATGGACTTTCCAGGTCAGGCATGAGAAGGTGTGTGTTAGGGTTTGTGTCCAGAAGTAATGCTGTTCCAGTGTGGCTCACTTGAAATCCAAAGCGCCTTATGCTTCACGTTGATTTCCTGTTCTTGTTAAAATTGCTTTTGCTTTAGAAATGAAGGGTCTTAAAGCTGAGGGGTTTGACAGAGTGTGCTGCAGAATGATTCTTTTCTCCTCAGTATGTAAGTTTCCTGAATGAATGATTTTGAAGTAAAGTAATATTTCCCTGCAGAGCCTGCCTCTGTTAAGTCTTTAGACTGTCACAGCAACAGTGAGACTACTAGTGCAATATTAATAATTTATGTGTGTCCCTCATTTTGGACCTTTGTCAGTCATTTCAGCCTCGGCAGGCTGGGAGAGATGAGAAAAGCACATATAAGTTTTGCTGCTGTTCTCTCTGCATATCTTCTCAGGGTAGGCAAAGGATTTCAGTCTCCAGAGAATGTCTATCTGGAACCTTTTAGCAGTGCTAAATTTACAGAAATAATACCAGAAAATAGCATAACAGTGTCTTATTTCAGTCATCTCTGCATAGGGTTGTACTGCTTTCATTGGACGTCTGCAACAAGTGTGGTTCAGATGTTTGTGAGCTTTGCCTGGTTGCAGTAGGTGAGGGAGAGGTGAACCTTTTATGGGTCCCTTCTGTGGGATGAGCCCAGCCAGAGTTTTGCTGCGTGTGTATAATCAGCCCCAAATGTTTCTGTGCTGCTGCAGCTGCACGTAGCTTTCTTCAAAACTGGGCTTCGTGTCCTCGATTCTCTCCCTCACCCTCATCTAAAGGGAGGGAGATGGTCAGGTAGTTTGTGTGTTTCCTGAGTAGGTCTTGCTCGAGGTGAGGCGCAGAATACTCTCTGAGCCAAATGAAAACGGGTCTTCAGAAACAAGGCTGATGAGAGGATGTCACCAAAGAATTCAGCTGGTTTAAATACAAAGTGTTATTGAACTCTGGAGTTAACTGTTGCAAGCTTGTGCTTGGTGTTAGCAGTCATCTGAACACCTTCCAGCTTGGCTATCTACTAGGTACTTCTTCAAATCCTGTTGGAAGCACGGCACTGCGTTTCAGGGAGTTTTGAAGGGCCACGGGTGTAGCATGCATGAACTAGTTAATGTGTTTCAGTGAGTCTGTGCTCTTGCAGGCAGGTACTGAACAGTTTGAGTCAGATCGGTCTACTTCAAGTGGAATTTAGCAAGCGGGTAAGTAGTTTGCAGGAAGTTGGAGAGTTAGCTCCCATCTGTTGCTTGTGGTCCAAAGTGGTTGATTCACCCCAGGCAATGGGGGACCCACGGGTTCTGTGCTGCTGGGTCACGGATGGCTGGCTGGCTGGCTGGGACTGTCTAGGAGAGGAGAATGTTTTGCAAAGAATTTAATCTGTATCTTAAGCCTGAAATAGCTTTACTGAGGAAAAGACAGATTTCTAGAATAATTGTTGAGGGAAAACCAATGTTTCTTTAAAACTGGATTACATTGTTTCAAATTCTGTTTTTGAGCATCTTGGCTTGGAAAAAAGTTTGGCTCAAAAATTGCTGTGTGTGCAGAAGGATCTGCAGAAAGATTCATGGATAAGAAGAAACTTGGTCTAATTGTTTTGTGTTGCACTCATTAAAAGATCTTTTCATTTGAGACTGAATTTTTTGCCATGGTTTGTACCTTTGTAGTTCAAGCATACTCTCGTCCCGGATTCTCTGTTTTGTTAAGTCTGCCTGAAAGCTTGTATGTACAGTTTGAAGAAAACAAGATGTAACTGAGTTAATATTTCTTGAACTTAAACTTTAATACTTGCATAGCCAAATGGCTTGGCTGCTGGTGAATGGTTATAGTTCAGAAAGAAACTGAGATGCCTTGTTGGACTTCAGACGTCTTGGTTGCAGCAATGAGAATTTTTTTTTTCTTTTTCGTTTTTTTGGACTGATAAGGGGCTAGAGCCTTACTCCTGGCTCTGCACTTGCGTGCTTTGTCTAATATACATATGCATTTGTAATCAAAGACTTCTTGCAAAGCAGCACTGATTTCTTCTGCAAAACAGAGAGAA
>NW_008823954.1:1886144-1888703 GCF_000699105.1 Pygoscelis adeliae | reverse complement strand
TCTTTCCCTTCTTTTCTTTTTTTCCAACCCCTTCTCCCTCCTCTTTACAAGAAGTTACTTTAAATAGGGACCTCAGCAGGTTGCAACCAGAATTCTATAATAAGATCTCTGTTAGCTCTCCCTACTTTTTCACATGCAAAGTTGTGGCTGTAATTATATGACAGCTGCCCTCTTGGCTGACATGCAGCAGATTGAACTGGGGATCTCCAGAGCTAAAAGTGTGAGCTGCTACTCTGTGAGCTAAAGCTCTATAGCTGGAGGCTGTAATGATATATATCCTTCATGACTGAGTGTAGAAGGGAGCTGCAAAAAGCACTTGCTGAGTTATGGTGCGTACAGGGTACTCACTGTGTACATGGTTGCTTCCTGGGTGTACTGGAAGCTTTCTTTGAGTGGTTTGTGATAATTGTACAAATTGTTGTTGTACAATTGTACAACTCACGGGTGCTTTAAAATGACACCTCATTTTGAAGCCTTTCTACCTTAAATAAAATAACTTTACTAGCTTGTTAGTCAGGCACAGATGCTTGTTGCTGTATGTGTACGTTGTGCTGAGCATGAGGGATCCTGATGTTACTGAAGTCCTTCAGCTCTAATGCAGTATAAGTAATTGTTAGCAATACTAATTGCAATATGAAAAATTCTACAGCACCAGTGATGTTCAGACAAATTTGCCTTTATGCTTTGCCATTACAATAGGTTTTCATAGGTGGCACCGTGGGAGCTTTGTAAAAACAAAGGAAGGAGAAGCTGGAATTATTGGAATCTCTTCTGTTTCCTAAGGACCAGGAAAACCTGAGCAGTGCCAAAGTTTGTCAGGCTGAGGAAAAATGAAGGGAAGCAGAACCATATGGAGCTCCATGAGTAGTGTCAGCCGTGGGTAGCTTCTGCAACCAGTGTTGTGGGAGAGGGGGAAATGTGTTACAAGTTGAGACATTAATTTTGAACTTTGTGATGTTCTTAACACCTCCTTTTCCCCCTCATCCCCAAACAAAAAAAAAAAAAACCCACAACCCAAAAAGAGAGATAGGCGTCTGCTAGCTTTAAATGGGGCAAAATATGTGTTCCTGTCGATCTGCACAGTTCGAAACCAAGCTGATCTTCCCCCCATTCAAAAAATATAAAAAGGAAACATTTAAGGAGGCAATTAAACATTAAAGAAAGTCGAAACTGAGACAGTCTTTCAGACCTAAACCACTAAGTTAGTGCCAGCCCAGCGTGTCAGAAACTTACTTGATACCATATATATTATTAACAGGGACATTCTCTGCTGTAAATTAAGATAATTTCCATATATGTTAGCTCATGTCCAATTACACAAGTCTGACCATACTAAATCATGGTTTAGTTAACGCCCTCTACCTTAGTTGCATCCTCCACTGCCTTTCTTTGCCTGAATTCATGCACACAGGGTTAGTACAAAGATACCTATAGCACAGCCTAAGAAATTCCTGTTTCCTCACCTTCCACCTCACATTCCTGTCCTCTATCACCACTGTCATCCCATCGGTTGTGCAGATGCAACCATTGATAGGACTGTGGTGTAAAATACATCAGTGACCTGATGTGGGTCAAAAGCCCCATCCCTCCAAATATGTGAAACAACCCAGGCTACAATGATCTAGTCTGTGGTGCTGCCTGGCAAGCAGCAGTGTTGACAGAACTGGTGAGGAGATGTTGCAGGAGGGGCAGAGGGAATTTCTTAAGTCGGCGTTGCTCCTGAAAGAGGCGTCTTGTGGGACTGGCCCCATCAGGCCATCTCGCCGGTCCTGGGGCTCAATTCTCTACTGCCTGCCCCATCACTCTTTACAGAGACGGTGGAATGAGGCTTCCCGTGGGAGCCTGTTCCACAGCCTAATAGACTTCACTGTCAGGAAACATTTCTTGATTATGCTTTAATCATGGGTGTCATACTCCTGGTCCCTGGGATGACCTTAGCCTGCATCAATACAAGTGCCTTCCTTGCACGTGCTGCCTAGAGCCTGTCTCCCCTTCTCCTCTGGCATTTATTGGAGGCCTGTTTCAGCTGCAGGCAGCTGTACCTTGGCTCAAACTCCGCTGTCCTTAGCGCTGCTGTTGGAGACCGTTGCAGAAGTACGGAGCTGGGAGCCCACATCAAGGGCCTGAGTTGTGATCTGAGACAGGCTAGTCCCTTGGAGTAGGTTTTCAAGAATCCAGGCTGCTGGCAAGTGAGCAGATACAAGCTGAAGCAGCATTCGTGTGCGTCTCTACCTTGGATAAAGCCAAGTCCGAGGAATCTGTTACAGCATAGCTATCCCCTGACCTAATTACGTTGCTGTGAAACTCAGGAGTGCGAGTAAGGCTCTAGTATATTCCTGCAATCGGTTTAAAGCAGGTGTCTCAATTTCTTTTACATGACAGAGTTTAGGCCATCTATATTGAAGGGGGTAGGGAGAGCAACCCAGCCAAGCTGTTTGTCTGCGAGGCTGTGGAAATACCAACCATGATGCTCCGCAGTGAAGACTCTGTGCGCAGTGTATCCAGTTTGGCAGGCGTGGGGAAAGAGGCTGCCTTGGTATCTGTTCAAGGGAGTGGTCT
>NW_008823954.1:1858207-1885973 GCF_000699105.1 Pygoscelis adeliae | reverse complement strand
CCCCCCCCGAGCATGTAGCTGTTGTTTTGCACGTGTGGACTTCACATAAGCATTTGCTGTCTTCCAAGTCTCTTCTCTTCGCTGCCGCTTGCTGAACCCCCTCTGTTCCTTGTATTCCCTTTCCAAGGTAGGATGAGTTGAGCACGTTTCAGTGCTGCAGAGGAGAATGTATCTTTGACTTGTATCATATCGTTATGAAATCAGCGCTATTTTCTGGTCTGTTCCTAGTACAGTCAGACATTTTGCTTACTCTCCTATCTGCTTCTGTGATATTGGTAGACCTCATTATGTGATGTCTTTTTACAGAATGGATGTAATTACTCCAGAACCGGAGGGTGTATGAACTGTTCCGATAATGACTGTTCACAACTGGAATGGTTGTGACACCAGAGATCTGAAGTAGCTTCCTTAGTGTTTCTCCTGATCCCCTCCTCTGCGCCCAGGGTGGACCCCTCTACATCCCCATCCTGCCTCTGTGTAATCCAGTTCATGTCCTGGCTCCCTTCTGCTCCTCACCGCTCTGCCAGGAGTTATTTCTGTGGTGTCCCCGCACAGTTCCCACTACTCACCTGCCATGGGTTCTCATCCTCCTCCTTGCTCCTCAGAGGTCCTTGTCCACCTTTCATCAGTGCTTTACCGTCTTCGGCTCTTCTGCATAGCTCTGCCTTTCCTGACTGTACTGCCTGCTTCACAAGGGAGAGCTTTTTGCTTTCCTCCATTCCCATGGGAAAAGTAAAACTTATGTCTCATCTAGACGTGCATAAAACATGGCCACACTGTCACCAGATTTTTGTTTTTTTACATCCTGTTTGGCTCAGGTCATCTTTTTCCAGTTAGCCACGCATGAAGTATCCCTCTTCCCTTATCTTTGCTTTCATGGGGTTTGCATGCAGCATCTTGCTCTCCTGGGGCTAAGTGCCATGCCTGTTGAATCCGAGGGTGTAGTTTTATGAGCGTTGTTTTCAGCAGCCCCTGCTGCTGCTGCTGCTCCTGAGCTGCTTGTTCAGCTGTGCCAGTGCAGCTGAACGTGCTGCTGCACACTGAACTGGATCAGGGAATTGATCTGGATTAAAGTAGCCAGGGTGGAGAGGAAAGCTGCTTAACCCAGCGATTTGCCCAAAGAAATACTTGAGAAACTACAGTTTAAGGGCACTTTGACTTGATAGCCCTTTGACTAACAACCCCCTGGTATAGAAATCCCGTGTTTAAATGTGGAGTTGCTGCCTCCCACCCTTCAAACCCTCCTCCCAAACTAGTAACACCAGCAGCCACCTGCTTCAGGCATAGAGCAGCTGCTGCAGGTTAAGATGTGCTGTGCAGCCACTCTGGGAAGCGTGGACCATGACACCATTTGGAAGGGTTGAGGACCCCTGGAGTGAAAATGGACGTGTGTCAAAGAGTGCAAAATCATCCTTGTTGTGCAACATCTCAGACTTAGAAAAAGCTTCTTCCTTATCCTAATTGCTGGTCTGGTTTTATCCTGAGCCTTATTAATGTTCCAGGACGTTGCTGTGTCACTAAGTTTCTGGGAAATATAGCATACCTCTGGATGCCGGCTTGAAACTTTGAAAATGCTTGTCCCTGCCCCACTCTGCGGGACACATTTAACCTGCCCCATCCCTCCTGAGCCACTTGAGTGGAGTACTGTCTGATGGCTCCGCTCCTGCTCTTCCACTAGGCTTTCACGCACCCTTCCCTGCCTTATCCATTTGTGTGCTCCCAACTTCATGCTGTCCTGGGTTTAATTTTTGTTTAAGATCTTCGTTCCTTTAGTGACAGCGGGAACCAAAGGCTGTTCTCTGTGGGGGCTGTGGTGCGTGGCTGTGCTTGAGGTAATGAGACTTGATGAAAACCTCTTGTTACTGTGGCAAGATTTCTTCCTTCTCTGTGTTTAAGAAAAGAGAGGGGGGGGAGAAAAGAAAAAGTGACAGACCCTGCTGGGTATGTTAATATATTTTTAATGGCTTGCATGTGGCTAGCTGAAGACTTATTTGTCCAGCCTGCGAGAAAAGTGGAGCAGCATGTTGTTCTTGTGCACCTTTGACTGAGCTTAGCCAGGAGTTGAAATGGGAGAGAGGGAGAGTTGGGTGAAAATTTCACAGAAATCCTGATGATACAAATGAAGTCTGCTAGAGGTGGAGGGAGGTTGGCAGGGAGAGGAAGAAGATTGGATCCCAGATACCTCCTCCCCTCCCCAAATCTTCCTCTTTTTCTGGAATATTCCACCGTCTGCGATCATCAAGAGAGCTACTGTCTCAGACTGTGGTATTTCTACCAGTGGTGAGGGGAGAGATTTTTCTGAAATAATTGCCGTATTTCTGATGAGAAGCAAAAGGGTTTATGCTACAGTGGGGCGCTAGTTAAGCTGCAGGCAGGATGAGGCTGGTGGTCTGAGCCGGCTCCCCGGGGCGATGGGGGATTTAGCTGCTCTCCTGTTCCAAATGCATGCAGAGCACCGCTGGGGCTGGGGGGCAGCTGGGCTGGGTCAGCTGTGGGTCCTGGGGGTCAGGAGCCCAGTGGCCAGGGCTGTGGTGCAGAGCGGTGGGTTGGAGCAGAGGTGTGCTTGATGGAGCCGTGAGGAGGAACGCGCCCGAGGAGAGCAATAGCTGCCGGTGAAGAATTAATGCTGCATAGCCCTGGTGAGAGGGGGAGAGAGCAAGCAGCAAGGAGCCCTGGTGCTGGTGTGTGCCGACTAGATAGAACAGCCATGAGAGAATGGCCCTTGTGATACATTGACAAGGTTGGCTGGAAGGGGTTATGGTATGGACAGGTATGAAGGCCTGAGCCCACCCCCAGCCAGCTCCTGATGCAGGAGGGTTGGGGGAGCAGTAGCATCTCTCTTCTATCCTTGCACTGTCATTCTTGCAAAATCCCAATCGAGGGCAATGTAACCCTGGGGCAGGAAGGACAGAAAATCAGGTAGACACTAAAACAGTGTTTTCCCTGGTGCCAGCAACTTGCTGTTCCTCAGGAAACAGCTACTGTGCCAGCTCTGTATTTCCCCTGTATTCAGTGACGAGTTCAGCTCTCCATGTCCGCTCACAGAAGGTCTGTCCACCCAGTGTTGAGCCTGTGTGGTTTGGGGGGCCTCCTCCAAGTGAGGAAGCCAACGCACGAGAGGCATCTTCTTGTCAAGGCCATAAAGGCATGCCAGCATCTCTTGTGGCAGGTGCATGGCTGGGGTCACTGTTGGGAGGAGGTTGGGAAGTCATTTTCTTGAGTCCCTGCCCAGTCCTGGAGTAGCATGCATGAGAGTTGCCAACAGCCCTCGCCTGGCTTCTTGTTTCTGTCAAGTGACTGTGGTGCTGGAAAACATCCTGCTGCAGATGAATGCCCCTTCTTGGTGGCAACATCTCTGGGTGCTCCTGAGGTGGCATCCCAGCAGGGTCAAAGCTGTATTTCTGTCTTTTTTTAGGGAAAACTAAAAGTTTGACTGTCTATTTAATTTTGGAGCCGAGGAATAGTGCTAGACTGGCAACTCTAGGGACATCCTTTGTAGCCTGCCCCTGCCAACTTACCAGATTGCTGACTCCCAGCCAGACTGTCCCCTCTGATTTTTAAGTAGCGCAAAAACAGTTTGTGGGAGATTTCTCTGAGGATACTGTAAGTTTCTTTGCGTTACAGAAGACTGGAAGCACATATGGTGAGTTACCGATATCTAACTGAAAGGACAGCAACTTGTTAGCCTGCACTGACCGGATTGCTTGGCTGATCTGACCATACCCTTATTTAGATTTAAATTAACTTTCAGCTGATATAGTAAAAATCGTTTTAGTAGTGAAGCAGGCAAATCAGGGACACGTTTGTGTTCTGTATAGATCTGTCCACGCAAGGGTTTAATGCCATTTTACCTGTCTGCTTAAAGTACTTCAGTGGGCCTCTCCTGTGTGTCCCTGTGCAGGCAAGCCCTAGTTTTCAGTGAGCGTCCACTGCTTTCTTAACCCAGTTTTCCAGCTGGGCTGGAGTTGCTGACGGCATCGTGACTTATCCAAGAGCATGAGTGAATGTGAATTGGCACAAAATCAAAACCAGAGACCCACCAGGCACTCAGTCCTGTAAATTCTGGGTTGTTGAAGCCCTGCTTTGCTTGAATAGCCAACAATAACAGTCAGCTAATACAGTCATATAGTATTATTTTTACTCGGGCCTCTTCCACTGATAGTATGCTTATAAAACAATTGGAAGATTTTTGTTTGTCTCCTTAAGCATGCTTTCTAGTGTCATGTCCAGATTAGTTTTAAAGATGACCTAAAGGGAATGTTTGTTTTGCACTGGGCTTATACCAATTTATCTCCCCCCTCCACCCCGCCATGATGGATTTAAAAAATGGTACTGTCATCAAGCCTGATATATCCAAGGCTACAATAAAGAGTAATGAGTGCTCTGTGTTTCAGTTTTTTGGGGGGCTTAGTTAGAGAACTGCTGCTGAGATATAACGGATGTTTCTGTGAGCTCTAATACTTTAATTGTAGGTAAGAGAGTTTTGAGTCTACTGGCTGTCTTCAGATTAAAAGAACTGAATAAATACAAGTCTTGGTATAGACAGTAGCAAAAGCAAATGAAGACCAACCAGAATTTGACGTGGGCTGAGTAAAATCCCATTCCCTTTTAACATCACAACTTTCAGTTTCTCACTGTTCAGGAGGACATAATTTTCTTGGTTCACTGATTGTCATAGTCTTTCAGCCTAGAAAAAATTTTCATTGCTAGATGGGGAGGATGGGGGCGGTAAAGGAAATCGCCAGAATTTTTGTCTTGACGTTCTTTATGTAGTACGTTTTAAAAAGTAAAATAAAATCCCCGAACTAAAACAAAAAACAAACCACAGTCACATGCACCCGTCTAATTTTAAAGATTATTCTAAGGTCATCTCTAGCAATCTCATGCCACAAGCCACTTGCTGTAACATCCCCTCTAAGATGTATTGCCATAAGCCCTGCTTTTCTGTAGGCTTTACAAGCACAAGGCTGTGCAACATGGTTTTCTTGCTTTCTAGTTCTTTACTAAGGCAGCGCTGAAGACACTGATTTGATTTCATAAAGGGAAGCCATTGAGGAGGGTCTCAGAAGACCATGGAGTATCTTGCTGATATTGCATGCAGGTAAAAAGTGGGCATGTTATTTCTGGGAGGGGAAAGGAGTCTCCTGAATGCGGTGTTTAATTCCCTTATGTAGGAGGGGGAGCACAGAAGGCTGGGGGAAGGCAGCTGACACAGGTGCCCACTGGGGTCCCACGAGGGTGTCCCAATGAAGTGGCAGTGAGGTTTGTTCGTTAATTTAATAATCCTTCACCCCAAGCTTGCCCCTGTGCCTCTTCTCTCACTCCCGTTAGCCCTCCCCCCTCCTTGGGAATCTGCAGTCCCGTTGCGGGGAGTAGGGAATTGCAGCCTGGGAACTGCACCCAGCAGCTCGTGGTGGCAGTTGTGGCTGCTGCTAAATCAGCCAGCTGAGCACCTGCTGTCTGCCTGCTAAGGGAACTGAGCAGCCAGCTATTTGTTGTTAAAGTGACATTGTCAAAATAAAAATCCTGTTTTAAGCAGGCTCTTCCTTGCATTCCTGAATAATGCACTGGACTATTAAATTAAATGAAATTTAAGAAATCACATTGGTCTTCCATTTGTAGCCAGAGGGGATGGCCTCGAGCATCAGGTATGAATTACCTATGTGCCCTGCAACCACAACTTTGAATCCCAGCAGGCTTGACTTAGCCCTGTGTGCTGAGGTCAATAAATTGACTTCCATGCAGCTTATTACGTGGGGCTCTTTCAGATGTGACCTTATTAAAACCTGGAATCCTCTCTGGACGTTAACAATCCCATGGCTGTTTCCCTAAGTATAGGGGAGGGTGTTGCTGCAGTGTCCTTGACAAAATCTCTTCCTTCCCCAAAATCTCTGCTGAGAGGGGCATGTGCCGGTCGTTCACCGAGCCTCAGACATGACTGCAGCATGTTGCTGAGTGAACGGGTTCTGTGAGGGGCATCAAAAGCAGATATCAGCTTCATGCTAGTGTAAGGGCTAAGGCTACTAGCAGGGAGGCTCTTCCCTGAGCGGGTAGTTGCGTACTACACTTGATTACATTGTATTGTTGGTGAGATTCCTGTTTTTCATTTAAAAAAAAAATAAAAATCCCAGGTCTATCTAGCCAGCTGTTGTATCATTTCATAACCTCAGACTGTTTCCTTCTCTCCTCCTGACCTATCAGTTCGTTTTTGTAGTGCCCTCAGAGCTGCCACCTTCTGTGTCTCCTCTTGAACTTCCTACCCCCATTCTTCATATGCTTGGCCACAAGTCAACATCGAAATGCCTGTGTGCTCAGATGGGAGTTTAAACTGCTATGAGATATTTAATATGTGGAAGACAAAACTGATTTGCCACAGACCTGTGGGAAACAGAAGGGAGTGACCCAGCATCCTAGGCTGAGGCTCGAGCTAGCGCCTGCTCTTTTCTCCCCTGCCTCCCAGCCTCCTGAGAAAGTTGGAGGTTTCTGCCAGAGTGTCACATCTCTGCTCCTGCTTATCTTCCAGCATTCTTTTTTTCCTGGCCCTGTTCTTTTCATCCTTGCTCAGAGCATCTTGGGTGGCATGCAAGTAGAGAATGGGCCTTTGTACCTGGCACCATCTCTTTTGTCGGGTGGGAAAGAAGAGCACCGTGGTTAGGGCACTGTCCCTGGCTTTGGTTCCCCTGTTCGGATGCTCTGCTGTCTGCAAAATGAGGCCGTTGCAGCCCACAGGGCTGGAGGATGTGTGTGCTTACAGGTTGCGAAGCACTCGACAGTGGGAGAGGAGGAGGCTGGGGATCAACAGCTGCAGAGCTGCCCTTGCCCTGCGGTAGCAAAGTGGAATTGGCACCTTGGGCTTCGCTGGGAAACAGGGTGAGAGCTAATAAAAGATCAGTTTCTAATCTTCTGTTTTGGGGGAAATGCTGAGCAGCAACAGAAGTGCTGGAGCCACTGATCTACAGATTGCTGTGGCTTGGCGTAGTCTTGTTTCACATTATAATGATTTTCTACGAGCTTGTGTGTGTGTTAATGAGGGCTTTGGTTCAGTACAAGCTGTTTTTACTGGACCATGATTTCTTGGTCTCTTTCACAAGCAAGTGAATTTTCCCAGTGTCCTGCCTCTCTGTATACACATGCATGCACATGTGTGTGCTCTTGGGGATCTTTCAGGATGGAAAGTGCAGTGGAAATGTAAAATACTATAATTATGTGCAGCGTTCATTTCTATTTTTGCTCTGCAGTCAGCTTGGCAAGTGGAACTCTGTGTCTGGGCAGTCTCATATCTGATCTGATCTATTTGTCTGTGCTTTTTTGCATTGTGGTTTACAGCCCTGCAATTGAAACCTTCAAGATTACTTAAAGATGGAATGACAGTGTGCTTCCATTGAGCTTTGTAAAGGCCATTTCTTCTAGTGCAAAATAATGGGCCTAAATGACTTGACAGTGCTCCTTTTAAATCCACCACTTGGTTCCTGAGGGGGTGGGGTCGAGGAGGTAATGTATAGGTCTTACAGGAATAAAGCCAGTGTTTTGTGCTCCCCTGCGGCTCTGCAGCAGTAGCTCACTGACTGACCCTATTAGCAGAGCTGTGCTGTCATCACGGGTGAGTCCAGTCTGCGGACGTGGAACTGAACTAAACAAATAGTGTGAAGTTAGGGGATGCGGTGAGGCTACGGCAGCAACTGCCAAACGGGGAAGAAACGAAATGCTGGTGGGGAGGAAGAGATAATCCCTTATAGCTCAGTGGTAAAAAAAAAAAATCCAAGTCTTTCCTTCTCTGCAGTTTACTTTGAAGGTGCAGCCATGAGAAAGACAGGTCCGAGGAGTTCCAGTGTAGACAATGCTATGCAGCGCTGTAGAAAGGCGGGTGGGGGGTACCAGAAGGGTGCATTTCTCTCTGAGCTGCTCCTGAGCCCATGCACCAGAATTGCTCTTGGAGAAGCTGTAACTACTGCTGGAACCTCTTATAGATGAGATGTAGAGCCGAGGCCTCGATCAATCGATTGTTAAAGATCTCACCGCACTTTTCACGAGATGAGGGGACAATAACCTCGGTGTCCTGGCCAGATTCCAGTTCATTACTTTCTGCCCGTCTAAAATTTCCCCTTCCCCTCCCCCTGCCGTTTATCCTGGAGAAGTTATCATTCGCTTCCTCTCCTAATGACTCACGGGTAATGCTGCTGGCACACAACTGATGCTTTATTTCATCCTGGTGATGAGGGAGTGATCCCTGTGATTTGGGGTCTTTGGGCTGAAAGAGGTGCTATGGAAACACAAAGTTGTTTGGAGTATACACATAGATACAAAAGCGCTGTTGGTTACTGTTCCCTTCAGCTGCCGTTTCAGAACAGGTAAACAGCTTTTCCAGCTGCATCTTCCAGCTAAATCCAAATCATAAATGTGCGTGTGTGTCTTCAGTGTGTGTGTGTGTGCGCAAGCCTGTCTCTTCCCCCCCTTCCGTCTTGGAACAAGAAGAATGTGTCAAGCCCTCTGGCTGCAATCCAGGACTCTCCGTGGAACTATAAATCGACCCGTCAGGGAGGGGGAAAGAGATTAACGTTGGCCGTCTTCATTAGTGAGTCCCCAGAGGAAACTGGGTCTGCCATGAGCCGTGAATGAGACCAGCTGAGAGAGGAGGGGGAGAGTTTGCGGTTTTTATCACTGCCTCCAGAGACCCTGGAGGAGTGGAGGAAAAGAGTGTGATAGGGATGGGAGGATGTAAAATGAAGGAAGCCGGAGCTTTCCAGCACATCGCTCGCTCCCTCATTGGAGGGCAGGTAGCTGGTTGCTGCTCTTCCGCACCAATCCCTGACCCGTGAGCCCATGTGTGTGGCTGGAGTACTTGGCATGCTAATTGGGAGCAGAGAGGAGCGAGCCCAGTGGCAGTGCAATGCCCTGCCATGCTAAACAAGTGCCGGTAATTGCATTCAAGGTACTTTCATTATGTCAGATTTTTTCACAGAACCAGAAAAGTGCATTTATCACGAGCAGCATAATTCTTCCTGGGCATTGCTCGGGGTGTGTGTGCGCTTAATTCCTTGCCCCCCTCTCTCCCCCCCAGAAAGATGAAAGTAATTCTTGCCTATGTTTCATTCTCACTTGCACACCGATTTTTACAAATAGCTTATTTGAGCTTCAAACAACAATCTCTTTCTTCCTCGCTCTGTTTATTGTATATATTTGCACTGCAGGCTCATGCAAACACATGCATGCACTAACGCACACGTGTGCTAGTTGTTGTTTTTGAGGCTGAAGGAGGGTACGGAGGCTGCAACTGCAGCTGGTAACGTTTCAGGTTCCCTTGTAAAGTCCCCGAGAGCCTGGATTGTGGTGGTGCTCCTACCAGTAAAATCTGGTTTAAGCTGGTAGTTGTCTTCCCCCCCCTGCTTCTTGCAGTGAGTGACGCAGGCTCGACAGCTCCAGATAGTGATGCTCTTTATTCACGGAGCAAGCATCACACACATTGTGGCAATATCAGCTATGTACGCACACCGTTCCTACCAGGGTACCTAGCCATGACCTGAGGGGACCGGGGAGAGGGAGGCTTCTTGTCTGTGCTCATGTGGTCCTTGTCACCTCTGCAGCATGACAACAAGAGAACCAATTAGTGTCAGTTGTGGTGGCTGTTCTTACTGATGGGGACACAGACCTGGCTAAGATGTGAACTGAGACATTATATGTCTTCCCGCTCTGCCTCCCCGTGGGTCTCTGGGGTCTGGGAGTCGCACTCGGGAGCAAGGGAGCTCCTGGGAAATACAGTCGGTGCCTGCAGCCACTCCGGTTGCTGGAGGTGTGAGAGACCTTTGCAGGCGGTTGCAGCTACTGATCTGCCTGGCACAGATCTCTGCTAAAACTTCTTGTCCTCTTCTCCCTCCCCTCCTCACTGCTGTGTTTTTGTTCTCTTGCTGTTTTCCCCTTAGACAACTTACTGCCCTCGATACGTGCACAGCTTCCCTTCTCCGCTCTACCTTGATATCTGGCAGTCCTTTGTAAAATACAGTGCAAGGTTTCGCCTTTGCCTTTACACGCCCCACCGGTGCATAGACACCTCTGCTGTGGAATTTGTCAGCTTCTTGAAATTGTTTTCTAACTAGCACTTGCAACACAGCTGTGAATTGTGGTTCTAGGCAGTTAATATTTACTAAGTTGAATGATGCTTCTTGGTAGTAAGTAGAAGTAATAATCCATTTTTCCGATACTGATAAATTTTTTTTTAATGTTTTGTAAAGACCAACCCATAGCTTATAGGTCCCTAGCTTCAGGTGTTTGCAGGCAGAACTGAAAAAACAACTAGCAATATTTGGAGTAGAAATGTGGGCAGGAAGGAGAACAGAAAGCTGGGGGAAAAGAGCTGCTGTTGACGTGAAAGGAGAGTGCTGCTGTTGACGTGAAAGGAGAGTACTACTGGTGCTAAAAAGTGGCATTTCAGGTGAGTCAGCCCCAGAGTTGGTCTAAAAGCCAGGAATCCTACTGCTTCCTAGTTCCCTTTTACAGCTCTTACTGTTTCCAGCTGAGGAGCATGCAGTGATCTTTTGCCATACCTTGGAAGGAGAAGAAATAAATGATGATGAGTAGAAGGGTAACTGCACTACGGTGTGTCATAACACAACACCAGCTACGGTGTCACTAATGAACAAGCTGATGGATGAGTTATTTACTCCGTGGTCCAGTGGGAAGAGGCCACCTTTGCTGACACCCACCTCTGAGTAGCGTGAGGGCTATGTACTGAGAGCAGTACAGCGGCAAAATCCCCTTTTTCCTCGTGCAGCTGGATGCCCCTTGAAAACCTCCAGTTCAAGCCTGATCCTGCTTAGCTTGTGGTGTGGCCTGAGGTGGTTTGGTCTGCACGGCAACCTGCTGCCAGCCAGGGTGGAGGTCTCTGCTCTTGGAGGACCTCTGTCCTGGTGGAAGAGTGGAGGAGGGACAAGGGGAATGCAGCCTGCTGTGGGGGAGAAGGCTGCGGTAGATTAAAGCAGCTGCTGAGGGACTACTCCAGTGAAGCTTGAAATCAGATTGTTTGACAAACATCATGTTAGAAGCACCTGGCTGGTTCTGTTTGCCCCACAGCTCCCTACCTCAGAGAGAAAACAAGGATTTTCACTGCTCCAGAATCGCTTTACTCTTCCCTCTTCCCTTCCCTTGCTATGCCCCAGAGGACAGATTGCCTGCCTGCAGTGAGCCACGGGTGTCTGCTGGAGATGGAGGGTGGTAGAAGGCTTTGGGAACCCTCACCCCGATGGCATCTCCCTGTCTGAGAGACAGAGAGCTTATGGAGAGGTGGGTTTGTTTGGTGTGATTTTATTTTATTTTTTTCCAGCTCTGATTTTTGTTCTGCCTCATTTGCATGTTGTGTTTTTTTCCAAGCCTCTGCATCTCCTTTCTTCCTCCCTTTTTTTTTTTTTATTCTCTTCTCTCTGCTAAAGATTGCTCCCTAACTCTCAAATGTCCCTCCCCCACCTCACTCCCCCCACTGCATTTTTCTTTCATCCTTTGTTCTTGATTGCTTGTGCCCGGGAGCAAAGAAAGGAAAAGGAAAGGATACCATCTCTGCGAAATACAGGAGAGAGAGAAAGGCAGGCAGGCAAAGTTGTCAGCCTGGCAGAGTGAGACTGAATCCATCTCAGGAACACGCCACGCACCTTGAGCACACGGGATTCACCTCCTCCATTATGCTTTCCGTACCATGCCATGCCATGCGGCTCTGGTCCTGCCAGCCCTGGATGGGACTCCCCTGCAGAAATGTTGCTTTTGGCATCTGCTGCTCTGGGGGAATGAAATGGGGATCAGGGATGGACCAAAACCACCTGCCGTGCCAGCCTAGATTACTAGCAGGGTCCCGTGCACAGTCCCCTCCTGGTCCTGGTCCCACCGTGAATCTGCCGTGTCTCTCTCGCACAGGAGCGTAGGTAATCATCTGAAATGTGTGCGCACGCTGGCTGATACATCACATCTTCTCTTTCCTTTCATCTCCTCTCTCCCTGCATCAGCAGCACTGCCATAATCTCTCAAAATCAACAGGCCATTACAGTCTGATGTAACTCAATGAGTACTCTGAGACAGAAATCCTGCAGTGTACTTAAAAATCCTAATGTAGAAACACAGCGCTGTCCTGCATTCTCCCTCCACCTCGTTTCCTGGTTTCTAGTGTAAAATCAGCATTGTTCTCTGTCTGCACATAGGGTTTTTAGCAGAGTGGATTGCTAGGCTTCAACTAGCCTTTTATTCTCTTTCAGCTCCCAGAATCTCAAATACAGAGTCTGATCTCTTCCCCCCACCCCAACCTTCTCCCTTTTGTCCTTTAGCTTTTTGGCACGATGACTTCCAGTTCATGCCTTGGGAGAGCGGAGGTCGCAGAGACCTTGCAGAGGCCCTCTGTTTCGTCCGCCTTTACCCATCTGGCCTGTCCCTCACCAGTGGAACATGTGCTTTTGTTGATTAGACCCCGTGGGTGGGCAGTTCAGATGAAGACGGGCCATGCTGGGTTTTGCACAGCAGAAATGACTTTCTGCTGTTTGCCTTGTCTCCCTAGAAGAGCTTTGTCTTAGATGTAGCTCTACATTTCAATCCTTCGTCTTAGTCCCCTCCCCCAAGTTTTTGTTGTAAGCCACGTTTCTGCCCAAGAGGACTGCAATCTGTAAGCCTTATTGGGAAGGAGCATCTGCTCTCCTAATATTTGCAGGTTATTCCTATTTCTCATAGGACTCTTTTGCATCTGAGACCTAGGATGCAGGTCAATGCAATGGGGTAGCCCAAACTTCAATGTCATATCCCACAGAACTGAATTTTTCATGATTATTTTGGTTACATAAGATAAACACGAATGATGGACAAAACTGACTGAGATACTTGCTGTATGAATCACGTCTACTGTCAACAGTTCTTCCAAGCCTCTTACTGTGGCATCTTGCTGGGAGGACTGGGATATCACGGTTCGTGTGTCGCTGCTCTGTCAGTGATGAGATGAGATGCTGTTAGTTCTCCTTTCTGACCTGGCCTGAGAAGGAGCATAAATGAGTTGCCTGAGGTGGAATTCCAAAACTGGATGCCACTGTACCCCATAGCTTCTCTCCAGCCTGCCTGAGGTGTGAAGACAGGCATTGAACTGCTTATCAAAACCTGTAAGGTAAGCTACATTCTGAGATGTAGAGAAAACAGTTGGTTTTGCTGTCTAGGATCCTGTGTGTGATGCTGGTGACTTGGTCCCCTTCAAGAGCAGTCTCTCTTTTGCTTCTGTGGTCCACTGATGTTGACTAATTGCAGGCAGATGACCAATACAAAAGAGCTGGCAGGGATGCATGATTTTCATTAGCTGTCAAAAAGAGATGAGCAATTAGCAGTCTCTTACCTCTTTTGCCTCCAGGCCTAATCCAAAACTCCGTTATGGCAAGAGTGAAAATGGCAGATTAGTGATGAAGTCTGTTGTTCAAAGGAACTATTTGGGGTTCTTGCCAGTGGCAAAAACATCTCTTTTAACCGGGTAGTTCATCGCCCAAAACTTTCCTGTGATGGGGTGGGTGCTTGGGTGTCTCAGTGGAATCGAAGAAACATGGTCTTTGCTTCATGCCCATGGTAGCGTAAGGTGCCAGAGGCACACCGCCGCGCTGCTTGGACCGCTGAGCTGTTCGGTCTGATACGCTGTCTTGGATGCTGGAGCTGGCTGTGATGCTGGAGTTGAGACCAAATGTTGGTTGGAAAGTGAAGAACAACTCCACTGTGGCTAGTTTGGAGCAACGAACCTGAGGCAGAAGCTGCTTCTTTATGTCTCTCTCAGTTGGCTTTATTATACTTTGAAATGTGAGGGTCTGTACTAGTTTATAACTGATTTCCTATGTGATACCACTGTGGCTGTTTAATTGAAGTCTAATTGAATTAAGGTACTGGCCAGTTTTTTCTGGACTGTCTAAGCAACTTTATCACTCCATGTGCATCTATCCTGTGTCTGCAGAGACTGTGATTTAGTAAGGCCTTCTCTCAGGTGGTGCCTGCATCTAAGAAACTTCACTTGTCCTCCATGTCAAAGTATCCAGGGAGCCTCATGCCAGAACTGCAGGAACTGGTGATGAAAATGAGGGACCCCTCTGTTCATGCTTATCCATACATCCAGCCAGTGTGTTTTATAGCTTATCGTCCACTGGTCCCAGTCACAACATTACAGCTGCTCGAGCAGCTTGAGCTTCCCTTTTCCCTTACTTTCCCTTCTCTTCACCCCCCTACCTTGCACTTCTTTAGAGGAACTTCTTCTCTGGCTTGCTATAAAATCTGTCCTCTGGTACAGAAAGCTCCTGTACAGCTGCAAGTCTCTGGAAAAGACTTGCTGACCATCTCTGTTTTGTCAGTTCTCTCATAGTCCTCATTTCATCTGAAAACACTCTCTTTTCCCTCTCTTGTCCCTCTTAGCGTTTCTCTTCTCCTTCCATTGTAGCTATGAGTGCTTGAGCCAGTTTGGAATATTGATTAAATGTTTTTTTTCTCTTTTGGAAAGTGTTAGTTTAAACAGTAATAAGTGTCTGTCTAAGACAGCATTTCATACAAGTTTCACAGGGAAAGGAATGCGGTGTTGTCCGGCTGCCCAGAATATCCCCTAGCCTGCCGGCTTAAAGGCCCTCCTCTGAGCTAGAGCAAGGCTTTGCGCCCGAGGTGATGGGCAGAGCGTTTTTTTGGTGGTTGTCCTTACTGAAACAGATCCTGCTTCCCAGTCATGCCTGGGGACAGCGCGAGGGGATGGAGGGAGCACCAGTGGCTTCGTAAACCGGCTTTGTCACTAGCAGCCAGGATCCAGCTGTGCCTTTGGGCCCTTCTGTGAGGAGGGGGAGGAGAGGTTTGTTTTGTTTTGTGTTTTGTTTCCTTAAAGCTTTGAAAAGACGTGTGATCTACTGCAGCGTAATTAAGGCATTCTTACATCTGTTTGACTTTGGAAGTTGGTGTGCAGTAAGTTTTTCCTGGAAAATGCCCTCAAAAGGCATTGGAGGGTGGAAGGACAGGATTGGGTGGCAAGTTATCATCCAGGTTCTTGTTGATATGATGCACTAAGTAAATGCATGTCAAGCTGCAGGTTTGTGTTAAGTTGTACTGGCAGTGCCGTGTATGTGGTATCATTTACAACACATGCAGCTCAAGGAAAGGAGAGAAGGTATGCCATAACACTGGAGGGAAGGTGCTGGACAAGGACTCAACATGCCATGATTCAAACCCAAGCTTGCCTCTGCTGATGATGTTGTTTAGCTTCTCTGCATCTCCAGAAGAGGATGCGCCGGAGGGCTCCCTTTTGTAAGCTGTGGCTGTGGGCTTCTGACGAGGAAAGAAGGAATTAGGCTTGAACCCCTTCTGACTGAGCTGGGAGAAGGGAAGCAGATGGACGAACCCGAATGGAAGCAGACTTGTGTTTAATCTGTACCATTCATGATTTGGAGTTGAAATCTATGGCTCAGAGATGAGGCGGTATTGGGGTTTGGGTTGCGGGTTTCAGGGTGTTTATAAAGGCATGGCTTTGTGATGGGTTGAAGTAGGTACAGATCAGCATGGTTGCAAAATAGAATGGACCCAGTTGCCTCCCACGTTCCGTGTTACTGCTGCAAGTGTTCTGTGGTAAACTAACGTAGTAAAAACATCATTTTTCAGCCAGATCTAGTTGGGGAAATGTGCTGGCGGAGGGAGGGAAGAGGCAGGAGGCGCCTGATTGCCCCTCTCAGCAGAAGTAAGGACTTGGATTGTCTCGACGTGTTATCAGTCAACTTGTTTTCATCTTATTGAGGTAACTCGTCTGCCTCTACCCTTTGCCCTCTTCTGTTATCCCCATTTAATAGTATTTCCCAGCTTCACAAGGGTGTGATGAGGGTATCGCAGGCTGTGAAGTGATCAGATGCAATATGCGTGTGTGTGTGTATATATATGTGTGCGAGAGGGAGAGAGACCTAAGATAATAATCTCCGCTGGCAAAACCTCTGTGGGGCAAGAAATGGCATTGGCAAGGGCTGCTGATGGGAGGGAGCAGGCTGCCTCGGCACTGCCAGGTCTGCACAGAGCTTTCCCAGTTGTGTTGTGCTGACCGTGCGTGACTCAGCCGAGCACTTGCCTCAGTGGCATTTTGCAGTTTGTCTACAACACAATAGCACCGGAGCGCTGCCGCCCATCAATTCTGAAACTAAAGGGGGTGGCAGCAGTGGGCAGAATCCTATTGATTGCACTGTAAATCAGAAGGCTAAGGAAAAAAGCCCGATTCCCGGGAAAATTGCAGGTCCATCTCTCACCTGCTGCAGGCAGAAGAGTCTTTCTGCCACCTCCTCTGGGCACATGCAACATTAGTACTTAAATCTTTTGTGTACAGGGAGAATTGGTAGTCCGGGGTCTAAGATCAGTGCTAATTCTTTGCATATTTTGTGCAGGCAAATGATGGGATTTCAGCAGGGCTGAATTAGGTCTGATAACGATGCTAGAAGGTTCATCCTTGCTTGAAAAGTAATGTCGAAGAGAAACGGGACAAGTGAGCTACTGGAGCTAGTCTGAGCCGGTGTAGAAAGGAGGCAGAACTTGATGCCTCAGCTTTTGGGACTGATGCCTGTTTTTGCAGCAGAAGACAAATATCTGTGCCATGGGATTGCCCCTCTCCCTTTTGCAAGCAGTGGGCTATGCCCCTTTGTGCCCCGGGGACCACCTGGCTTTGGGAATGGAAAACTGTAGAATTTCCCTGGTGTCAGTCTGTGAAAGGAGACAGAGAGCTTCAGGAAGAGTAAAGGTGTTGCTCTGGGGTGGGATGTGGCCGGATTAACGTGGGATGGAGATGGGAGCCAATGCCGGGGCTGGAGAACGCAGTGGAGTTAGAGATTTGGGGGACACAATGAATTGCTGGGCAGGAGATGGACAGATGGAGAGAGATCTTGGAGGAGGTCCCAAAATTGCCCTATTTAGTCCATTTGGGAGAGTCATCACTCTTCTCATCATGCATATGTTTTGGGAATGGGCCAGGGGAGGTTTCAACAGAATCAGAATCACAATCTCAGCTTTAAAAAAACCAAACAAACCCCCAAACAAAACCAGACTTATTATTTTGGGGTCACTTTTATATGCATTGAGAAGCTTTTTAAAAAAAATAAAAATCTGTTAACTATTAATACCTCTTGCTTTTCTTACCCTTCCATTCTAAGAGGGAATTTTTGCCAGGCTCTGGATCAAGTATAAACAGGAGTTTCACATAGGTTCAGGACAGATGTAGAGGCAACCTGGGAAAAGTGGAATGGCAGGAAGTTCTGGTGGTCACAACTGAAATGCTCAGCACAGCCAAAGCACTTGAGCTAGTGAACCTCTTTTACAGCACGTGTTGCCCCTGTGCCATAGATTGTTAATTTTTTTTACTGAGAGCAGATGGAGAAAACCTCTGGCGATGGGATATTTCTCCTGTGACTGGAGAAGGGCCTGCATGCGCTCTGGAGAGAGGAGAGTCGCACCTCTTGCTTTGCATATGTCTGGGTTAGCAGGAAGGCTCTGTGAGGATCATGGCTATACTCGATCCGTGTTTGCTTAAGGTGCTGAGGGATGCTGAGGTCAGACGAGCTTCCTCTGCTGCAGTGGGGAACTGTTATAATAACTGCTGTTTCTGCTGTTACAGGCCACACAACGATGAGATATTTATTAGGCTAATGAGCAAATTATAATTCAAAGCTTCAGGATGAACAAAAAAAGAAATGTATGTTAGCTCCCAACTGGTAGTGGTTATAGGATCAGAGTCACAGAATTCTTGAATTTCAAAGTTTTCCCAAGTGACCAGCACTTGGATGAGATGCAGCTATATACGAGTATGCGGTTATAGTCTTGAACTTAGAAATGTGTGTGTGCATTGTGGTCACAATATAGAGAATGAGGGAAAAAGAAACCTTACCTCATTTCCTGCCTTTTTCTATGTGAATTCTCATTCATAAAGCACAGAGAAGGGATGTTTTTGTACAGTGTTTCCTAGGGGGATTCCCCCCCCTCCCCCCGCTAAAAGAAAATGCAGAAACCTTTGGTCATGCATTCAAATGCAGCTGTGTTTGGTTTGTGGTGTAGAGGTCTAAGTCTGTATTAGGATATGACCTGCCTAGTGTACCTGTTTTGTATCACCTCCGTACACAGAGGGGGGTTTTGTGTAAACTATATTGACCTGCTTTCCAAAGGCAGTTTTGGATTACAGTTTATCTGGGCTGGATTCAAATGGTGGCCTCAAGGAGAAACGCTCTTTAATCATTCAAGCTGGATGCTGCATGAGTTTTGGAATCTTGCAAATATGCTGGCATTTATGTAATAAATACAAACTTTAAGAGTGTTTCTTTTCCTTGAGGAACTCTTGGCTTCATAAGCTTTTATTGTGAACTGGTTGTTAGGGCTGAGAATTTGCCACTGACTCCCTCTCCCCACCCCAAAACAAACAAATAAATAGAACCATATGTAGTTGACTTCATCCTCCAAACAGCCTCTTAGGCTACTTCCCTATGAAATCAGCAGCTTTTTTTTTTTTTTCTTCTTTCAAGTTTTGAGACATGCCAGACCACTGTAGGCTGCGTGGAGAAAGAAGATGTTAGCCCTAGCAATGACTCTTAAGTCAGCTGTCAACTCGATCCAAAGTATCAGTCATTTTCCCATAGCTAAAGTCACTGCAACATGTTTTTCTTGCCTCGTTCCCTGTGTGAAATGAGCTGCTCTAGCAAAGGGGTTTTAGAGACATTCTTTGTTGTTTGTTTTTTTCTTCCAAAATAGAAACATTTAATCATCTTTTTAATCATACTTCTCGATGTACAGCCAACAGACATTATTTTTTTCAATGGCTGTTTCTGGTTTAGACTCGGCATAAATCTATTTTGATTTGTCAATGGTGTGATCCAGTTCTAGACGATGAAGTGACCTGAGTACAGATGAGCCTGATTCTGTGTTTTATCCCGGCCGATACTACTGACTTCCCATGTGGTCTTTGCTCAGTCACTTATAAATTTATCTTGTATTTCCATTAGCTTTGAAATCAGGGTAGCTACTGGTAAACTCTCAAAGGTTTTGTGGCTGTTTAATTCAGTTGATATTGGTAGAGTGTGCACCAGATCCTAATATTAGAGAAGGAGGGAAGCACCCTGTGACCCAGCAAAATTAGGGTGAGAGCACGAAGGGACAGAAAGGGACCAGTGACGGAAAAAGAGGAAGAGGAAGTTCAGACCAAGGGTTACCGGAGGGAAGCTGGTGTTGAGCTGTGTGGAGTGTGGAGGATTATGCAAAAGGGTGAGAGGAAAGGAGATGCTGCAGATCAAAGAAGGAAAGGAATTGGAGCACAAATGAAAGCAGTGGTTTGGAGAAAGGTGGGTTGAGTCAAGGAGTTGGAAGAAAGAAAAGGGAGGAAATAAGGAAAAAGGTTCATTCAGGTCAATTAGCTTTATAAATTACATTTATTTGATTTTTACTTTTGAGGCACTACCCTGTGTTTCTAAACGTTGCTTTAATGATGCTTTCTTTTGTTTTAAGCATCTGACCACTCTAAATTATCATGCTAAATAATTTTGAGTAGGAGGACCTCTAAAATTTGCTCCTGAGGTCATATGGTGTCTGATAGCACCCTCCTTTCCCTAGGAAATAGCCCCTTGAATTCTTGAAAGTGTTAATGGCTTGGCATGGTCCCCTGCCAATTTGTCCTGGTGGCTTTCAAATTGTTGTCCTGTGTTGTAGATGAGAACTTCCTAACATGTAAAGCGTTTAAGAACATCAACAAAAAGTAACTACGGAAAGATTCTTGTCTGTGGATTTATTTTCCTTTTACTTTTTAGGGAAAAATGTGCCTGATTTAAAACTGTGCCTGATAACGCCTCTGACTTTATTCATTTGGGTCTCAGTGGTGGTTGTCTTCTTTTCCCTACTGCCAGCTCTGCATGTGAGGAAGGAGCAGCGAGGAAAAGGGGTGCAGCAAGGATGGTTTGCGATGACTTGTTTCGGGAAATAAGAGGGGGGTGGCTGATGCTGGTCTGAAACGGGGGGGCTGGGGGGTGCTGCTGTTCCTATTGTTCTGCCGGACCGCATGGTTCAGCCACAAAGCAGCTGATTTTCACAATTAATGCTTGAAACTTCCTATTTTGAAAGATACCAATTTAAAAAATAATGAAGCACAATAAGAAACGTTAAGACCAGTACTTTAAAACTACTTGAAAATAAATGAATCACTTGAAAATTCTCCCAGTAAAAATATTTGTATTTTCTCTTGCTGGACCAGTATGTTGAAGCATAACCTTTGGGTCTCACGCAAGCTTTTGCAGTGACTAATTAGGCAGTGGAAAAGCAGAGAAATCACCTCACCTCTGACCGTTGCACTGTTTAAAAAAGTTGTGGAAAATACAGGCAACTGCTGCAATATCGGGCTATAAGAGGGAGTGGAGATAGAGGGACTGCCTTCTCCAGGGCTCAGGTTGGTGTTGCACTGACTAGCAGCACTCATAACTGCTGCTTCCAGGATTGATAGAGAGGAGAGACGTGTTCCTTAATGCATGATGGTCATCTGTAGGAGCCAAAGGAGACTTTTTGGGGGTCCTGCTGCCACCCATCACCAGCGGCATGGGATGGGGTGAGTTCCTTGCGTTGTCAGTGACATTGGGCAGCAGCCACCTGGGATGGGACGTGGTGTCCCGGGTGGGATGGACCAAAGGCCCCTGCTGGACACAGCAGCTCCCGTGTTGGGCTTTTATCTCATCCTTCACCATCGGCTCATCTCCTTCAGACGGTGACAGCCCTGTGAAATCTTCCAGGAGCCGCAGCGTTTGTCTCCCTTGAAACTTGGGAGGGCAGAGGATGGGGGGGAGAGGATTGGGGCTTTTTTTCCTTGTTTTAGGCTTTTATTTACCTGTTTTTTTTTTTTTCCCCTGGAGAGCGCACAGCTCAATATTTCAGGCTAGTTTTTGTCTTCAAGAAATTCCTATGAAATGATCAGAGGATTTGAGGGTCTGTGAGATGCTTCTGTATTTTGAGTCCTAATCAGTTGGGTGAAAAAGAATAAGTAAATTATATATTGAACCGCTAACTGGTGCTGAGGCCTGGTGGTTTCCATGGCAACCGGGCTGGAAATAGCAGCCTGTGACGTCACCAGCACGGCACAGGTAGAGTCAGATCCCGTCTCCGTTTCCCCCTGAAGAAGTGAGCGCGGCAGGCGCAAACACCTTGACACTGCAATTAACGTATGCAAATATCCCAGCCACCCCAGGGTACCTGTCCATCGCTGAGGTACACCGAGTTCACCTCATGCACAACAGAAATGTCCAGGCCCTCTTGCAAGTAACAAGGGAGGCCGGATCCCCCCGCCTCACACCTGCCCTCGCCGCGTTGTCCGTGTTGGGGTGTGGAGCTGCAGGGTGAGGCCTTTCAGCCCATGCCAGCAGCCCCGCATCTGGGTTGGGCTCAGGTCTTCTCCTCTGGTGCCCGGTGATACCCCAGTTGCCCGAGTTGCTCCTCTAATTCATCTTACAGCTGCAGTATTGCACATGAGAGGGGAGAGATTTCTAAACAGCTCAGCTTGGACACCATTTCTTCTTTCTGGAGATGGATAAAAGACCTGGTAGGTTTGGTTTTGGTCTATTTTTTTTTTTAATTTGATTGGTGTTTTGTTTTGTTTTGTTGTTTTCTGGAGGATTTGGTTTTATTTTCCCTTTCTCTTTTATCTTTGAGACGCCAAGAATGTAAACCCTGGTCTTTTCTGGCATTGCTGAAGGACAAGTGGGAGGTGTAAATGAATCTATGAATGTGAACATTTAAAACCTTAATTGAAGGGGTGAATGTGGTGAATCTTTAACAAAGGCCTTCTCTACTCAAAATATTAATTACTTGTTGAAGTAAATACATTTTAAGCAAAACAAACAACCAGCCTGATTCAGCATGGTTATTTGATTATCCTCGTAGAGTCAAGAATGGAGGTTCTGCCTGAAGCCTCTTGCACTGTACTGTACTGTAGGTATGGGTGTGTCACACTCCTGTGTGACAGGGACCATCCCACGCTGGAGCCTGGGTAGAGAATGGCAAGGTGGAAGGGAAGAGTCACCATTCAGCTGTGGAATTGAATATCCTTTAGCCAGCAACAACAAAAAAGCCCACCCCACTGATCTGATTACCTAGCTCTATGCATGATCAAAACGCAGTAGATGTGATACTTCCTTCCGCACATTTTCTGGTGTTTGCATTCAATTTAGTTTTAGCTGTCCCGAGTGATTGCATTTCCAACGTTTTCCTGAGAAGACGAGACCATATGCCTCCCTGTTAAGGTGATTTGTCCTCTTTTCCCCATGCAGCAACAAGCCTGTGTTTTTCCTTTCTTGGTTTCCACTGGACCTAAGCATAGTCCAGGTAGCTTGAACGATCCCCCCTTTTGTTTGTGCCTGTCAGAGGTTTGTAGACACTTCAGTTCCCAGCTCATTGGCCATTGCTTAGCAAGCTCTCATATTTAGTCCTTGTGTTTGTAAATTGATTTCTCGTTCTTGGTAATGTACTTGTTGCTCTTCTGCAACCTTCTATTTTGTCATGAGCTTTTTGAGCAGGTTTAGCCCAGAATTAAATACTGGCTTTCAGGTATGGTTACAACCCAAAACAATTTGAGGCTTGTCAGCTCTAGGGACTGCTAATAATACTGCAAGCACATACAGCAAGCGCAATTTGCTTGCAGCTGTGCCCACCTGTACATAAAAGTAGCTCTGCTACAACTGTCTTCACCAGGAGACTGCCCACCGATGCATGGTGGGTGCTTCTCCTATGCCTGCATCATTGCAATGACTGAGTAGAAAATGCTGATGATGTTTCAGTTGTGATGGCTGGGTCTCTCAGGAAGGGTCTCGTACTGTCTCTTGCCTTTGGTCAAAATAGATGCACTCTGGTTGATGTTTTACATTTAGATGCAAATGCTTATCTGTCATATAGGCATAAAAACATTCAGTGTTTATAATGAGAAAAATGACACAGGGCAATGGATGGGGAGTTTTATTAGGTGCCGTGGCTCACTGAGTGTTGTTTGCAGATAACGTGCTGCACGGACCACCTATTATGCTTCAGAGGCCAGCAGTGACCTGTGGACCACAGTTTGGGTGATGCTGTTCTAGGGCCTTATCTATACTTGGAAAAGGAAGACAGATGATGCATAGTTTATCGTCTCATTGTAAAGCTAAATGACATTGTGGGGTGGTGGTTTGTTTTTTTTTTTTAATATCAGGAGTTGATTCTTGAGTGTGCTGCAGCTGTGTTTCTGCTGCCAGAGGTGAAATAACTGTCCTGATTTCATCAGTGTAGATGCAGATAAATGTACTTGGAACTACAGAAGACTCCTACCTTTATCATGTACCTCGTTTTGAAAGCATCTCCAAGTATTTCAACCTAGAGAAGAGAAGGCTTCGGGGAGACCTTATTGCAACCTATCAGTACTTAAAGGGGGCTTATAAAAAAGATGGCAGCAAACTTTTTAGCAGGGCCTGTTGTGACAGGACAAGGGGGAATGGCTTTAAACTAAAGGGAGGTAGATATAAAAATTTCTTCCTTGTATCTAGCCTATGTTGAGGGTGGTGAAACACTGGCACGGGTTGCCCAGAGAGGTGGTGGATGCCCCATCCCTGGAGACATTCAAGGTCAGGTTGGACGGGGCTCTGAGCAACCTGATCTAGTTGAAGATGTCCCTGCCCATGACAGGGGGGGTTGGACTAGATGACTTTTAGAGGTCCCTTCCAACCCAAACTATTCTGTGATTCTATGATTAGTAGCTCCTTTTTCCTTCTTTGGATGGAGTACTTTAAATCATTCATATTGTTGTGGCTTCCAAGGGTTTTTTCTTCCCCAAATACTTTGTTTGTAGGCAGTGGCACCAAGAAGTGAATAAATATGAATGTGAAAAATATGAAGATCTCCAAAACCTTACTGACAAAAGGGAAACCTTGCAATGCATGTCACTGCTGCCATCCCTAGTTAGCTGTGCTACTACCACTAGTGATGAGGCAGAGGAGTTTGAGATCCTCTGTGGCTCATTAGAGGCAACGTCAGAATTTTGAAGAATTGAACACCTACCGCTCATGGCTCCTGAGTGGTCATGAAAACTGGTCTGTGTTCAGACACCTTAGCATTTAGCTGAGTTTTTAGAAGATGCTTTCTCTATTTAGACTTGCAGTGATCAGGTATGGTATGATGCATGAAGGACTACAATCAGCACTTCTGTCTTAAGGTACCTACTGCTATTAACACTTGTGGTGTTCCTCAGGGTTTTCTAACGCCTCCTATCTTTTATGCGTCTGTCTTTCAGAAGGTGAAATCTTTGGGCCAAAAATGGACACAGGTTTGTCATATAGGCATATTGATAGGATGAGGAAGAACAGCACTGCTGAATGTTCCCATCAGAGTCGTTAGCAAATGCGTCTGTCAGGAAGGATTCGGTAATGGGAATTAGGATAATGAGCCACAGGGAGGTGGACTATGACTTTTCACTCCTTGTCCCTTCCACTTTTCTCCCAATTCACATGGTCTTCACAAAAAGGAGAAGCTGTTACTACTGCTGGCTGCACAACGCGTAGTTCTTGGTCTCTGCGGATGCTGTGTATAATACCTATGCGGGGCATTACGTGGTGTTGCTTGGGAAAGGTGAAAGCCGAGAAGATAGGGGTTTATTGTCTTTTGTGCTGGGGCTTGCTCAGGTCTCAGTGGCTGCAATCTCCCGAATTAGATGGCTTGCATTTGGAGTTGGGATATCATCGATGGGACCTACTGGGGCAGACCAGCTGTTTGTGCACCCTAAAAATACCACTTTGTCTTTCTTCTGCCACAGGGTGGGTGGGATGGGGAACGGGACCAAGTGCGGGGCTCACGGAGTGAGAGGGACAGAGGGTGGGTGGGGGACAAACTTCAGGGAATGAGTCCAGCGGCTGGAAGGAGTTGGGCCCCGTTTAAAATGGCTGCCGCTGCATTCAAGGGGCCATTTTAAGTGCCTGTTATTCTACTCTCGCTTAAGGGTGTAATTTGAATGAATGTGAAGCCAACAAAAATGTTAGATTCCAGTACAAATCTGTTCTGATTTGGGGATTCATCCGAGTCCCAACAATGCGTAAAGTACTGCGGGATGAGAGGTGATATACTGTAGAAATGTAAGATATGAATTTTATATTTATTACTGACTTGGCAGGGTGCTTTTCACATCACCATTTTGGTACAATTTTGATTAGATTTTTATGCTGAGCATCGGAGAAACACTGCTTGTGTGTACGTAATTCTCTCTCCCTTTTGTGCTTCTCTTCTCTGATAAGGAGAACTCTGTGCTGATGAAAGATACAGGGTTGACAGTCCTTGCACTGTAACGATACAGTTTAGACAATGCCAGTAAAAACTTCCTCTGCCAGCATGGAGGATGTGTGTTGACACGGAGCAGAGTGCTGCTAGCAGCGGGAGGACACGTGAGTTTCTGTGTCTTGCCTAATTCCTGACCTGTGCAAGAGTTTGGAAGGATGATGGTAGTTTCCCTGATGTTGATGCGTATGGGGACTTGTTCAGTGGTCCTCAGTCCATGTGTGGCTCTCATTTGTCACAAATTGTTGTCTCGTAACGAATTTTGTTTACTCCCAGCATGTGCTGGCTCTGAACTGGCATTGAAAGCAGATAAAATTCATCTGCAGATGGAGTGCTCTCTGTTCTCTCACAGGTACCTGTTTTCATTAAATGGATAAGCATCAGGAAAATACCCTTCTCTATAGACTACCTTATAAAGTCAGAGTTCTGGGGCAGTGGTAAATCTGTTGTGTATATTTATATTTAGTTATTTATACAACCCTTGTCTTTTGTGTAGAGCTTTTTACAAGCATTGATGCATGTATTCTACCTTGCTTTGTGTCAAAACTAGTAGCGTCCCCGTTTTATAGCCTCATAAAGAATTGTGTTGTGTGGTTCAAGATGGTGCAGAAGGTCTGCATCAAAACTGGGAACTGAACCCAGATTTCTGGGATTGTCGGTTCGGTGTCCAATACGCAGGAAGAATGAGGGAGAAGGCAGGATGGTTTTTGTGCTTATTTAAAGACATATTTACCTATGTTTGTGTTGAATCTGCTTCTGGAGATGAACAGCTTCAACGTGGCACTTTTCATTAGAATAATTGTCTTGAGAAGGGGCTTAAAAGGATAAAAATGTAGTAGTTTTTTGCATCTTCACCACAAATAGCGTTGCGATTGTACTGCAGAAATGCATTTGGCTTGTGGCATTTGGTGGAACCAAAAGGTTTGACTCAGTCTGATATTGGCAGAGCAAAATGTATGAACAGACGATTGCCAGCAAGTTGATTTACCACGATGAGATTATAAGTTGTCATCTGGACTACAGTAGCTGACTCTCTGATCCTTCTTCATTGCAGTAAGAAGTAAAATGTTTGCTTAAACCATCAGGACGTTGGTTGGTTTAGTGTTACTGTGACTCAGCTGGCAAATGGTAACTTGTTAGTCATGGTAACTCAATTGCTTACTTCTGTGTTTGCATCTCTTGGACTGATTTTGGTGGGTAGCCATTGTCAATGGAAGGCAAGTGAAAGGAAAAGCCTGGGAGTTACCTGGTTGTTATCATTCTCCTCACCGCTAGCCTGGATAGAAGAAAATCTGCTTGCAGAGCTGCTGTCTGGTTGGAGAAAAGAAGTGGAAAAAGATTTGTCTGGGTCTAAGTTGCTGGCCTACTAAAGTAAATTTGTCACCCTTATCAGAGCTGTGAATTCTTATATTTAAAGTTTTGGCAGCAAATGGACGAGGCTTAAGGTGGTGTTATATGGGTTAGTAGTTCAGTCCCTACCCTCCCACAGCTGGAAGACTGACTCATTGCTGTAAAGGTGGAGAACCTTTCCCTTGTTGAGAGCCAAGCTGGCCTTTTGGGCAGCCATGCATTAGCCCATACCTTTGCGTTATCCAGCAGTGATGTGTGAAGTCAGGTGGCTCCAGCCTACACAAAATGAACCTGTGGACTGTGCTCAGCCCCTGGGCTGCAGATCTTCTACCCGAGGTCTGAAACCTCAAATAGCCTATGATGAGGACTGTCTCTCCAGGAGGAAACCTTGCTTGCAGCGTAAAACCACTATGCACTTAAGCTTGTTTATGCAGGAAAGTTAGCATACAGTAAGCTGGGGTGTGAGTTTATGGCTCCCTAGCTGTTCTGGACTATTTTGTGTGGGCATTTTTCATACGCAATTAAGAGCTGAGCTGCTTGCTCCAGTGGCATCGACTAAGAGCAGCTACGGCGTGAGCTGGTGTGCAGTGCCCAGTGTGCTGTCCATTCAGAGCCTGGCTTATTGCCCCCTTCCCAGGGTGAAGAAGCCCTTGGATAACTTTCGGGTTTTACAGGAGGCTCCACGGGATCAGAGCAGCAGCGAGGTGATGGGGTGGGACCGAGGAGCTGTGTGACCAGCAGGGCTGCATGTGCCGCACCAGACACAGCTGGGATGCGGCTGGCTTAAGCATGCCGTGTGCAAGGCAGGAACATCAGTAATGCAAGTGGAAAGCGCCTGTATGGGGAAGGGTGCAGCATCCCGGAGAGTGGAAGCAAGGGGAGCCCCTGGATCCTGCTGGTGGCAGGTCATGCTGGCAGGACCCTGCCTCTCCACTGCCTTTGCCCCGCGCTGGCCTCGGCAGAGCCCAGCAGCAGGCCGCTGGTGCTCGGCGGAGGAAGGAGGGGAGCAAGCGCTTCCTGTGGTGGGGCGCGAGCTGGCCTCTGAGCAGCCTCACCTCTGCCCTGCCGGCTCTCGACGGCCCTTCCTCTGGCCTGTCACCTCTCCCCGGCTGCCAGCCTCCTGCCT
>NW_008823954.1:1853871-1858118 GCF_000699105.1 Pygoscelis adeliae | reverse complement strand
GTTAAGCTTGGGCTAGCCTCCTGGACACCTTCCCGGTGAGTTTTCCAGAGAATGACTACAGATGAAATGCAATTAGACACAGATGGACGGGGGGTGGGGGAGGGGTGGGAGACGAGCCGAGTTTGAAAATGGGGGGAGGGGAGCGATTAATTGCGAGGCTGGGAGGCAGACCGGCGCGTGCAAGAGAGAGATGTGTGCGAGGATCAGAGGTCCCCGCCGGGAGACGCTCGCTGGGCCGGGGCCGGGAACCTGAGGAGGTCTCTCTGCTCTCAACTGCTGCTGCCGCCGCTGTTGTGGTTGTTGGAGAGCCAGAGGGAAGCAGCAGGCGTGTCTCAGGGATGATTAATCATGTATGGCAGCAGCGAGGAAGGAGGACGCGGTGCGCACATGGAGACCAGCACCTCCCCTACCCCTGCGCGCCTTTGGCTTGCTGACAGCAATCTCTTCTGCTCTGAAATCCAGCCCCGGAGGAGGGCAGGCAGAGGGGGACCGTGTTTTGCCTGAGCCAAGAGACGGCTCAGTACCCACCCCATCCTCCGGGTGCTTTGAGACTCAAGAAACTTAAATCTCCTGGGTCTGAGGAAGAATGAAAAAAATGTGAAAGCAGGGAGTTGAGCTAGTCCAGGTGGGAGGAGAGGCAGACCTGACTGAAGGTTTAATTAGCAAGGAGCATGGAAAAAATAAAAGTGGGTTTGGCAACAGCAGGCTGCGAATGCTTCCCAGTTGGAGAGGTGGGGGACAGGGCACAGAGCAGTCCAGATTGGTGCAGGTGTCCCTTTGCCTCAGGACTTGTCAGCCTCCTCTCCCTCCACACCCTGGCACTACCTGAAAAAAAAGGAGATTTAAACATAAATTGGTTTCTGTTTGGGGGAAGGAGTTTGGTTTTAAGTCTCTAGGATTCGATGACTTATTGCTTTGAAGAAAAGCTTAAGAACTAGAAACCTGCTTTTTTGTGTGTGTGTGCAATTTTTTGAGAGGTCAGAGTTCTGCACAAGGAGAGAACCAGATGATGAGAATATCAGAAACTCCCAAAGTAGGAGACACATGGTTAAACCAGGACCGCTGGCAGGCCTGCAACTTTTAACTAGGCTTCCCAGTCTAATGGCCATTACCTGCGGTGGTCTGCATGGACATCTTCCCCTTGCAATTTCCCCTTGCAATTTCTCCTGCAAGTAGCTGAAAGCATCCCCTTTTCTCTGCATCCCCCATCAAAGCTAAGGCAATGTTCTTCCCACTGTGACTATAATTTACAGTGGATGATGTCAAAGTGTTCATACTTTTTCCCCTTAACCTCAAAGACTCCCCTTTCATGGTCTGTAACAGTTCTTTTTGGGAGCTTTGGACTGAAGGAATGTGTTTGATTATATTTTCCTGGCCTTTATTTCCCTCTGCTCAAGATTTGCTCAGACACCCTTAACTACAGTGCTGTCTTCTGTCACTGTGGTGGGATCTCTGGGCTAATTTTTATAGGGTTGCTTGGACGCGCTGACTTCACGTTTGTCCCTGCAAGATTGCTAGAGAGTGTTATTTAATGCTTATAAACAAATCCACATATTCCATGTGCCACTTCCTCATGCAATGCAGAGCAGTGGCCAGGATCTGGAATGTACGAATTTCTTTATTTTCCCTCTTTTTCTCCTTAATTCTGCTAAGTGTAGCTAAGTAGTATTTCAGAAAGCTAAATATTATCACAAAATAAGAGAGGAGTAGGGCATACAAATTGTTCAGAGGCAGGACTGGAGCGGGTCTCTCCGGACAGAGTTAAGTTCGTTGCGAAATGTGTGCTGCAGAGCTGTGGAAAGCTAGGGTACTGCCGATGAGGTTGGAGGTACCTTTGCAGGGTTGTTTTGGGATCCTTGGATTAAAAAAAAGCAATGTAGTTTTCCAAGCAGAATCGAAACATGTTGGTGGCATCAGAAGCTGACAGAACCAAGAGCTGGAATAAATACTTAATGCTCCTCCCTGTGAGACCTCTGCTCACAGCCAGTAGTCATGGAAAACAGGACAAAACAGATGTGGATGCCCGAGCGAGTGAATAGTGCTCCTTTATTTGTCGCTGTTGTGAAGCGAGGTGTTTTCCTCTCCTCACCAATTTGGCAAGCCTCCTTTGTGGTGTCGGTGGCCTGGGGTGGTGGCGGGAGGAAGGTGCTGGAAGCAGCTGGTATGTTGTACCCGCACCAGCCCAGCAGATCTAATTTTGGGATTTGGGCAGCGTAACGAGCTCCTCTGCTGAGGCCGTGTGGAGGGACGTCTCTGCCTTGCCTGAAGGGACCGTCTACCCATTTTGAACGGAGGGGCTGAGAGCAGGTGGAGGGGTGGAAGGGTGTCCGTGCGCTCGAGGCCAGTACAACATTGATGTTTTCATTCGGAACTCTTCCTGAGATGGCTTTCTCTAAGGGCAAGCCGCAAAGGATAGGGCAGCTTGTCCTCTGTCGCCTCTCCCGCGTCCACCAAGGGGGCAATGGGAGCGGGGGGCTCACGCTAAGGCTTACCTCACGGTGTATGTGATTTAAGAGAAAGGAAGAAAACCAGGGACAAGAGGATGTAATTTGCTTACTCAGCTGGCGGATGGGCAGCGAGAGGAGTGTGTTGCTAATTAACGTGAACTATTGATCACGTTTGGACAGAGGTGATGCTGTGATGGGGAGCAGCGTCCACCTTTGCGCCATTGGACCATCCGGGGGTTATTTAGTCCTTTTCCAGTCCAGGGATCTTTTTGGCGAGCCCTCCAGCTTTGTGTTGCCCTCCAGCACCAGCACTGGTGGCAGTGGTGGGGTCCCTGGCTCCCTGGGGACCGCAGCTTGCCAGAGTGGGGGTGGGCAGGACTCCCCCCACCTCAGGTGGCATCTTGGGGGTCGCCTGGCCCCCTCCCCTGTCTGGGGTTGCTTTCTGACAGTGTAAGGGGAGCTTTTGGAGGAGCCGGGGGCTGGCTGCCAGGCTGCCTTTAATTCCCCCAGCTGGCAAACAGGAGGCCTGTGTCGGTTGCCGGGGCAATGGCGGGAAGCTGTGTTAGTTTAATGAAGCATTGGGAAGGCTGCTGTTTATTTCAGGGGAGCGGGGGCTCTCTCGCCTGCCAGGATGCTCCCCCGGGGTGGAGGGGCGGCTGCCAAAGGGCTCCTAGGTTGCGGCTGCCACGCTCTCCCCCTCGACTGCTGCCCTCAGCCCTTCCCAGGGTGTGGAGGCCAGCGTTGGGCCATCCCTCAGCACAACATGTCTGCCTGTTCCCCTTCCACCCGAGCCCAGCACGTTTGGTGCTGTGCCCTCAAACTTGTACTCCTCTGAAAGTGCCTGCCCCTTCCCAGGGAAGCCCCCCCTGCCCCACTTCTGCGTGAGAGGACCTCGCCCCACGCAGGGTGCCTCCTTCCCTGGTGCCAGAATGCTGGGATGGATGCCCCTTCCCCTTCATCACCTGCCTGGGGTATGGCAGTTACCTGATTGGGGTGTTTGAACTTACTCTCTTGATTTAAGCAAATGAAGACTTGAAGCATCAATGTCTTCATAGTAAAGGTGACCTACAAAGGAGGGAGAGGAGGAGAAGAAGCAGGGGGGGGAGGGAAAGCCTTGCGTTTATGCCCCTTTTCCAGTGTCTCTGTATGATTTAAAAAGGACCGAATATGGGGCTTGGGCTTTTTTAATCCTTCTTTGCTTCTTTTCTTCCTAGAGTGTTATTTCAAGTACAAAAGGATTTCTGGTCTTGTTTAACCTCTGGTGGGGAGGGGGGATTCGATGGACAGCTCGAGCACTAATAGGCTTATGACTATTCAGGTAAAACTTCATTAACCGATTATTTAAAAAAATAAGCCTCATTCAGACCTGTTAAAGATCAAGGGAGTGTAAATGGGTGTGAACAAACAAATACTAGGTGGAAAGCTTGTTTGAAACTTCAGTAAGCTGTGTCCATTTAATACAAGGCTAAGAAAAAGCCTCTCAGGCCACAGACCTGTGAATTTTCAGCAAAAAAATGGCAAAATAAGACTATTGTCTTGGAAAGAAAAAAGGCCTTTCATATGTGAAAAGGTAGATGTATTTGGCAAAGATGTACAAACAGAAGTGCACCTGATTTTTTTTCCCTCTCCCCTCCCCCTCTTTTTTCTGGTTCCCATTTAAAATGCCGTATAAACAAACGCTGTCCTGGATGGCGCTTCCTCAGCTGGTGTAGCAGAGCCTCCCCTTGTCCTGCAGGAGCAGTTTTCCGCCTCAGCCCTTGCAGGACCAAATTCCCCCCCACCCTCCCCAAATACAGTGGC
>NW_008823954.1:1849785-1853478 GCF_000699105.1 Pygoscelis adeliae | reverse complement strand
GCGGCAGCAGCTCCGCCAGTCCCACTTGAACACTGCACTGCAGGTACTGGGTTAATGGGTGGGAAGTGGTGAAGAAGAATATCAGGGTGGGTGGCTAGAGGGGAGGGTGTTGGCGTGGGGGAGTTGATTTCTGCTAAACGCCAAGATAGAGATGACACTCTCTATATACATGTAATCATTAGACTTTTCATTCCCAAGACTATTTTCCTTCATATAATTTTTTAAAATGCAGAGAAAGCTTTCCCCAAACCTGACAGTATTCTACTTACAATCACTTCCCCCTTGCCAATATTACCATGCTCTACGAAACCGGTCTGAAATGCTGTACTATTTTTGACCATTTCTTTAGGAAATTTGTAGTGAAATTTTAATTTTTAAGGTGCTAGGAATAGGCTCTTCAGTCCCACACCATCTCCAGTAGCAAGGCCTTTTTACTGAACGTGAGACTGCATTACAATCTAAACCTCACAATTTTCTTGTTTGATGATACTGACTATCCAACTAGAAAATTCATGTATCCTCCTTTTGCAGGACTGGCAGGTTAGACCTAGACTGAAGTCCTGACTGACATCTGCAGACAGCATTCTTGCTCATGCTCTGTCTCTCCCCCCTGCGTGCTCTCTCTCTTTTTTCTTCTTTTCCCTTTCGGAGGGCAAAACATCTGTTTGCAAAGGGCTGAGGACATGCGCTGCACAGGAAGATAAAAGCAAAGAGCCCTCATCCCATGTAAGAGTTCATAGATCTGTAACTCAGGGGGCTGGCGACAGGGTTTGGCAAGGGTTGAAATCCTTCTGTCTTTCTCCCTTCTCCTGTGTTTGAGTTTGAAAAAGAAAAACAACTGGGGTTATCTCAGATGTGCAATAGTGAGGATTTAGATGTCAGCTTCGCTATCAGCTTCATTCTTTGTGTACAAAGAGAGAAAGAGGATCACAGATTTGCACCTAAGCTACTGAGAGCGATGCCTCGGTTTATCACAGCAAAGGAAGCCCGTGCCTCTCCCCTTCCACTACAGCAGAGTTAAGCCCCAAGGGCCTTATGCAGGCGGTGCCTGGGTTGGAGTCCCGTCCTCCCCCTCCCTGCAGCAGGAGCCAAGTTTAAGGAATCGGCTGAGAGTTCAAGGCACACGTGTGATTGTAGACCTGCATGATATATAGCAAACAGAGGAAGCTTCAAAAATGTCTCTGTTCTAATGCATCTCCCTCCCACCACCAACAGCCCCCTGTAAAGTGTTTAGCCATAAAAATGTTGCAATTTCTCTTTGACTTGTCATGACTGTGGAGAGGGCCACCACCTATGCACCCGTGGTGTTACAGGTTTTAGTCTGGAGACTAGGTAAGATGTTCTGAGCTGTGAAAACAGCTGGTCTGTACATCCAAATTAACCTATAGCTCAGGTACCATACTGGTACGCTTATTAGAAACGCCTGCAACAAAAGGGGCAAACTCCCTTTTATTTTCCAGAGCTGACATAGGCATGCTGATTTATGTTACACGGAGATACATATTTTGACTGCTTGACAAAGAAAATTGTGCCCACGACAGCTTCTTGTCGTGCAAGTAATCCTACTAAATGGAAGCATGACCAGCGCCATCCGTTTTGAGGTGTCTCCTGTGTGGTGGTTTCCAGAGTCCTGGTGTGGCTGGTTTCAGGGAACTGAAAACCTGAACTGCCTGCAGTCTTCACTGAATGGCACTAGGAGCTTTGGGCATTTAGGAGCTTTGAAAATTACATCATAGGCATCTTAAATGGTACTTTTCAAGTGTGCATTGGTTTTAAAGCTTAGCAGCCGGCCTTTTGGCCATATATATAGATCACACACTGAACTGCTTACTAGGAATGGCAGTTATTTGAATTCAAAGAGAAATTACACATTTTCTCTCCTGCCTTTGTCCTCTCCTTTTCTGTTTTCCGTGTGGAACGAGGATCCCGGGGACGCACCTTCTGGTCCCTGACATGCAGCGAGACCTTGAGCTGGACTGTGAACCTACTGGCCTGTTGGTTTTGCTAGGGGTGGAAGGGGCTTGCCATGTAAAGCGCTACCTGCTCGTTGGATGCTTGCACTACAACCTGCTATATTTTCACTGTTACTAGCATGTGGCAGCAGGAGTTCAGATGTGTGCAGCCTTGCTTGGGGGTAAAGGGGGCTGGAGGAAGACACCAGCAGAAGACACAAACAAAACCCCTAGTTCAGAGCTCACGATTAAATAGGACTGAAATTTTGGGCAAGTCTCAGGGTAGCAGGAGCGGGTAACACAAAGCCAGCATTGGGAGCTCATTTTAATTTCAACCATCTTGTGTGTGTGTAGTTGGCTGTCTTTGTTTAAAGAACTTGGCCTTCAGGTAGATTTTATTTGGACGGCTTGCTTATCCAAAGAACATTAATGACTTTCCTTGAGGAGTTCCAGCCAGTACCTTTGCACCCTGGTTCTTTTCTAGCCCTATTTTCTCTTTTCCATAATCTCCCGGTGCCCGGCAGCAAGCCTTTAGGGTACATGCGCAAGCAAAAGGAGCTTGAGTTGGGGAATTAATATTCCTGGAACATAACACCAGCAGCATGCACACGCTGAGGAGAATATTAGAGCTATTAGCGGTGGGAGTTTGGAGTGCATGCAATATCTAGATGGAGAATTCAGTGTGATTAATCTGCCTCTAAGCAGCAGCCTCCGGGCTCTGGGAATTCTGTGGCACGTTTGAAATCAGAACTTTTTTTAATTACCTTTCCGCATCAACAAAACAATCGCAGTTGTGTGAAAATAAGCCCATTCAGTCCCTGCCCTGTCTCTTTTTTTTTTTTCTTTTTTTTTTTCTTCTTTTTGGATGAGACGCACTGCTGAAGCCCTGACTATTTGTGGTCCCAGCAGCTCTGACAGCACTTTGCACAAGTGCAGAGGGACTTAGCCTGGGAGCCTTGGCCGGCCTCCAAGTCAGGTAATTGCGTCGTGGGCCAAGTTGGAGCAAGCCTGTGCTAGTCGGTGTGCGCGTGTTAGATTCCTTCCTCTTCCCCACTTCTTTATTCCACTTCCCAACAAACTCCCGTGCTTCCCTCTCTCCCCCCTTCACCTCCTCGCCTTGCTGGCCTCCTGGAGTGCTGGTAGTCATGTTGCCTCCCTGCCACAGGCAGGTTGAGAGAGATTCCCTGAGAGAGGAGTGGGATAAATGTGGAGGTTTCCCTCATGCAGTCAACAGGGTGGGAAAAAATAATTAAAAAAGATGAAAGGAGATTCAGTCAGTATAAAAAGGGTAGCAATGTTGTGGCCAAACAAGGAGCAAGACTTGCTGAAGGAAATGAGATCAGATGGGGACCTCCCTGCTTGCAGTTCGTACCTTTTCCCTCCCTCTGACAAGCGGACGCAGAAGGAGAGTTTATTCCTTCCATTGCGGCTTGGTTTATTCTTATACTGGAAAAGAGAAGCCGTAAAATGACAGGGGAAATCTTCCCTGGTGTTGTGGCCGTGCCAGGGCTGGGGCAATGCCCCAAGGTGCTGGGATTCAGGGTCAGTGCGGGAATGGAGGCTTCAGCCATGGAGGAGCTCCCATCTGGAAGAGCATCTTCTGGCCGCCTGGAAGCTTCCTCTGTGGCTGGAAGCACATAGAGCCGCTGGGGTGCAAAAGTTTCCAGCAAGCACCTCTCGCCCCTGCCTGCTGCTGGGCTTCCAGCTCTGCTGCCCATGCTGCTAGCCCTCCGGGGCACCT
>NW_008823954.1:1848608-1849617 GCF_000699105.1 Pygoscelis adeliae | reverse complement strand
CTCCTCCCTTCCAGGTCGGCGCGGCGGTGGGGAATGCTTTGCACGTCTCGGCGAGGGCAGGGATGGAGGCTGGAGAGAGGAGTGGACACACTGTGAGGAGCCCAAGCTGTCTCCCCTTTGGCTCTGCAGTTCAAATAACTTTATAAATATAACATTGTCTGCAATTAGCACCATTTAATTTTTTATTTTATTTTTTATTTCACTTGGCTGTGGCTGTGCCCTTGGCTTATCCCTCTGAATTCCTGGCCTTCAGGCATGATTAGCACAGTGCAAGTGTTTGAGGTGCCTTGCTTCAAAAGGAGAAAAAAATTATTCCATTTTAAAAACAAATAACAGATTTTTGAGGGGGGGGGTTATTTACCAACATGTTTGAGGTTGTGTTAAATTTTGAGAAATTGATGTCAGGTCAGGTTAAGCCAATAGCTACTTAGTAACCCTTTTTTTTTCTTTTAGGGTTTATTTCAGAAATGGCCAGAGAAGGCTATATCACCAGCTTTTGCTCCCAGAGCAACAGCCAAGCATTGCCTTGTATTGGGAGTACATCAAAGCCTCCTGGCCTTTCTTTCACCTACCCCAGCCTCCCTGCCCCTCCCCAGGGCACCTAAAACCTAAAAATATGCTAGGGAACCGAAAACCTCACTCTTTAACCCTCTTGCCTTGCTTAGGCCTCACATACAACTCTGTTACCTTAACCCTGACCTTTAATACCTCTTTTACTCCAATTATAGTTTAGAAGTGGTTTCGGATCCTCAGGTGGGGAAAAAAAACCTCACGTGCACACTGATCAGCATTACCTCAGCCCAGCCCACAGCTCCCAGACCTCTGCCACGGAGCTTCGGTCGCACCGCGTGGCCCCGCTTGCCCAGTGGCTCTCAGCTCCTGCCTTCCCAGTGCATCCCAGGCGTGATCCCCAGCGCCCGCCTGTTTCGGCCCTTTCCCCTCAATCCCCCTCCGCCGTCCCCCCCAGAGCCTCTCCTGTGGTCGACGGCGACCCTCGATTTCAAGCCCA
>NW_008823954.1:1847178-1847601 GCF_000699105.1 Pygoscelis adeliae | reverse complement strand
CGCCTTGTCCCTTTTCAAAGGCCCCAGCTGTTGGCTGCTCGCTGCAGTCTGTCTGCTGCTCCGAGACCGACATAAATGGGTTATGGGGTTTATGCATGTGCGTGTGTGTGGGGCTTTCCCCCCCCCTTCCTTCCCCCTGCAGATCTTGTTGACGATGGTTTTGTTTTTTTATTTTGTTTTGGTTTTAGATGCGTTTTTATTTTTTTCTCGCTCTGCAGGTTCAGAGTAGCACGGGGGTGGATGGGGTGGGGGCCTGCCATTTCACCGTGATGGGTGGGTACATCAGGAGGGAGAAGGGCAGGGCCTCAGGGTCACATTCTCAAGGGCTGTGAGATACGATTTCTTCTTTAATATCTCCATCTTTTTTGGGTTTTGGTTGTTGTTGTTTTTTTTTTAACTGACAACCGCACAATAGCAATGTGG
>NW_008823954.1:1838086-1847130 GCF_000699105.1 Pygoscelis adeliae | reverse complement strand
AAAAAGGAAAAAAAAAAGGGGGAGGAGGAAAAGGGGGGGGTTAGCTTGCCCCTCCCTTCTTCTTCAGCAATTTTTTTTTCCTGTGTCCAATTTACCGTTCACTTGAGATTTTGGACAAAGACGGGGGCAGTGGGTGGGCTGCTTTGAGTTTTGTGATATAATATGACTGGAGCGAGAGAGTAAAGCGCAGACAATTAAGGATCGGCGCGAGGGCTTTGCTCATTCAGTCTGTTGAGGAAGCCGTCATTTTGTGTTAGTGTGTGTCTGGAGGAGGAAGGATAGTGAAGAGTGACAGTGGAAGGATGCCTAATGTTGTGGTGTATTTGTACTTGCTAAACGCCTGCTCCAGGAAAGAGGGGCTTCAAAAGAAAGGGATGAGGGAAAGGGGGTCCTTCTGAATTTGCCCCTGCGGTGAAGCCACTTTGGACCGGACTCTCACTGCTGGGAACGAGATGTTTTGTTGCCTCCTCGAAAGGGGAGGGCTGAGGAAGCAAAAGTGCATGCAGGTGTCAGGCAGGCTCCTTGCTGCCACCGCTCTGCCTACGCACCTCACCCCAATGACTGGTGGCTTCTCCACCACTCCAGTTTGCGAAGCTCCAGGGCAGAGCACTGCATCCCAACGGGCTGCAGCGCCAGGCTCCTCTCTGCTCCCGGGTCACTTGGGTCCCACCACTGCACTTCACTCCTAACGACCCAGAGCGCATCCTGCTTTTGTAGTTATTTATTTCTTTATTTCAACTACTGGACCCTGTCTGTCCTCTGCCAATGCATTTCAAGGCTGATGAATAGCACCCCCTGCAGTTATAGAGCTGATCTTTTGTAGCACAGATGTATAATTAATCGTGCGGCACTTTTGCAGTCTGAACAGGCAAGTGGATTCTTGGAAGACACCCATGTACTGCCGCTTGCTTCTCAGACCCCCAACTCCACAGCCCTTGGGGAAGGGACCTGCTGGCCACGGCTTGAGAGCCTCTGTCCTACCATACCATCCGTAGCGATCTGAAACAGGATTCGAATCCAGGTCTTTGGTGTAAAAGCCAAAAACACCACAAAAAAACCCAAACTCAAAGCACTGCTGCACAGCAGGACTTCTCCTCTGCCCCTGCTCTGACATGAAAGGACTTTCAGGGTTATTTGTATCTCTGCTCCATCATGGTGGCGATGTTTAGGGATTTTTTTTTTTCCTTCTTTCTTCTCTCAGAGGGGAAGTACGGATTTGTTAGTTTGTAAAGCACTTTGAAGATAAAAATCATTGTGCTGAGTGCTGTCTGTTGGCTTGTCTGAGTCACGACCCAGGCTTGGCTGGGAAGTGAAGCCTGGAATTGCCCTGCAGCCCCCTCGGAGGATTAAGTCAAACGACCCCATGGATGGGTCCCCTGGCCCCAGGGAGGGCAGAAGTGTGGGTGACCAGGTGGGACTGGACACTGCATGTGAGCCTGGGACATGGGGGGCAATGGGTGAAATGCACCCTGTGAAACTGAGGGTAGAGGACTTCGGGGATGTGATTTAGCTAAGATTAGATACGGAAGAGATTTTAAGCCTCATCATTTTGTCTGGGTACAGCAGGATTGTTCCCTACAGGGTTTTCCTCAGTTCTTTACACCTGCTTTTAAATGACTCCTGAAAGAGCAGAAAACAGGAGAGAAAACCCCTTCCTTTGATTTCTCTTCAGCTGGGGACATCCGTCACCCAGGACTGTAACCATAGGTGTTAGGGGAGGGGGGAGGTGTGCATCACTTCAGCCCCATACTAGGATATGAAAGGATTAAATCTCTTTCCTAAGCAAAGTGGAAGGTCCCCAGGTGTCTTCTCTCAGGCTCAGAGATTGCAGTGGGAGAAGGAGGCAGGATCCAGCTGGGTAAGAGACCTCATCAAGAGGATAAAAAGCATTTAGGGTAAAGGACAGTCTGTCTCCCTGAGTAGGGGAAGTAATCAGTGAGGATGTGCAAGGGTCTCTCAAAAAGCCCTAGGCAGGCGATGCTTATACCAGAGGAGAATTTCCAGGCAGTGGTGAAGGGGAATGAGCTGAAAGCGTTAATGGGTTTCCCCCCCCTTCTGTTAAGATATTCCCTTTCTTGTAACCACCACTGCTTTTTTCTTCTTTTTTTTTTTTAAACTTCTCTTCAATCTCAATGAAGAGAACTGTTAAGGAAACCCCCTAACTTATCACCTAAGGCTAGTTGCTGACTTACTGTTTCTCAAGATGAGATAATGCTAGCTGATTATAAATAGGGTGACTACCCTTTTTCATCAATATTAGGAGTAAGCTGACACCTTGATCTTCAGCCTGTGGAATGAATCACACTGTAAGGGTTTGAAGCATTGCTGGTTTTGGAGAAGAGTAGTCATCCCTTCTCTCACCCCACACTGCCTGCTGTGGAAAGGCTTGGCCCTGATGGGGGGATCCCTGAGCTGTGGGCAAGTACCCCAGGGAATGTGAAATTTCACCTCTGGTGAAATGTTTTCTCTCTACCAATGCAAGCAGCATCTCTTCATTAGACCTGGGTTCAGCCAGGGTTATTAGGGGACCACCTTGAGGACTGCAGCCCCCCCGAAGGCTGCTGCTCCTCATTAAAGTGTTTGTGTTGGGATAGCTTGTTTTCTTATTTGTGGGTTTGGGCTATTTCTAAAACTTGCTAAAACTCTCTAAAACAGCAGAGACTCGTTGAGTTGGTAGGCTGATGTGAATTGTGCTTGCTGAAGCTTCTGTTCTTGTTTCTGTGCTCACTGGTGATGTCCTAAGAAGAACTGCCTACATTATTTTTAGAGCCCTGATGGAACTGACAGTATTTTGTTTAGGTCTAATTACTGTGAACATGTTTACAGAGAAGTTAAATGGGGGGCCTTCAGTCCTAATCACCTCTTAGGACAAATGTGAGTGCCAGCAGCATTCCCAGGTGCACAAGATAATCTCTTCAAGAGGGATGATGAAAGCCCCAATATATAAGCAGAGGTTTTGTTAGTTTGAACCTGAACTTCAGTAGGCAACTGGAAGAATCCCTTGAATCTTGAAATAGAAGCAAGTTACTTAAGATTTTACTGAGTGCCTTGGACTCTCTAAAGATAGGTCTGTCCAGTCTTTACAAAATTAAATGCTGATATTCTTAACCCAGGATAGTTACCTCTATTACCTGATAGCTTTTAAGGCATTGTCATCGCTTGGGTTAGGTGACTTGAATGAAAATATGCTTCTTTCCCCCACCCCCAAATGTGTCAGTAGTGCTCATAAATAGTTGAGTATGTTGTGTTTAAAGTTGTAAGTTCTGTATGTTCTCGTGTGCCCTATCCTGACTTGGATTTGAGCGTGACTTTAATGCAGGGCACTAAAATAAGACATTAACGTCTTTTGAAATGTAGAATTAGAGGGCTTGAGCATTGAATGTACTTTTATGAGTCTCAAGATACAAAGTAATTAAAGTGGTTGCATTTGAAGTAGGTTTTTTTTTTTCTCATGTTTTGTTAGCAATAGGAGGTATTTAGGTAAACTGTGGTGGAACTTTAAAAGTATTTTTAATAAACCAATCTCTCTGATAAATTGGTACCAGAGAACATCACTATACGGGACAGAAAAAGCAGAATTTGGTTTCTGTGACAAGAAGTTAATGAGATTTCATGCAACGTATATCTTCAGTGGACCCTTAGATTACTACTACCCAATTTAAATATAGCCTTCTTACCAGATGAACCTAGAAGACTTCTTGGTTTTGGTCCAGTCTGATGCCCTCTGCTTTTGCCTCTTGCGGCTGCAAGCCCTTCTCATGTGCTGTTTCATGTGCCTGAATTATGGAGTGCGGTAGTAGCAAGGTGACTGGAAGAACCAACGCTGTTCCTTCAGGGACCTTTTTTTTTTTTTCTCCTGTTGGAACAGCTGAGATTCAAAACAGCTATTGCATGCATCAGGGAGGAAACCAACAGGGAGCGAAGTAAGAATCAAAATCTTAGTTGCCTCTAAAATTTGGGACTATATGTCATGGGGATTTAAGCTTGTTCAGCCTGGAAATTCCCACTTCCCTGTAGGCAGAAAAAAAACCCCAGCAAATGAAACCTCTCTAAAAGGCCAGCAGGAGTAAAAGGCAAAAAAAAAAAAAAAAAAAAAAAATCCCTTTCTGTAAAACATGCTCAGGCAAGGCAGAGTTGGTTTTATGTAAGACCATTTAAAAAGATGAGTCCTCCTAATATGTGAATTTCTCCTTTTATTTAGATATGTTTAGCAATTCAGATAATGAAGATTTATTGATGGCCTTTTGTGCCTTGTTGGAGACAGTCTTGCTAGAGAATCATATTTGTGTGGCTTTCTATTTTAATTTCCACCTTTATTACTTTGGACATCTGCATGGAAATGCGATCCGCTTTTCCTCAAAAGTCCTGCTTCTGTTGTTTCTCGCTTTTTTTATTGGACTTGGATTCTTTTGTCTGCAGCATCACAATCACTTTCACAGCAACTAATTCTGATTCTGCCAGAAGCAGCTTTTTGGCAGGAGGTAAAAGGAATAAGCAGAAGAAGCTGAGCAAATCTTAAGGTACAAAGATCTTATTTTCATGAATCAGCTCCTTGTAACAGGAAGATGAGAGGACAGAAGTGTTGCAGTATTAAAAGATGGAGCAGAAGTGTCTCCCATATAGGTGATTTAATTTTTCTCCTGCTATGATTCACGCTACCTACCTGCAGCTGCTTTATCATTTTCCTTCCTTTGAGATGCTCCAAAGTCTTTCAGTCCAGTTGTTACTCTGTTGCAGGAATTGGGCTGTAGGACTTAACACTATGGCTTATGGATATGCTTCTTGTGTCTGGAGGAGAGCTGCTTCCAAGTGATGCAATGAAGACATGACAGTCAGTATCTTGAGAATCTGTGCTTGTCCAAAATACTTTCCAGCAAACACACAGATCCTTTGGCTGTCTTAAGGGGAAAAGTTCAATATCAGTGTATTAGTGAGAGGAGAGCCCTCCCTGTCTTTGCTGCAGTTCCTTGGGAGACGTCTGATACTGCTTCTCCCTTGTGTAGGGTCAGATGTAACACTTTTTATCTGAAGTAAGCGTAAAAGAAATAGGAGGAAGGTATGGGAAATCCTGGGGCTACATAGGAAGAGAGGTAGGAAATGTTAATGAATGCAGCCATGCTGATGTCTTTCTTGGAGAAAGAGAAACAGGCTAGCTGCCCTTGCTTTACACTTGCTTAAAGATGTAGCTGTCCCACCGTGAATATAAGTTTCAGTCCCCGGTTGCGTGACCTGTAGGTGCCCGATCTTGCTGTCATCTTTTGTATTATCTATCTTCAAGCTAGTCTCTAATGCCCATTCCCATAGCATCTAAGTGCCTCTAGATGAAAGCTGTAAAAGTGCAGTGGCAAGCCTGTGCATGACATGAAATTGTGTAACAGGGGAAAGGATTAGGATAAGGGTAATACTTTGAGGGGTCAGGTGCCGTGCCTCTGAGAAATCTGCATGCCTGACTCTGTGGAGACTTTGGCCTCCTGGTGCTGCTAGTTCAGTGCTTTTCATCAGCAATGAAACCTTTTGTAAAGAAGAAGAAATCTCTCAGAGGACCCCACCAGCTGCATTCAGAAATCATCCTTCCTCTAAGAAACACTGGGGCGCTCAGAGTCTTTCCAGTGTATGTTACCTGCAAATTTGTTCTCGATCCCCCAGGCTGCGTCACTTGCTGTCCTCCTTCCTTCCAGACAGCGGGAGCTCAGAGGATGCATGGAGATGAGAGGTGGCTGAGGTCAGGAATGGTGTCATCCTTCTCTTCCCCCCCCTAAGCTGCTAATGTATGCTTCTGGAGAGCCACACGAACTGAGTAATTACTGAATTACAGCTAGATCAGAAGTGGTGACCTCAAAGACAGAAGGAGACTCTCCATCTCCATTTGTCAGTCGTCTCGGGGTCAGAAGGACCTTTTTTCTCCGGGATCTGTGGGAGAGGGGAAAAGGATGTGCAAGGTAAGCCTTACATCAAGGCATAATGGGGAAAAAAATGTTTGCTTTTGCCATTGCAGAGTTCACGTGCAGTAAAAGAGTCAGCATTGCTCGCATGTGTGCTGTGACAGCAGCACTGGTAGGAGCAATGGCACTAACCCTGAGGGCTACTTAGGGGGCTTTATTTAGCACAAAATCTCCCATCTGTCGTAGAGGAGGGTTCTGAGTCTTGAGGCCATTTTCCTGCCTGGCTCTGCCTTGTTTGTGCCTCTATCCTCGGAAGCACTTTGATTAGGAGGTGGGAGGAGGGTGTCTGGGAGGAAACAGGTAGGATTTGGAAGGTTTCTGTTGTGGTAGTACTGTAGAGGCTCTGTACAATTACAGCTGAGCTGATTTTCTTGCACTAAAAGCAGAGACTTCAATCTTTCTTATGACTGTGGTATAGCACATCTGCTCAATTTATAGCACCTACTCTCTGATGATGGAGTGTATTTGCTGAAAATTTACATGCAAACCTGTTTAGTTTGTTGCATTGATTTTAAAATTGATCCTTCAGGGGTTTATTTTGGTAAGTGACCATTTTTGGCCTTAAATCCCTGGGTTTTTTTTTCTTCTTTTCAGAACTGAAGGGCAATTTGCTTGTAAGTTGCTTTAAGAGCATACAGATACTACTGATGACTTTACCCTGAACTAGAACTGCTTGCATGGATGTTAGATTCCCACCCTGCTCGTGTGTTTGCAGGATCAGAGTCCTAGTGGCACAATGGGGTTACTTTCTTCGTTAGTCCTAACAATGTTTTATTTATAACAGATTTTTTTGCGTAGCTGGTGGTGGTCAAGTAGTTGTCACTGAATGGCCAAGTCAGAAGGTTGAATTTCGTTCTTCTGGAAAGAAAGTGAAATGTTCAGTGGCAAAGAAAAACTCAGTGATGTGAACAAGTTGTACTAATGACAGTGGTTTTTCATCCGGAGTCTGCAGACAGCCAAAAATTAGTTTCTGAGAGAATGAAATTCTCCATTAAGCTCAGTGGGGTTGTACGTTAAAGCCTGATACATCACTTCAAAAGCTGCAAAGGATATGGCGTCTCTGCTTGTGTGATATTTAACTAATACAGTTTTGGTAACTTTGTTTTCATTCTGTGCTTTTAATGACCCTGTATATAACCAGTGGTGCCTACTGTAGTGCAACAGTTGATGATAGTGTGGCATTTGCCTGTATTTATAGCATGAGGTTTTTTTAAACTTCATTTCATCCTTTAAAATCAGCCATATAGTTTTGAGCTTTTAAATATTTTAAAAAGCAACTCCTCTTGTACTTCCCTTGTAACACCTATAAGTAGTCATTAGCGGAGATGGGAAACGCTGCTGTGCAGCAGACTAGAGATCCAGGTATTTAAGTATGCAAATTCACTTATTTTTGGTCCTTTGGGAAATGTTTGACTTGTGAATGTTAGCTGTCCTTGTAGTTTTATAGTGCCTTTTTGAGCATTTTACAAAACTTTTTCTATTTATGCTGCAACTTCATTTTGGACATCAGGTAAAAAATACCTTGATATACCAAGCTTATATAGATAAGCTATTGTTCTTATGTATTTGTATATACAAAAGGCTTTTGCCTTAAGGTAAGTTTAAGTTTAACATAAGGTAGAGCGCTCTAAGCACTTCTACCTTATAAATCTACATAAAGGATTGACCTCAATTGATGTTTCACTTCAAAATCAGAAAACAGATAATGGAAAATCGAATTATAAAAACCTTATCGAGTTCCCCCACCCCATTACGGCTTTTATCACAGTCCTGCATCCCCAGAGGGAATGCTGCTCTAACCAAGCTCTTAGCATGCTGTGGCAGTCAACAAGATTAAGGCTGCTTGCGACTAGAGCAACCTCACGGTTTGTCACGGTGAATGTGCTGTCGGAGCCTCTTCTTCGAGCGAAGGGAGCAATGACCTCCGCCTCCCGTAAGTGAAGCGCCGTGCCTTGCACCTACTTGCAAACGGGCAACAAGTGCTGAGGGGAGCAGGGCGTACTGTACCGCGAGAGGAGAAGCATGCAATAAGGCAGCGCCTGTGTGCTCCAGCTGCAATTCCCAGGTAGCCGATGCCAAGCACATCTCAGTAGTCTCATCTGAAGGAGATAAGGCATAGACCGCAGCAGAAGGCGTGCCTCCGAAAGGAGCCGTTACCTATTGAGTCCAAAGAGGAGCGGAGGAGCAGACGAGTCCTTCCTGGACACTGCTGCTGCACAATTGCCCGGCCAGCAGCAGGGGAGTCCGTAACGCCCACGAACTGTTGTTAACCTGAAAGACAAATGGTAGGAGCACATGTAATTGTTGTCTGCTCCAGTTGTTTTCCCCAGACTATTGCCATCGTTGCAGTCTTATCTAGATGGAATTTCAGACAGTCTCCGAATTATTTTTGACAGATAATGCATGGTACGAGATGTGGTGGTTTATTTTTCATAAAGAGCAAGTCACCTGTGGGGGAGCCATCAGTGAAGTTGTCAACTGGCTGTGCTTACAACACAGTCCTTCTAAGCAGTGCACTGCTTTTTGGGATGAGCTCTAAGCAAGGGCCTTCTCTCAGAATAAGGCTTGTTGGCCATCTGGGGAACAAAGCTCGGGAAACAGGGCAGTTATTGAAACCGTCATATCTGCTCAGTAAAGTTCCTGGCAAAGCAAGTTTTAAACGATGCTCAAGCGTTCTCTGCTCAGCACTTAGAGCTTCTCAGGCTGCCAGCCTCCTGCGTTTTCACGTGAATTGCTCTGAGTGGCAGATGGAGGAAGCTGTAGTGTCATACAGAGCTTCCTTTGCTGGCATGCAGGCTTAAATGAAGGAGATGATGGTTTGACAGGCGCTGCATCCTTGCTTTCGAGCTGCCCCCTCCACCAGTCTACTTGTCCCCCTCACTCTCAAAAATTAAAACCAAAAACTAGCGAACATTCTTTTAAAAAGCTTAATCGTTTCTCCAGTGCAGGAGTACAATTAGGCATACTTAACTCCCCAATTTGAGGCTTACAGGGGGCTTGGGAGGGCTGGGGGAGTACTGTTTTTAATTGCCCGAGCGGCGCTGGACTCGCGGAGCACTGCGGGGGGCGCGGCGCCGATCCCGTTGGGCACGGCCGGGCGTG
>NW_008823954.1:1836916-1837478 GCF_000699105.1 Pygoscelis adeliae | reverse complement strand
GGGAGCATACCTGCCAGCCGGTTCATGGCAGGGATCTGGATTGTTTTCTCCTCACTTCTCGCTCGCTCCACGTACAGATTTCCCTCCTGCTGCAGTAGCAGGTTGCGGGAAGGGCAGGCTGTGATGGCAGTGCTGTTTTCTCCTCCCTTCCAGGTCGGCGCGGCGGTGGGGAATGCTTTGCACGTCTCGGCGAGGGCAGGGATGGAGGCTGGAGAGAGGAGTGGACACACTGTGAGGAGCCCAAGCTGTCTCCCCTTTGGCTCTGCAGTTTAAATAACTTTATAAATATAACATTGTCTGCAATTAGCACCATTTAATTTTTTATATTTTTTATTATTTCACTTGGCTGTGGCTGTGCCCTTGGCTTATCCCTCTGAATTCCTGGCCTTCAGGCATGATTAGCACAGTGCAAGTGTTTGAGGTGCCTTGCTTCAAAAGGAGAAAAAAATTATTCCATTTTAAAAACAAATAACAGATTTTTGAGGGGGGGGGTTATTTACCAACATGTTTGAGGTTGTGTTAAATTTTGAGAAATTGATGTTAAAAAAAATCCTCCAGCTGA
>NW_008823954.1:1831254-1836890 GCF_000699105.1 Pygoscelis adeliae | reverse complement strand
TCCGCGCTCGGGCCGGGCCGGGGGGTGTCGGGGTGTGGGGGGAGGCCTGGGAAGGGGGGGGCTCCTGGCGAGGCCCGCCAGCCCCCGGCTGGGGAGGCCGAGGCCCCCTCGGTAGCGCGGGAGGTTGTGCGGGGGTCTCGTCCCTGAGTTGGGAGGGCGAGTGTTGGGTGCGAGGAGGACTTGTGAAAGGACTCTCGGGAAGTTCTCTTCTTGCCACATTTAACCCTTCCCCCCGCCTTGGGTTTTTTCCTTTAAAGAAAAAATGTTTGTGTTTATGTGTGTTTAAAGAGGCCCTCGTGCTCCGTGGTGAGGTGCCCACCTGTTTTCCTGTCCCAAAGGAATGCTCTTTTGCAACAATAGTGAAGTTTTTACGGGGATGTGGGGATTGGTGCTCCCGTTGAAGGGGTAAAAGATTAAAAATGCCGGAGAAGATGGGTGCACCCCGTGCACAAATGGCAGTAGATGGACAGGCTGCGTTGCGAATGCTTGAGGTTCGTAGTGCTTTTTTCTTTCTAGAGGGTTAACCCCGTGTTGTTCATTTGCAGACATAATCAGAATATAATGTGTTTGGGCTGCTGTGAGGATCAGGTTGTCTTTTGTTAATGCAGCTTACTTTGTTGGAAGTTGTGTTTAGGACTGCAGTTGGGAGTTATTTTTCCATACCTTCAAGGAAGGAATAAGAGAAAGTTATGTAACTTAAGTGTTTTCACTTACGTATCAGAGCTGTCTAATGATACTGGGACTCTGTTATTAAGTTGAAAACAGGAGCGTGTTTGTATGTGAATCAACAAGTGGTTGTCTCTGTGGGTAGATGTGGCACCGTCAGAATACTTTATTTCTGTGTTTATGCTGTCTTATCCATAATGTTTCCCCCTTCATTAAGAGGGCAAGCAGTTTGATTAAATTGTAGCATTGTTTCCTGTACCATTCTGTTTTCTTTTTTTCAATCCTCCTTTGAAAACAAAAGAAAAAATACCTGTGAGGGGATTGAGGATCAGTTTCGGAGCTTTCTGTGTTTAGGTTAGCATTTTGAAAGCTATTCACATCTGTATCACTGGTTGCCACCTGTTGATTCATCCATGAATAATTCTTTGGAGTGTTTGATTTTTAGCATGCTTCCTGATCAATAGGTGTGCATGTAGCAGTTGGCTCACCTTTACCCAATCTTTGTAGAACAATAAAGCGGCTGGATGATGGAGATGCAGCAACCTCTGTGTTAGAGTTACAGCATATCAGTTGAACTCAGTTCGGGAAGAGCTGTTTTCTTACACCTATTTTCTAGGCTGCTTTTTGGTTAGATCACTTTGGTTTCTGAGGTTCATAGATGGGTACTGTGTAGCATAACTAAGTCCGTTTGTTTAAGCATATGTGATAAATACTTCTTAATATTGTTACTTGTGAACTTTCATTTGGCTGAAATGTTTGGGTTTGGGTTTTTTTTCCTTAAATCTGCATCTTTAAATAGGGCTCCATATTAGTTTACTTTAACTTGAGTTGTTTGAAGCTGTATTTTTTTAATCTGTTGTCGCTGCATTAGGTTCTGCTGGCATATAAAAAGGCATCTGCATTAGTGTACTGCAGAGAATTACTGTAAAAAAAAAAGGTAGAAATTTATTAGTTTAGTCATCTGTGTCTTAAACTTTGTTAATGTTATGAGGAGAGGAGAATAGTATTTGCTCATTTCTGTAAATTGCTGGTATGTGAAATGCATATTTTTGTGTTTTCTGGTTAAGTTAGCAGGTTACTATGCTTTCTGAGTGGGAGTATGACAACGCCTTTTATATAAAAAAATATGACTTGCTACTGTACATTTTTATTGCTTACAGTTTTGGGAATGACCTCAGACAAGCTGATAGCTTTTGGGCTTTCTATTAATACACTTAAATGTCTAGGGCAGGTTTTTGGACCCTCTTGCAAGTTTGGTATTCTTCAGACTACATAGCTTTAAATCTGTTGGCATCCTTTCTAGTAGAATAGTATGTGTTTTGACACAGTTTGGGCTTTGATCTCTAAATCAGATTTCAGAGGCTTTGGAATTGATGAAACCTGCATTTTTGCTGAAATGTATTCTTTAATATACCTTTGCAGCCTGGGGCAGGTTAAGCATGGTTCCCTATATGAAAGCACTAGGAGCAACTTGGTTGCGAGTGTCTTTTAACAGGAGATCAGGAACTTTTTTTTTTTTTTGGTCCTTTCCTTAGTTACTAATGCTTCATGAAGAAGGCTTGAGGTGAATTTTTATTAAAGGAGTAAATTTGTTTCTATAATGCATAAATAAGGTCTGAAGGTTATTCAAATGAAACGGAAAACTTGTTTGTATATTAGTTGTAACAGACCTCTTTTTATTGTCAGAAGAAGTTTCCTTAACCTTCAGCTGAAGAACTGGGGAGATACTAACCTCTTCTTTACTACATTTTAAAGGATACTCAGATTAAATTTAAAGACTTAAAGCAGTATAAGTAAAACCAGTCTTAATATGGTTCTGTCCATGATTGATACGTGCATAAAGTCTGTAGGAAAAAGAGTGAAATGTGTACGTTTTGGGGTTGGGTTTTTTCCCCCTTCCCTCTTCCTGTTGTGGAAATGTGTGCAAAGAAGTCCTTTTGGGCTCTTGATACAATGTTAAAAAGAAAATCGTTGCATACCCCCTTTCTCCCTTCCTTTTTAGGTCATGTTTAACTAAACCACCCATGAAGCACAGCAAAATGGCAATAATGCTGCTCTTAGAAGGGTCGCTTCATAGGAATTGTAACTGCACAATTCCTGTTGCTACTCTACCAGCTTGGCAGGTTGCTATCTGGAATGAGGGCATAGCATGTAATAAACTTGAATAATTTCATGCTGCTTGCTTGGCTTCCCTATAATTTGAGATAAGGGTATATTTAAGAGTTTATAGCTGGCGTATGCATATCTTGCCTTTTGACACAGGGTATGCCAGATCTCCGTTTGGGTGGGGTAGCTTTTTAATTAAAACATACATTTATTTTTTCATACCCTATTCAATTATATTTTATACTTATGAAGGGTATTAGACTAATGTTTTTGGAACCTGAGTTCTTATAACTTTCAAAGATTCAGAAATGTTTTTGGCAGTGCTAGCTTCTCAGGCTTCAGTGTGTACCTTAACTGGCTGTGTGAGAATTTGTGTTACTTAATCCTGCGATTGGCCTCCGAGACAGGAAGGATTATGTACAACAGTTTCTGAAGAGCCACCTAACGTGCTGATTTGTTGGTAGAGACTGGACTGAGACCAACCAACTTTTCCCAAGCAAGTAATTAAACTGCAGTCTGATAGCAAAATATGTTTTTTCTTGACTGCTTTTGGCGAGATCTCTCTCAAAAAATTTTTAATTTCTGATTTAGCTTTTGGACTTCTAAAATAAAGGTAGTCTTAAGTATTTTTAACCACTTCTAATAGTGTTGATACGCTATATAGAAATTTTTTTTGTAGAAAACTGTTTAGTACTACTGATAGAGAACACAAACACAATGTAAGCAGAGGTTTGTACTTCTCTAAAATCATACAGGAGAGGCTATTGTATTCTGGTAATGGGATCCTAATGTGCGATTATGTTTCTATCAAACTCTTATTTAAAAAAAAAAAGTTGGTACTGTTATTCTGATGACCTGGGTCCCCTCCCTCACAGTTCTTGACTAGACTTCAGTCTTGACTGACTAGAAAAATGGAAGATTCTATCTTGCAGCCGTGTGCAGCACTGCTGGTGCATCTGTGTCACACTAGTGTCTAGCTACACTACTCCTTGATTTCTTCAGCTGAGCCTTTCCACTGCTGCTTACCACTAAGTTATGTATTGGTTTGTTTTGGGACGCTTGGAAAAGCATATTATTTTCTTCACTATGCATGTATATGGGTTTCCTTTCATTTTAAAAAAGGAAGGGGGATTAAAAAAGGGGGGGGGGGGGGGGGGAAGCCAAACCCAAAGACTCAAAAGTTGAGGCTGACGTGTAATCAAAAGTGGATTTTGTTTAGCCCTGTTGGAGGATAAGATCAGTTCAGGATGTTCTAGAATCTGTGATATGCTGCTTATTTGCCTTTGAAGAAAAAAAAAAAAGTGAAAATTAAATTTTACCAACTCTTAAACTTGTTTGTGCTGCGTTTGTGAACAACAGCACAAGCAGTCAAACTTCCAGGTTTGACCTGGATACAACAAAGCATTCATGTTGCAGTAAAACTCCTGTTTTTGTCCTGCCTCTTGTCTAGTGATTCCTCAAGAACAGAGTTAAGAAGTGGTAGAAGAAAGCACAGGCATTCTCTTGTCAGCTTGACCTGGCGACTGTGAATATGCATGTGCTTTTCCCAGTGCTCTTTGTGTTTCTTCTTTTCACCACAATGTTTATAACTGGTGATAATATTGGAAGAGTGGAAAAAGTGTTACCAGGTTCTTTGTCTGAAAGTCCTGGCTTGAGTCCCTTTGAGATTTGATCTGTTCTCCATTTGAGAAGCCCATTATTTCTTGCCTGAGTTGTGATGCAACAAATACAAAAAAGCTAGGAAAATGACTTTTTTTTTCTCTTCTTTGTAAGCACGCAGCATGTCTATGTTCATACAAATAACTGCATATGGAATCGTTGTGTATTCTGTGCTAGAATATGATGATTTATTTTGGAGTATTTTACTAGTATGAACTCAGTCATCTAATTGCTAGTAAATTGCAAGTCGTAAACAGAACCCTCTGATGAGTTCTGATAAGAGCTCAGTAGTTAGCTAGAAATTGTATGGGGAGCTACTATGCATGCTAGAAGCTTTAAGACAGTTTATTGGGAGTATTGTTTATATCAGTTTTCCTGTAAAAATATGTGCTGCAAACTCTGTCTTGGTAATAGTTTTTAACTATTTTAACTGAACTAGAGACTAGGTATTAGCAGAGCTGACTATAGATGGCTTGTGTCCATATACAACATCGCTAATGACTATGAAAAACATACCTAAAACTTATTAGCTGAAAGAAAAATATGTGCTGTCATACCTGCCAGAACTTAAAGGAATAAACCATTGTACACTATAATGAAATGTTGTTAATCAGCTTCCAATTCAATATCTGCAATTTGCTGTTACCTTTGGTCAAATGCCTGCATTCATTTGAATTTCCATGAGATTTGATTTGTCCAACAGTGTTTCATATGAGTAGAAGTTCTGGAATAGTGGGAACACTGTATGTGTTTTTTTTTTAATTAACATAAATGGTTATGTGATAAATGTAGTGAATGCTGCGTGATCAGCATTATATTGTCTGCTGGAAATACAATACAGCAGAGAGGAAACAGTCCAGGAGGTTCCTGGAGTGTGTGGAAGACAACTTCCTGACACAGCTGGTGAGTGAGCCAACTAGGGAAGGCTCACTGGACCTGTTGTTTGTGAACAGGGAATGACTTGTGGGTGATGTGATGGTTGGAGGCCGTCTTGGGCACAGCGATCACTAAATGACAGAGCTTTTGATTCATGGAAAAGTAAGGAGGGGGGTCAGCAGAACGGCCACCTTGGACTTCCGGAGGGCAGACTTTGGCCTGTTTGGGAGCCTGGTTGACAGAGTCCCTTGGGAGGCAGTCCTGAAGGGCAAAGGAGTCCAGGAAGGCTGGACCTTCTTCAAGAAGGAAATCTTAAAGGCGCAGGAGCA
>NW_008823954.1:1825191-1829254 GCF_000699105.1 Pygoscelis adeliae | reverse complement strand
AGGCTGCCCAGGGAAGTGGTTGAGTCACCATCCCTGGAAGTATTTAAGAGACATGTAGATGTGGTGCTTAGGGACATGGCTTAGTGGTAGACTTGGCAGTACTAGGTTAACGGTTGGACTCGATGATCTTAAAGGTCTTTTCCAACCTAAATGATTCTGTGATTCTATATTATGTCTTTTTCTTTTTGTTTCTCATCTTGCATTCAAGGGAAAAAAAGAGTGAAGTCAACAGTGTTCTGTCATATGGTGTACATTTTGGTTTGCCACTGTAAGTTTTCCCTATCTCTCTTCATGCATGTGGAAGTGGGGAGGTTTCCCTTCTCCAATGTATTTGCGTGAAATGTTGTGCTCATCAGATTTTCTGATGTTCTTGATCCTGACCATACCTTGTGCATATTGCTACATAAAAATGGTCTTTTAGATAGGTCTTAAAAACTATGATAGACACTTAGCAGGCAGTGAATTAAATGAGTTGGGCAAAATTGTTAGAGGGTGGTAGCAGATTGTCTTTGTATCACAGGGCATTGCTGCATGAGTGGCAGATTCTCTTCTGTACTGCTAGAGAGCGGAAGTAGTGGGAGCATAATTGAGAATTGCTCTGAAGTGACACTGTTTTGCATGAAAAAACCTGAACTGTGCTATGCTTATGCCCCTTCCCTCCAAATCACTGCATTGTAATGGAGAAACATCCTTCCTTTGCCTTTCTTAGTCTCCCATTTACTGTGAGAGTGCATAAAGAGAACTTCACCAACACAAAATTGTTTGGTTGCCAGATGTGGTAGGGGATTGGCTTTGGTGATGACCCAGGGAGGTCCACTACAGCGTGGTATTCTGAGTCTCTGCACTTCTGACTTCAGTCAGCATCGTGTTTACTGCAGTTTGGGGGAGCAGTGTGGTGATTCTTGCCTTCTGGTCTTTTTCGCTTTTGCTCTGGGGTACTTTTCTATGTTTGGTATCTTCTTGTATTCCAGTTATCAGAGACAAAACTGTTTCCTTTCTTGAGAATTGCTCACTTGAGTACGTGTTTTTTTTTGAATGACGGTAGGGTCCTACAATTAGGATCTAGAACACATTACAAGTCAGATTTCATTTTGTTTGTTTCCCTGTCTTTTTGCCTTGCAGAAATAGTTTGCTGTATGTTTGAAAGGTGGAATTTGTGGAAAACCAGATGTGTGTATACACAATAGAGCTGCTGAAAGTGGCAAGGGGAGGAGAAGAGGTTAACTGTATGTGTACTCTCCAGCCTGATCAAAAGCCTGTTGAAGTTGGTGGAAAAAGATGACTTGAGTGAATCTGGATCAAGCTCACTGGGGAAAGCACATCTCTTGACTCAATGAGAAACAGGGTCAGGAAGCTCTGAAATATGGACAGAAGGAGGAATTAGGAAATAAACTTCCTTGCTTATCCACAGAACTGTAGTGTTTATAAAGACTTTGTTAGGCTGTGTTTACTCATGAAATTTTTCCTGATTAGCTCCATGTGTACATTGCCCTTCTGAAATAAGCTAAGGAGTGAGAACCTTTTGCCCAGTTGGTTAACAAGACACAAAGAATTAAATCAGGAGCAATTCTCAAGGTAAAAGTCAATGACTTGTTTTTGTTGTCATTTTCTAGCTGAAACAAGTAGCAAACTTCTCAGTTTTTCATTGAATGTTTGGATGTGTTAGAGCAAGGGAGGAAACAGCATCTCATCTTTATGTTCTTGTAATAGAACTCTAGGAATACATTAGCATTATGGAATGATTATATATAATCCATCATGTATGGTTTATGTTAATTGTCCCTCTTTATTTAGCCTCCTCTTGAGGGGAGGCAGGATGGAGAAAGAAACAGCGGAGTCTTCTGGTTTTGTTTCTTCTTCTCTGCAGTGTACAGGATGAATGACTGCAGGAGCTCAAGTTTAACAGAATGATGGGGCTGATTCTCAGAGTAGTAGACCATCTAAAGCTCCCTCTGTCTGTCTTTGGAATCTTAACTCTAGCATTTCCAAAAATTGTGCTCAGAGTGCGGTGTCTTTGTTATCCTCCACTAATCTGTATTTACAGAGGTGTTCTCTTCTCTGGTGTTGAATTCATCCCTCCTCTTTGCTTTCAACTGTTGACTTTCTTCAGGGTATATGCTCTAGGATACAAGATGGAATACATGCAGTGGAAGCTTCGTCCATCAGCTTTCCAAGTGTGTCTCCATCAACAACCTGAAACACTGCCCGACACTATCACTGTGGTGATACTGAAATCTGCTGGGGGAGGAGAAAGCTTTAGACCCCAGTTGTGAGAGGAGCTGTAGTTGTAGCTTGTTCACTTCTGTGAACTGCTTATGCTCATTAGAGTCAACTTTGTGTCTGTGGTGTGGTCTGACTACTGTTGTCATTCACTGTGCCTTTGGCTGGAGCAGCAGAACTTAGAAGCACGGAGTGAAGTGTCTGCAATTTAAAGTAGCAGGGTACAGTATCTTGTTTGTGGGCTACGGTGGCCTGAGTTTATACCATATAATTTCAGACATTTAACTGAGGTGTATTAGAAGTTTAATCACCTTATAAAATTGACATGGAAAGAGACCTTCTGGAATGGGGAAGCTGGTGAGAATGAACCAATTTAAGTGCTTTAGGCTAAGGCTTAGTGATACAGAAATTCTAAAAAGTATGAACTTAAGGCATTCTTAACTGTTTGCTCCAACACTGCAGTGTGCTGCCCCCTCTCTGTCATCTATAACTACAGTGGGGATGAACATTCAGATGGTTCAAGAAACTAGTCCAATCTGAAAAATCCAAAGAAAACGTGCAGTGCCGGGGTGGGAATGAGAGTCTTGAGGATGGGAAGGTAGGAGCGGGGGAGAACTCCTTAAAATAGTTCTGCCACTGAAGTAATCTTTTTGTTGAATCGCTTAAATGTATGAAGTTATTTTGTATGAATCTGAACTGTTCCTCCTGTCTCCCTGTAACTGTGGCTGTAGTCTTAGTCTCTCTTAGGAGACAACACTTAAATGGTAGGAATGAATCTGCTTCAACTTCTGGCTCCAGCTTGAAGACAGATGCTGTGGAACCGAGAGGGTGAAGGAATGAGCAAAGTGATGTTTAGAGGATATAGGTTGTAGGCGACAAGGAGAGATGTCAGGGAGAGAAAAATTGTTGGGGTTTTTTTGTGTGAAAATCTTAAAAATGCTTGGATTTTTTTTTTTGAGGGAAGTTCAACCACTTCTTTCTTATGTTAGAGAAAAACCTTATTTTCCCCTAACATTTTCAGTAAGTATCATATGGCCTTGGCTGTGTTTTTGTCTCAAGTCTTCCATAGCAGGAGTAGTTGCAGACCTCCCACACCCAAATTGCTCTCAAATCTGTGTCACTTTAGGGGGATGAAGTGCTAAATTGATAGGAAGAATGATAACCTTGGCTAGTGAAACTTGAAAGTGGTATAGTGCATAGCTAAATTTCTCGTGTTGTCTTAAAGGAACAAAAATTATCTGTCAGAATTTTGGAGGACATAAATTTGAGTACAGTTTTTCTGCAGTTGGACAGTAATTCTTTAATTTGTTAGTTTAAGTACATCGAGGTTGTATTTCTACCTGATTTTAATGTTATTGCATATAATATAACTAGGTGGTATTATCCTCAACAATGGTTTTATCCTAATCAATGGATTTAATTCTTGTATACAGTGCGTAACCTGTATTGTAATAATACTTGCACTAACTGATAGAGATTTCATGTTAATTTACTTCATTTGCCTTGAGGAGTTCCCAGGAGTCTTAGTTACAGGCTCATTGCACCAGGCATTGTAAAACAGAATAAAAAGACTTAATTGTGTAGACTACATCGAACAGAAAAGACAGACATGTATTACAGGTAATATTAAATATGACCTAAGTATTCATCTTAGCAACTTGTCATAATTTGAAGAGATAATGCATTTAAGACTTTAAAGGCAGGGGCTAGTACTTAGTATGAACAATTTATAGACGTTAATTAAAAATAATGTGTTAGGGGTTTTTTTGCTGCTGTATAATTCCGAGTATTTGTGGTACTGGATCCATTTCTGCAATGAAAGTGGGAGCTTGGACAAGTAGAA
>NW_008823954.1:1816666-1825159 GCF_000699105.1 Pygoscelis adeliae | reverse complement strand
CCTTTTGCAGTTAATAATTCATGTCTTTTCACTGTCTTCAATTTTGCAACTGAAAGGTGAAGGTTTGGTGAGAGTTGTGATGCCTTTGCTGAACCTTGTCTCACATGTCTGAGGAGGTGAAGAGCAGATCAGGAGCTGCCCTTGAAATGGTTGCTCAGATTTTGCTGTATTGTGGAAGCAGACATGATGTTTGACTGTATGGAGACATTGGAGATACGGACACAGGTGAATTTGCAATAAGGCACATAATGAGTTGCCAAACTTTTCAGAGGACTAATGAATTGGGTTAGGATATGCAATCAGCTGATCTGCAGCTTGGAGAAAAGAAATGAGGAACTGAGTGTTCAGTATTACTTTCATTTTGATGGTGGGAAGGGTTGTTTGACTGTTGTGTAAAGATGAAGAGCCTTTTAAATATGAACTTCTGATTTCAAGGGCACTTCAGTAGCCATGCCACTTAAGCAGTTCCTGCTGTGTCCGTTTTGCTGGTACAGATGTTTGTGTGACGATACAGTGAATGGATCTGTCAGTTCAGAAATGGCTTTTCTCTCTTGCAGAATTGTTTCTCAACCACATCAGGTCCCTGATCTGGCTTGCTGCATGAATGGCTGTGTTAGCACCATGGAGGAGGCAGGTTCTCTTAAGCTAGTGCATAGAGGACTGACCTCCTCTATGTGAAACCAAAATTGTTGTTTTAATCTTTCACATAAAACGGAATCTGACTGATTTGCATAGGTTCTTATTAAAACAGCAGTATCTGTTAAAAATTTAGATGGATAACTTTCAGCAATTGGTTGGTGGATTTTTTAAAAGCTATTTACGTGCATCTGTGCTGTCGATTGAGACTGAGAACCAATGACAATAATAAAATCAGATCTATGAAATCACATAAAATTCTGCTGAACTTTGATCATTAGTTATATTTCTAGAAATACATGTTTTCATAGCACCACAACTTTAATACCAACTTACAACAAAATTTTGTTCTTGTCAAACTTCTTTCTTCATGTTTAGGAACATGAATTGAACAGTACACTTCACTCAAAGTGCAGAGCTAAACTGGAGATGGTATTTTAGTTCTGTTCATGTAGTGAGTGAGGAAGACTTCCAGCCGTGAAAAATCTGATTGGGTATTTTTAATTTGGTGTTATCCAAATGTTTTTTTAAAAAATAATTCAGAAAAAATATTTTGAGTGGGGGAAGAAATCAGCAGTCAAATAATATCCACATGCAAAATTCTGATTATTTTGTTGTCGTTTGTTTATATGGTGCCTTTTATTATAGCAGTTGAATACTCTGAATATTTCTGTTCAAGTCTCCCCTGTGAGATAAGAAGATGCAATGACTCAGGCTTAGTAAAATTTTCTGTGGCCACTTAGGGAAATATATGAAATAAGAAGTGAATGTAGATCTTATCTAGCACAGTAATCCCCAGAGCATTCCCCTCTCTCAACTGACAAAGCTCACTGTGTTCCTTCTGCCATGCTCATCTGTTCTTCACCCATTCTGCGAGAAGCATTTCCTTAATTGTTTGGATTTAAGCTCATACATATACTGACTTTCTAAAAAACTGTACAGACATTTTGATAAAGAAGGCATAGTGTCTCTGTGAGACAATAGAAACTAGTTACAATCCACTTGGCCGAGCTTTAACTCATTTGAGGAATCTTTTGATGAAGTTCTTCATTGGGCAGGACAAAATTCAGTTTTTATGTCAAGGCCACTATTAGCACTGATTTGCAAGACATGTTGCTAATATGTATTATTAGGCACTTAAGCATGTGTAACAGCCACATAAGGGTGTTTTTAAGACATAATGTGATTTTTTTTAAGAATGTAAAATTCAGTTTTTAGTAATGTAGTATTCTGGTTTTGGCGTCAATTTTTATATACTTTCCAAGATACTTTTTCTACTTCAACAGGTTCTAGCACTCTCAATGAAAATTAATTGTATACTGTTTAAACTTTGAGTGGTGTCGTAAGGCTTCTTTGATAGAATAAATGACAATGGCTTGATGAGAGCCAGATCTGACTGCAGTTTTCTCTAGAAGTGCGGTGGTGAATAAGACAATATCAGTTTCTCATGTCTTAAATAATTCTGTTTATTTGTAGTATGCAAAAGTAACTTTTAATGGAGTAGGATCTGAAACAGCTTTATAGAAAGGTATGAAGAAAATCTGTTTGCAGTTCAGGGTAACCACAACTTTTTTTAAAGAAGTGAGCAGTGAGTATTATTGCTTGAACAAACTGGTGACTTTTTGAAGTGCTGGCTGTCTTGGTTTACTTCCATATCACACCTAAGGTTGAAAACTAAAACCGGTTTCCCTTTTCTTTTAAAAAGGCATTAAATGTAGAAGAAATAAGTTAGATCTGTTACTCTTTTAAATGCAGTCTTACGTTTGATCCTTAAGTTCATATACTTGTGGCATAGCTGATTTGCCTTCTCTTAAAAGCAGCAGGCAGGGTATGTTCCTCCAGAACTGCAACAAGATCAGTCTATTCCCAGCCATTGCTCAGGTGTGCAAGTAATAACTCTGTACCTGCAGAAATGAAGGTTAGCAACTTGGCCTTGACAATGGAAATGATACTCACTACATGGAAATATTTTTTTTTTCCCCCCTATATTTCAGGCTTAATTCAGATGCTGGGGACTGTTTACTTGGCCTTGACAATGGAAATGATACTCACTACATGGAAATCTTTTTTTTTCCCTATATTTCAGGCTTAATTCAGATCCTGGGGATTGTTTACTTACAAATTATGCCACTGAGTTGCTCATACTCAAGTTCTGGCTTAGCAGGGATTGTGGGTGTGCTCTGCTACTTTAAGAAGATACAGTGAGGAAGGACAAAAATTATAATTTTTGTGTTTTGTATGGGTTGTGACTAGAAATGGCTATGGAGATGTATATATGTCTCTGTTATTTGCATAGCATTTAGCAAATAAGTCTATTTTAATCAGAAGCCTGGACACTCTATAAAAACCCCACTTGTTCGTGTACATTTTTTGACTATGGAAAATGCTATCTTACTGTTTGTCACCTGCCTGTAACTACATTTGCTTTCCTGATAAGCATGCTAGGAAGTGAGAGGTCTTTGACAGATCACTGAAAATATATTGCTTTTGACTGCTGCCTGAGACTTCTCTGCGCAGATGGGTCGCAGTAGTTAACCCAAATCTTAAGAAAATTTAACAAAGCAGAAAGAGCTCACTTACCTCCTACAGAATTAAGTGATGCTGGTTTCGTTTGCTCCTTCATAGGCTTATTGTTAAGAATTAAGCGTATCCCCACAGTATTTTGGTTTTTTAGCTCACTTGTTTTGAGCTGTCTGTCTGTAGTGCTGCACTACTATGCTGGCATTAGTGTTATGTGGGAAAATCTGGGCAGCTGCCCTGTATTTGTCCTGTCTTTGATAACTGGGACAAAAAAGTTTTCAAGATATATATGGTCTAAAAAACCTAGCACAGTATGTTGCAGAAGATCATTTCACACAGTAATCTTGGTGTGGGAGGACTGATGAACCCTGTTAATCAGGAGTGGTTGGGGGCAGTCTCATATATATGCAGGAACTGTTGAAAGATGCTTACATGCTGTTGACTACCATTTAATAATCTTGCTCACAGGAGGATCAGAATGCAGTAGCTCCACATTTTGAGGAATTCCTATGTTAACAAAGTTCTTCTACAAGGCTGTTTCGGGCGATTAAACGTGAAACAAAATCTGCATTATAAATGTGCTTAAAAATAAGTTCACATGGAGAAGGTAGGTTGAAAGACTGGCTGAAATAACTTCAGATGTTTCACAAATAAGTCTGAGATATGGATAAGAGGACCTACTGCTTCTCTCTATTCGTGACTTATGCACAGTGATTTTGTCACTGAGGCTGTTTCTTTATCAGCCACACAAGCTTGTAATATGCTTCCTTTGCTCCTACCAGGTTGAAGGCAAATTTTCATTACTGGGCTATTGGGGAAGAAACAAAAGCGTTGGAGTGGAGTGAAACTGCTTAGCCTAGTGTGTGTAGTCTGTAATCTCTAGATGGATATGCTTAGCTGGCTCTACAGCTACAGGCTATAAATACTTGAGGAGAATCATGAAGCTTTATTGATAGAGCTGGGTGCACATGTAGTGACAGTGTAGGTGTGACACTGGAGTAGTAAAAGCTGTGCCAGAATCTTACCTTTCCTTTGAATAAATGGGGAAGGCTTTGGATGTTTTTGTTGTGTGTGTTGGCAAACATTGTAAATGTGTGTAACTTATGGCTGTTAATGGAGCACTTTTTTGGAGGTGGGACTTCGCCCCTTCTGCTGGGGATGGGATTATGGATGTGTACCACCATCATGGAGTGTTATATGATTGTGTTGTAATCTCTAGTTGGCAGCTGGTGTATTGTTCTCTTGAGTTCCTGCATGTGGAGGAGTATGTGCCAGCTGAAAATGTTTTCTTTAAAGGCTTCCAGAAAAATTTAATCAAATAAATATATATATTTTTTCCTGTGGATCTGGGTAGACTTTGAAGGCCTCACCTGTCTGAATGTATTTTATTAACAAGGCTTGTGCATGGAATTATTCTCAGTGGTTTTGCTGAGAACATAGCACTTAGATCTAAGCACTTTACAGCGCTGTTATTAACAAAGATTATTATAATAGTAATTGTAATAGTCCTGTATTTATAGTACATTAATGACAGGAAATGTGCAAGATGTCTTAAGTTATCAATGTTGTAATGGGTTGAAGCACCTCCTATCTTTTCTTACTCCTGTTACTAATGAAATGCCTTTTTTCCTTTTTTTTTTTGCTCCTATTCTACTGGTTGTGTTACTCAAATTAAGCTCCTTGTGAGATATTCAAAGCAAGTGTTGTTCTGTAGGAGACTTGAAAACAGAAAGCATTTGCTTAGAGCACCAGCAATTTAAGTTCTTCTGGTGAAAACTTTATTTATTGGTCAGGGTAAAATCCAAGATTAAAAAAATAATAAATTGAAGGAGAAAAACATGTTCTCCCTGTTTTGAGTTAGCGTGTATATCTTCTGGACTAAATAAATATGTGATTGCATGAGATTATGGAGGATAGGAATTTGTGCCTTAGGTTGACCTTTACTGGATCTCTGTTCCTGAAGGTATTCTACGGCATCTTGTGCTGTTTCTGCTCCATTATGTAATTAAAATGATTCTTTTTTAATAGTGAGGAGGTCTTAAGAATGTTTCCTAGCATTGTTAATGTATGTTAGCAGTTTTCAAGCCTTTGTTAGTATTATTATAGAAGAATGAATATCATCAGTGATGAAAGTTCTTGTATGATGTAATGCAAAACAGGCTTCCTGAGACCTTGTTCAGACTATGCAAAATAAGGTTTATTAAAGTCACATTTAAAAATTAGTCTGAGATTCTGTGAGAGACTGAGCCTGTGATGAGGATGGAAGTGTTGCTTTAATGAGAAGAGGATGCAAAGCATGTGACTGCCAGGGTGTGCATACAGTCTCCATGCCACATGAATGTTGCTGATTGCAGAGCGCCAAACTGCTTATCTAGAGACGCTGCTTTCTAACATCTGCCAGTTACAGTAGATGTTATCTTACCTTTAGTTTGATAACCTCCTTCTATTTCTATGTATGTTTTCCTTCCTGCTTTTATTTTTTTTGTCCCATTTTTCACCTTAACAGCAAGTCATACAAAAAGGAAGAAAGAAGCTTGCATTAGGTATCCCAATTTTGAGCGCAGGAACTTCAAACTGATGAAACATCAAAGGGAGGGGAGACATTCAGAAAAGGGAGGGGTTTATCCATAAGAAGCCCAAACTGGACAGATCAGCACGGTGTGGCATTCGTAGAAGTGTTGTTCATGTGATATGTGTAGTCTTTAAAATGCTAAAAAAAGTATAAGTTCAGCAGAACAGCAGACCTCTCTTATAGTATGACACTATTTTTAGTGTCATACTAGAAGGGGAGAGACAGAATTGGAAGTATCAACAATTTGAAAGTTCCCTTCTGATTCTAGTAAATGTTTCAGTAGTACTCTTCTGGACATCAAGCTGTATGAATGAGGGCTGCAACACAAAGATGCCTTTGAGTTGAAAGAGGGCGATTGCAGTGGGGTACTTTTGTGTGTGTTCTGTAGCCTGCATGCACAAACAGTAGAAACCCAATTATAACTAGGGTGCCTTTCTGAAAGACCCCAATGGTAGACTTGGAGCCTTCTGTATATAACATACATATTAAAAAAAAAAAAAAAAGATCTTGAGAGGCAGTTGGGAAGAGAGCATGATGCCAGACATCACCTGCAACTCCTTGTTTGTATGCCTGTTTTCTTGGGACTCTGGTGATCTTCTACTTGAACAAAACTTTTAAGTACAAAACTAGACTTTAATTTTGAGTGGGTTCAGTTGAATGTGGCAACAAAACACATGGCACAAAACATGGCTAAATGAGAAAACGTAATGCAGGCAAGTCTTCCAGGAAGTCTCCAATCTGAGGAGTCAGGGTTCTGTTTCCTGGAGAAGTGTGAGCGTTGTCTTAAGATTTATTTAAAGGAAGGAGTCTCTCCAGGTGGCTTTATCCAGTTTTTCAGGAAGAGAAAACCACAAGGTGTTTCAGAAATGAAATGCTTTTGCCATCTTTTTATTGATTTTATTTATTTATTTAAATTAAAAAAAGACAGTGTATATGCATATACTTGTTCATTACCATACTTTTCTTAATGCTTCTAGTGATTTAATGTGCCTAGTGATATGTCAGGCTTTTACAGAGGCACTGGCCAGGGTCCCCAAACAATTTTGCAGCTGTGGTCCAGTCCTTGAGGATGAGTCATGATTGCACACACTGAATAATAGATTGAAGTATACAGGAGAGCATTCTTGAAGTGCATTTACTTAGGAGTTGATTATGTAAATATAGATGATCATACATGGTGTTCCAAAATGTATATTTTGGCTGACAAATGTTTTCAGTTAAACTTCATTCAAGGTAATATAAAAGTCATAAGGGATGAAGTTGTAGAGCTTTTTGCTCAAATAGAGTGGACTTGTTCTGACTTTCCATCTTTTAAAACAAAGCAGATGTGTGTGTGGGGGGGGAATACCATGTGTAGTCTTGCTGTGTTGGTTTTCACCTAAAAGTGTCGCTGGAGTAGTTGGGAACAGAGCATGGAGCAGATGTCTTTGAGCATGCCGGTGCCAGTTCTTTCACAGGTTCCCATAGATCCTTTTCATTGGAGTATCTTGGTTTGAGCTTTGGTCAGTTGTATCTTGAGTGTTTTCTAACAGAGATCTTTCCCAGAGTGAAACATGGGCCTTGGATATCATTCCTACAGTAAATTCAAGAGTGGTTTGAGCGTGTTGCAGGCTTCTCATTGTTGCATCTTTTAATGTGGTAGCAAAATACTTGATTACTCCCAGTATTAGCCATAGAGAATAGCTGGAGGGTGAGGATTGTTCTCCTTTGCTTTGCAAAATATTGTTGGAAATTTGTTTCTTCAGGGGCACATAAACAGACCCAGTTAGTAAATGACTGTGGGGAAATATTAATGCTGAAAATGTGCTGCAACTGGTAGTAGGCTGCCAACTTGTATTTTCTTGGAAGTGAGTGATTCCTCTTGTTTGCACTACCTAGAAGGTTAGAAAGTTATTAAGGAGAGGGGATACACATTGATGTACCAGAAAGTAGGAGACAAATACTAAATTTTAATTGCTATTAAAATAGTGAAATTGAGCAGTGGTATTGGTGTGACTGGGAGATGTGGATGCTATACCTTTTTTTTTTTTCCTCTTTCTCCCCCTTTAGGAGGGCTTTCGAGCTGCCGCTCTGCTGCTGAACAGCATGCAGTCCTTTCGGGAGCAAAGTAGTTATCACGGAAATCAGCAGAGCTACCCGCAGGAAGTGCACGGTTCATCCCGACTGGAAGAGTTCAGCCCCCGCCAGCAGGCCCAGATGTTCCAGAGCTTTGGAGGAGGTGCTGGCAGTGGACGTCGTGGAGCAACAGGAGCCTCTACAGCAATGCCTGGTGAGAGCTCTGGCCATCAGAGCTACCAAGGTTTCAGAAAAGAAGCAGGAGAGTTTTACTATATGGCTGCCAACAAAGATCCAGTGACATCAGGAGGGCAGCAGCCACCTCAGCGCAGGCCTTCTGGACCAGTACAGAGCTATGGGCCCCCTCAAGGGAGTAGCTTTGGGAGTCAGTATGGGAGTGAGGGACATGTGGGCCAGTTTCAAACACAGCACTCGACCCTTGGGGGCGTATCCCACTATCAACAGGATTATACTGGTCCTTTTTCTCCAGGGAGTGCCCAGTATCAGCAGCAGGCTTCTAGCCAGCAGCAGCAGGTGCAGCAGCTGCGACAGCAGATCTATCAATCTCATCAGCCTTTACCCCAGGCTTCTAGCCAGTCTGCTTCTAGCACCTCACACTTGCAGCCCATGCAGCGTCCATCCACCCTGCCTTCCTCTGCTTCTGGGTACCAGTTACGAGTGGGTCAGTTCAGCCAACACTATCAGCCACC
>NW_008823954.1:1801149-1816601 GCF_000699105.1 Pygoscelis adeliae | reverse complement strand
CGTTTTGGCCAGTCAGGACAGAATTATGATGGAAGCTACAGCGTGAATTCTGGGTCGCAGTATGAAGGCCATGCTGTGGGTTCCAATGCACAGGCATATGGGACACAGTCAAACTACAGCTTTCAGACTCAACCAATGAAAAGCTTTGAGCAGTCTAAGCTGCCCCAAAGCGGGCAGCAGGGGCAGCAGCAACAGCACCCACCTCAGCACGTAATGCAGTATTCAAATGCTGCCACCAAACTCTCTCTTCAAAGTCAAGTGGGACAGTACAGCCAGACTGAAGTTCCTGTAAGGTCACCAATGCAGTTCCACCAAAACTTCAGTCCAATCTCTAATCCGTCTCCTGCTGCATCTGTGGTTCAGTCTCCAAGCTGCAGCTCTACCCCTTCTCCACTCATGCCAGGTGGAGAAAATCTCCAATGTGGGCAAGGCAACATGTCCATGGGTTCTAGAAACCGAATCCTGCAGATGATGCCTCAGCTTAGTCCTACACCATCTATGATGCCAAGCCCCAATGCTCATGCAGGGGGATTCAAGGGATTTGGGCTGGAAGGACTGCAAGAAAAAAGGCTCACAGATCCAGGGCTGAGCAGCCTGAGTGCTCTAAGTTCTCAAGTGGCCAATCTGCCCAACACAGTCCAGCACATGTTGCTCTCGGATGCCTTGGCACCTCAGAAAAAAAGTTCCAAAAGGTCATCCTCTTCAAAGAAGGCCGACAGCTGTACCAACTCAGAAGGCTCCTCCCAGGCAGAGGAGCAACTCAAGTCTCCCCTGGCAGAGTCCCTTGATGGTGGCTGTTCCAGTAGTTCAGAGGATCATGGGGAAAGGGTGAGACAGCTGAGTGGCCAGAGCACCAGTTCAGACACCACTTACAAAGGGGGTAACTTAGAGAGATCCAACTCCTCACCAGCACAAGGCTCTCAGAATGAGCCATCAAAACTCAGCAGCAGCCCTGCAGCTAGGGAAGATGTGGCCTCCCCTGATGGGAAGGAAGCTGTGGTGGCTGTGGAAAATGCTCCAAAAGTGAATGAAAAGGCAGTTGGGGTGATTGTCTCCCGGGAAGCCATGACAGGAAGAGTAGAAAAGTCAGGTGGACAAGATAAACCTGCACAAGATGATGCTTCCGCAGCCACTCAGGCACCAGCTAGTGCTAGTGGAGCGAAAGAAGCTGGGCATGCAGGGATGCAGCCAGAAACTCAAGGAGGAAGTAAAGGGAGCAAAAGCGGAGATAACACTAACCATAATGGAGAGGGGAACAGCCAGCCTGGTCATGCAGTTGTTGGGCCAAATTTTCCTGCAAGAACAGAACCTTCCAAATCTCCTGGCAGTTTAAGATACAGTTACAAGGATAATATAGCAGCTGGTATACAGAGAAATATTGGTGGCTTTCCACAGTATCCTTCTGGTCAAGAAAAAGGGGATTTTCCGGGGCACAGTGAGCGCAAAGGCCGGAATGAGAAGTTTCCTAGCCTCCTACAGGAGGTCTTACAGGGGTACCACCATCATCCAGACAGAAGGTATTCTAGGAATGCACAGGAGCATTCTGGGATGGCAGGGAGTTTGGAGGGAGCCATGAGGCCCAATATCTTAATTAGTCAAACCAATGAATTGACCAATAGAGGCCTCTTAAATAAAAGCATGGGGTCTCTCCTGGAAGGCCCTCACTGGGGTCCCTGGGATAGGAAGTCTAGCAGTGCAGCTCCTGACATGAAGCAGATAAATCTAGCTGATTACCCTATTGCTAGAAAGTTTGATGTGGAGTCTCAGTCTTCTGCCCATGAAGGGGGAGCGCTCTCAGAGAGGAGATCAGTGATCTGTGACATATCTCCATTAAGGCAACTTGTCAGAGATCCCGGCCCTCACCCAATGGGGCACATGGGTCCTGAGGCCAGAAGTGGAAGGAGTGAACGTCTTGCCCCTGGCTTGAGCCAGTCAGTAATACTCCCTGGTGGTTTAGTATCCATGGAAACAAAGATGAAAGCTCACAGTGGGCAAATAAAAGAAGAAGATTTTGAACAGTCAAAGAGCTCAGCTAGTCTCAATAATAAAAAAACAGGAGACCATTGTCATCCTGCTGGCATCAAACATGAATCTTTCAGAGGCAATGCTAGCCCTGGAGCTGCAGTCTCCGATGCTGCTCCAGACTACATTCCCCAGCAGGACAGCAGATCGACACAGATGAGACGAGCACCTGGCAGAACTGGAAGCAGCAGGGGTAAATCACCTTCTCAATTTCAGGATCTTGCTGATAAGCTGAAAATGTCACCAGGCAGAAGCAGAGGCCCAGGGACAGATCTGCATCACATGAACCCACACATGACACTATCTGAAAGAGTTAACAGGGGTTCCTTGCATTCTGCTTACCCTCAGAATTCAGAAGGCCCGTCTTTGGCTTCAGCATATCACACAAATGCTAGGCCTCATGCTTTCGGTGACCCTAACCAGAGTTTAAATTCCCAGTATCATTACAAGAGACAGATATACCAGCAACAGCAAGAAGAATACAAAGATTGGGCAAGCAGCACTGCTCAGGGTGTGATTGCTGCAGCTCAGCACAGGCAGGAAGGAGCAAGGAAGAGCCCTAGACAACAGCAGTTTCTGGAAAGAGTAAGGAGTCCCTTAAAAAATGACAAGGATGGAATGATGTACCTTCAAGGTAGCTCTTACCACGATACTGGAAGCCAGGAATCTGGGCGCTGCGTTATGGGGAGTGACAGTACTCAGAGCAAATGCACCGAACTGAAACACGGCAACCAGAAGTTGCAGCATCACGAATCTGGTTGGGATCTCTCTCGGCAAACTTCTCCTGCCAAAAGCAGTGGCCCTCTTGGAGCAGCCAACCAAAAAAGATTTTGCCCTCAAGAAAGCGATGGGCATCGACGGGAGGAATCTACAGATTTGCCCAAGCCTAGTAATGCCATGCTCAGGCTCCCTGGCCAGGACGACCAGTCTCCTCAAAATCCATTAATTATGAGGAGGAGAGTCCGTTCTTTCATCTCGCCTATCCCTACCAAAAGACAGCCACAGGATATGAAGAATAGTGGCAGTGAAGATAAAGGGCGACTGATGACTTCAGCAAAAGAAGGAGCTGATAAAACATACAACTCCTATGCTCATTCATCTCAAAGCCAAGATGTTGGCAAGTCAGTTGCAAAGGGAGATTCCTTCAAGGACCTGCCAAGTCCTGATAATAGGAACTGCCCTGCTGTTTCCCTCACAAACCCGGCTAAGACCAAAATATTGCCCCCAAGAAAGGGGCGAGGATTAAAACTGGAAGCTATTGTTCAAAAAATTACATCTCCCAATATTAGGAGAAGTGTTTCTACCAACAGTGCTGAAACTGGTGCAGATACTGTCACTCTTGATGACATCTTGTCCCTTAAGAGTGGACCTGAAGGAGGAAATGTGGCTGGACATGGACCAGAGGCTGAGAAGAGAAAAGGAGAGATGTTGGATCAAGTGGGGCCAGCAAGCCAGGATACAACTGGTGAAATAACTCTTCCAAGATCTTCAGAAGAGTGGCAAAGCAGTGAGGATGATAAAACCAAGAAAGAGGTCCCTGAAACTGCCAGTGTTGGTAAAGAAGGAGCAGGATCCAGTGCAGCACCGCCACCTTCTCAGAAGTCAGGTGGTCAGGGAAGGTCTGATGGATCTGTAAGCGGAGCTGGAACTCTGACCTTTTCTGACTCTAAAACAATTTCCCCTTCCAGTGTGTTTACTTCTGAACCAAATCCGAAGTCTGAGGAAAAAGATGGAGATGTGACAAACATTTCACCTAAGCCAGATGGTTTCCCTCCAAAGGGATATTTTCCCTCTGGAAAGAAAAAGGGGAGGCCAATTGGGAGTGTGAACAAGCAGAAGAAGCAGCAGCAGCAGCAACAGCAGCAGCAGCAGCAGCTGCCACCACCGCCACCACCCCCACCAGTACCTTCACAGTCTTCAGAAGGGGTAGGTGGTGGTGAGCCAAAACCGAAGAGGCAAAGGAGGGAGAGGCGAAAACCTGCAGCACAGCCACGGAAGCGGAAGCCTAGACGGGCTGCTCCGATTGTGGAGCCTCAAGAACCAGAGATCAAGCTTAAATATGCTACCCAGTCTGTAGATAAAACTGACTCCAAGAATAAGTCCTTTTTCCCTTATATTCATGTGGTAAACAAGTGTGAATTAGGCGCTGTGTGCACAATCATTAATGCGGAGGAAGAGGAGCAGAACAAATTGGTGAGGGGTCGGAAAGGACAGAGGTCTTCAACACCCCCTCCTAGCAATGTGGAGAGCAAAGTGCTGCCCACCTCAACTTTCATGCTGCAGGGCCCTGTAGTAACAGAGTCTTCTGTCTTAGGGCATCTGGTTTGCTGCCTGTGTGGCAAATGGGCCAGCTATCGTAACATGGGTGACCTCTTTGGTCCTTTCTACCCCCAGGATTACGCAGCCACCTTGCCCAAGAACCCACCTCCAAAGAGGGCCACAGAAATGCAGAGCAAGGTCAAGGTACGTCACAAAAGTGCTTCTAATGGTTCCAAGACAGATACGGAAGAGGAGGAGGAACAGCAACAACAGAAGGAACAAAGAAGCCTAGCTGCTCATCCCCGCTTTAAGAGACGGCACCGCTCGGAGGACTGTAGTGGAGCCTCTCGGTCACTTTCAAGGGGAGCTTCTTGTAAAAAAGCAACCACTGACGGTGGCAGTGGTGGTGAAAAGACTCCTTTGGACTCAAAACCCTCTATGCCCACTTCAGAAGGTGGCACTGAGCTGGAGTTACAAATTCCTGAACTACCTCTTGACAGCAATGAATTTTGGGTCCATGAGGGTTGTATTCTCTGGGCCAATGGGATCTACCTGGTCTGTGGCAGGCTCTATGGGCTGCAGGAAGCTGTGGAGATTGCAAGAGAGATGGTGAGTACCTAACCTTGCTATACAAAATGATTTGTTTTCATTTGCAATATGTATACCATTTGTAATACCATTTTTTTCCTTGTTCTTATCTCACGTCTTAAGCGATCATCTTTCATCTTAAATAAATCTCTAGTGATGCCCTTTTGATGGCCTCGTTCAGATCTCTGCCACACCTGATCAGACATTTTTCAGGCATCAAAAAGCTGGATGCTCATTACCTACTAAAAGTTCTGGATGTCCAAAGGCTTTCTCATGACTACAATGATCTTTTTTCTCCTCCTTATTTTATCCTATTAGGTATTCAATATTCTCTAGGGCTCTTCTTGGAGTCATACAGTGAAAGGACAAGTGGCAGCAGACAGAAATTGCAACACAGAAAATTCCAATTCAATATTAGGCAAAAAATTTCACAGTGGGGTGGTCAAATATTGGATTGAGGGAGGGGGAACGACAGAGAAGCTGTGGAATATCTGTTCTTGGAGATGCACAAATGGGACTGGGCAAGGCCCTAAGCAACCCACTTTACTTCTGAAGTTGGATCTAGCTTCAAAGTTGGCTCTGCTTTCAAGCAAGGGTCCCTTCCAACCTAAGTTATTCTGTGACTGTAATACATATTACACAACTGTAGGAAAATTTGCAGTCCTTATAAAATAAGGTGGGTAAAGTAGAATCACACAGAGGTGTGTAAGCTTTAAGTGAAATGTGGATGGGTTTACTATTGATGAATTCAATATGAATTTTACCACAGATCATAATTATAATTTACTTTCTCCAAAGTGCGAGTATACAGTGAATGAGAAGAAATATGTAAAATTTAAGCAGGGACAAAGGGAGAATTTATTCACAACCACCTGGCTGTGGATGGAGACACTCGCTATTCTTGATTTTCTGAGACATAAGCTGGCACTTTAAAACCACAGTTACGTGGCTTGCTTTGCCATCGTCGGTATGCTGCATCCCTTTATTTATGGTTACCTTTTGCATTATGCTTTCTGTCCTGGGCCAGACCATGAAAGAGGCACTACACTACTTTTTCCTGTTGCCTTCAGATTCTTCCTTTTCTAAACAGCGTTGGGATCCAGTTTTTATCTTGTCTTCGCTCAGTATTGTTACACACAGTGTGCTCATTTCTTCCCCGTGAGCTTTTCTCTTCAGGTTTGATTCCTGGCTTGTTCTGCATTTTTGCTAACTGTTCTTTGACAGTAATTACATGCTTCTTTGCCCTAACTTGATTTGGCCTGCATTCTTGTTTCTAGCCTCTCATTAAACAAAGTCAGTTAATTTCATTTGGTTTTCATCGAGCCGTGCCTGCATGCTTATTCTGATGCAACTGCTGAATTTCTTATCTCTGATAATTGCAAGGTTTCTTTCGGGATCTCCACCACTGTTTTGGATTCTACTCGCAATGTGGCCATGTTTTCATATGTCTTGTAGTTCACCAGTATTTTGAATTTGGATTGCTCTGGCCTGATTTTCACTTTTTCCTGTTTTCAGGGTGTGTCTTTCATTTATGATCCTTGTTCTCCCAATAGCAAATGCCTTCTGCAAGTTCTTGAACCACTTGAGTTGTCCTCCAGCAATCCTTTTTGTGTTCCTGTACCTGCAAAGGGGGTATGCCCAGCAGAAACATGCTGTGCTGATAGGCTCTAATCAAACTTGACAAATAGTAGCCCGTTATCCACAACATTTTTATATGGGTTTTGCATGTTGTTTGACGTCTAGTTCTTTCTCTGCATGGGATCTTGATGACTTTCTGACTGAACACACTTTGGTCTACCCTTTATCACTTTCTTCCAACCATTATGATCATCTCCTTGTCACAAATAGATTTTTTTTTTTTTCTCATCTTCTTAACCCTTTCATCTGCCCTTATGGCACGGTACAAGAACATCTCCTTACCTCCCTTGAACCTGGTGTCCTTTTCTCTCTACCTCTTTCCTTTAATCACTTGCTCAACTCCTAGGTTTTCTTTTCCCTCGTACCTGTAGACATGTATACACCATCACTTATAAGCCTGCCTGACAAAAAGCACATACTAAAATTCATGTTTCTACAGCAGATGTATAAGAGATATATACTTGTCCATAGATCTGACATTCTGGAATTGGCAACTGAATGCTACTCAACAAGCTGGAAACACGTGCAGTCTACTCTTAGCCACTCCAGCAATTGATATGAGCCTTCAATTTAATACTTGTTTTTAAAAAGGGGCATTAGACGTAGAAGTATTTTGCTTATCAACTGTAATCTACGCAGCCTAGGGTGTTTCCCTTTTTTTTTTTTTTTTTTTAAAGTGTACAAAATGCCTGTGGCCTCTTTTGCCTTTGCAACTACCTCTTAATTTCCTTTCCCTTTTTTCATGTCAGAATTCTTTGAGTGCATTGTCTGGGGCTCTTATCCTCCACTGTCGCTTCAGTTGTGCTCTACTACAATTGTTATGAGTGTTTATGGTGATCTCTTCCTAGCTAAGGTTCAGATCCAGTACTTCACTTTCCTCTCCCTGTCAGCTACATTTGTCACTATCAGCTGTGCTGCTCTTGGAAGTGTTGTTCCTCCATTGTTTCTCGTCTGTGTCCTCTTTTGATTACCTCCTTTCTTTCCACTATTTTTTGCAGAGGCTGTTGTTCATTACTCCCAGCTTTTTGTGTGGGGTTCACTGAAGTGCTGCTTATGCTTTCCTTCCCTTTATCCTGGAATACCATGCCAGTCACTTTTTTCCAATGTCTTGTAGAGCTTCCTTTTTGCTCCAGGTTCACGTTCTTCTGCCACAAAGTTAAAAATTGTTCTTGAATTCATGGTGAATTCTCAGACTCTTACTTCAAAATGTGGCTTTTAATCTACATCATCCTTAATCCATCGTCTGCCGTCTTGTTCTGATTTTCTTGTCACTCAGATTCACAGTCTTCTCGTTTGCTTTTAAAATTATTTCTTCCTAATCCTTCCTATTTAAGGCTGTAAGAAATACTGCTTACTTTCTGTGTATGAGAAGTAATATGTAGCCTTTCAGTGCTCTCCACTGTTCTGTCTGGGTCCGTTTTTAATCTAGTTATAAGACTCTGAACTTTCAGAGGCAGGGACCATTTTCTTGTGTGCTTTGTTTTGTTATGTCTTATACAAACACGGTAAGAGGTGTCCTAGCTGAATGTTGGGCTGTTCTGCATTACGTCCATAAGAGTAATCCATCTTTCTCTTTCACCTCTGTCACAAATAATGGAATAGGTTTTCTCCTAGCATTATTTTTTCCTTAACCTTTTTATCCTATTGTAGCAAATTGTAGTGCTGTATTCTTCTCTGGAAGCAGTATATCCTTCCCTCTTCAGTTAGGAGAGGGTTACGTGCAGCACGAAGATGGCAGTCAGGGTATTCAGAGGTGTACCTGCCAGAAGCCATCCCCAGGCAGTGGAAAGGCTCTGCTGAACTAGACTCTTTTGCCCTGCTGCCTGAGGATAGCCGCCTGGCTCAGACAGCTGATTTTACTATGCTCATTGTGTATGCTCTTTCTTTACCTCTTCCTTGCTCTGCAAGTGCATTTTCTTTTTGTTCCTTCTGACATGCAGTTCATCAGTGTTAGTGTCCTGGAAAAGCAGATGTGCAAACCATGTAGCTGCTTGCTAGCAGGTGAGAGTAGACAGATGTGTGCACAAGCATACAGGAATCTAGGTCTTAAATTTGGTCTGGGGTAAGGAGAGACATTAGTTTATGGCATATGAAGGGTCATGAGCCTGGAAGTGAATAATTCATGTATGTAATGCATTCTGTGCAAATGAAATACTGCCATAATTCAAAATCTGTGTAAACTGTTTGTAATACCCACAAAGGGAAAATGCGCACCAAATTTAAACTGAATCCATACCGTTAAGTGAGTTGAAATATTTTCTTTAGAGATCTGGCTCTATTGTTGCTTAGGCAGAATCCTAGTATAGAAATAAGAAACTTAAACTTCTAGTCAAAGGCCGTAAACCATCGAACCATAATGTAGAGGTAGTGGCATAAGTAACCTGCCCTGCATTTCTTCTCCTCACACCAATTTACCTGTTTTTTCTCACATGGAAGCTTATTATAGATTCCCACCCACCCCACCTCCCACCCCCCAACACCTCTGTTTCTCATTTGCCTTCCAGAATCAGCAAAGAATCTGAAGCATTTTTCTTGCTATGTTAAGTTTTCTGTTCCTTATATGAATAAATGTCTGTGTCTTACTGAAGTTGTTTGACAACAGCCCCATAGTCAATCTCACAAAAGGCTTAGAACGTATGTGAGGTTGCTCAAAGATCAACTTGCACCAGATGCTCTAGAAGAATTTGAGATGAGAAGGTATTATCTTAAAAAGGTTTATCAAACTGTGAAGTGACTCTCCTGAGCTTTGAGCTTTCCTTAAAGTCTGATTTCACCCTAGACTGAAAATGGTGTGAATGTATTATCGGCTAAGCGGCAATCTAGCTGGTTTCCAAAGTGCTAGAATCTGCCTTTCTTGAAGGCAAAAAGGTGTTCCTCTTGCTCTGGCCATTCTAGAGGGCTTCTTGGTTCTAAGCATGTGAATAGCTGATCAGATGAATTGGGCTGCTTCAGATGCAGAATGACTTAATCCTTCTCCTTATTTTGAGGTTCAAAGTACCTACCCCAGCAGGTGGACATACCTGCCAAGTAGTCTGTCTTTCTCTCTTAAACTGCTTGTTAAACCATAGTAAGGGTGCTTCTTGCAGTTGGACGTTTTTGGTTCCGATTTCATTTTGGCTAATGAAATCTTGAACTGAAAAAATGCCGTCTCCCTAGTGCTGGATGATCGTGTTGCCTATAGAATGCTTTCTTTCAAATATTGAAGGTGACCATGTTTTTAGACTAGGTAAAGCAGATTATAAGTGATTTGACATACGATCCTTGCCTTACGATACTAGGAATCTTAAAGCAGGTATTCCTGCAGCAGGCTTGAAAGTATATCCATACTCTTCCTCTGGAAATTTTTTGGTCTGTCTTCTTACAGTCATGTCAACCACTTCTTTGCATTTATAGATTTGGAGAGCTAACAGTTCATGCAGTTTGCTATAAATTTAAGGAAACAGTTTCCTACTAGTTTATCTTCTCATTGTTTTCCTATTCATAAGAAACTCATTTTCATGCAAGATGAAATCTTTGTTACCTTTGAAACTGGCAAAATTATGAAGTCACTTTGGTAGTTGTCAGCAGATTTAATGGTCAAAAGAATTGATGGTCTTTCTTCTCAGTATTAAATTTCAGAAGCTGTAAGTGAAGAGAAGAACAATGCAGAGAACATTCTTTGTGTTAGGTTGAGTTGTAGAATCTGAGAAGATAGTTCTACTATTGTTTTCTAAAAAGCTGTTCACTAGGAGGTGGTATGCTGTTTCTTGGAAATTTTTTTATAACACACTTTTTTTCCAAGGCAGAGGCTCTGGCCTAGCCACAGGTATTACTTCTGGGGCCGTCCATCCCCGTGTCTTGTGTGTCGTCGTCCCCCCGGCTCCGCCATCAGAATTGACCTTGCTGAAGGTAAATCTAGCTCTTGTTTCTGCTGACAGTGCTCTGTGAAAGGAAAGCTTGTTTATATCCCCCTTTTAAAGATCTCTTTTAAAAGGTCTAAAGAATTTAATGCTTTTCTCATCAATCTCTGCTTCATTCCCAGCTTAAGAAATCTTTTAATCCTTATACATGGAAAGAAGTCCTTGGAACCTGTTTCCTTTGTTGCTTCTTAATGAAAGGATCATCTTGGGTTTCAGTCAGGAGAACTTCAGAGTAACAAGCAGTGAAGGGTAAAATCTGCCCATCACCTACAGTATAATGGAAGGAGATACTGGGCTTTCTCTCACCAATCTGGAATTTTGTCTGTCCGACTCTCCATGGATTATCTTTCAAAGCCTGCTGCTTACCTGAAGAGTAAATCTACCCGCTTTAGGACTGTTAACAAGCCTGTTCAGAAGGTCAGACTGACATTGGAGAAAGTTCTTAAAAACCACATATGGGCTCACAGGCATTCAGAACCTAAATGCATGTCTCTTTCTTTGCAAATTGATATTAGATATTTGAATTTTTCATTACTGTTGGGCAGTGGCAGCCTCCTGGCTCATGTTGAGTGTGCCTTTGTTAGTTTGTAGGGCTGGAGGTAGGTTTACATATGCTATCCAGATTTCACGGAGAATAACATCTGGTTTCGCACAGAAAAGTTGTCCTTGACCACTTAAGACTCCTGCTAGTTGATCTCCCAGAGTGTCTTATCTGTGGAAATCGGTACCATAGAGGAAATAAGGATTGCCTATCTATAATATTTTGTTTACTCTGTTGCTTTCTTAGAACCATTTTCTTTTGTTTACCTCTACCATTCTGGACCCTAGCTGTAAATTGGGTAAAGAAAGGTGCCTAGAGGGATCACTAGGAATTAAGCTATTTATATGCCCAGATTTGGGAAATCAAAGCCTAACAAAAACGCTCCTACACGCTGTAAGTAATTGCTTTTAAAAGGTTCCTAACTGTGTGGCTAATCAAATGCCTAAGCTAGGGAATCAGTATGAACTGAGAAAATTGTGGAAGGTTAGCTACCTCTGGCAAAACAAAGCAAAACAGTTTCTAGCCCCAGAAACCTGAGTAGTGTATCACCATGAGTCTGAAGGGTGTCAGTTTATTCTGAATGTCTCATTTGGCACAGGTGTGCTTTGTTATCCCTAAGCCAGGCTAGGAGTGAGTTGCTAACAGGAGGGGTGATCCTACTTTATCCTCTTTGCAAGCTGCTTGCTCCCACTATTTCCCTTGTGCTAGATTTACCAACTGTGCATTTGCACAGGGGGTTGATTTTTAGCTAGCTAATCCATCAGAAGACTGGCTTGGAGTGGGGGATCTTTGTGCCAGATCAGCCATCTGAATCCGCTTACTCTGAACCACGTTTGCTGTCTCTGATAGGGAGGGCCCTTTCCACTGGTAATTATAACCATTAGATCAAGTTAGCCATAACACAAAATTGTGCCCAGGTGATGCCACCATGTGAAAGTGTTTTAGGTCCACAGTGCTACTGTTTCTAAGTGTTGGGAGATGAATGCTCACCTTTTATTCATTATCCTTCTTTTTAGAGAAGAAAAATGTGCAGAACCTGACACTCTTCCTTTTTTTTTCCTTTTGTTTTTTTTCCCCTCCAAAAAGCCCCTCAAGTGAAGTTCTGCATCAGGTCAGGGTTCAGCTGAAATAATAATCTGCTGCTTCAAAGACCACATGCCTGACAAACACAGGAAGGAAAACCTGTGTTTCTTACATCCATACCTGTAATAGTAGGGAGAAATTTCCAGAGTAGGAAGAAGTGACACTGGAGCTTGTTAATTTTTCACTGTGGGGAAAGGGAAACTAACAAATTTAAAAACAGCCTGTTAGCAGTGGTTGAAAAAAGGGTGTGTAGAGAACATTGTCTGCTTATTTTTATCTCTGGCAACAGCTTTTAGTATGCTTTAAGTGCTCAAGTGAGGAGTGCCACTGAATCTCGAGGCATCTTCTACAATTACCCTTAAAGTGGTTGAGTTCTTGGTTTTCACTGACGGACTGTGTCTAAACACCTAGTTGCCTGAGCTGGAAATGTGCTCTTTCTTTCTTGAAGACAGTCCTTAGTACAATTAGTTTAACATTCGTTTTCATTCCTCAGGAAATGGCAGTGTCTTTAATATTCTTCAGCAGTGTTACAAAAATAAGGAAGCATGAAACTTCGGGTGGAGAAGAAATTCTGAAAGACAGGCTGAATAATGAAGTTCAGATTCGGTTTTCTCAGAAAGGCATTGCCATCTGCTGCGCTACTGAAACTCTCTGTGTTGTCATGACTCCTGGTCTGTAAGAGTGTGCCGCCACAGAGATGAGAACCTGGTAGGAGCCCCTGTTGATTCTCAGTTCATTGCCTTCCTCTGGCAGGGACCTAGAAGTGTGAATGTCTAGTGCTACAGCACTTTATAGCTCACAGCAGCTCTGTATATTGGTATCACAAGCCTCAAATGCCGAAGAGGTGAGCAGATAGAATCCACATCTACATTTCTGATGTATATATTTCAATATCTTGAGTGATTGGAAGCCATTAATTACATTTGTGAAATGAAGCTGGCTTTCCTTGGCTTTACTGTGAGTAGAAATCAGGTAAAACTGGTGCAGCATGTTGGTGATCATGGATTGTAGATGGCAGGAAGTACAGTTTAGTTGAGGTCTCAAACTTAAAGATGGTACTGGGAAAAGAGGAAAGACTTCTCCAGTATTGAGCTTTTGTATGGGGCAAAGAGAAGATGAAGGGTAGGCAGGGAAGTCGTTTCTGTGCATCTTTATTAGTAGACTCCTTTGCCATTAGCTTATCCTGAAGTATGGGCATTATGTCTGTGCTTGCATGTGGTTTTATATTTTACTGTTTGTCTAGCATGTGGAGTGAGGAAAGCAGAAAATAGATGTACTGACAATAGACTGTTGGGAAAGAATAGGATGTTTAACCACTTACATTAGTTGTAGCCAGGAGCACTGGAAACTTGTATGTAAAAAGGAGGAGCTTGCTCATTCCACAGTTGTGGCCTTTCTATAAAGCATCAGGGATCCTCGAAATCTATGTACAATTTTCATTTAAAAATACATTTAAGTGACTTTAATTTCTAAGAGGCACTTCCAAATGTGAGTGGGGCCTTCTCTGTGCAGGAGACTTCTAAACAAAGCTTTAGAGCTTTTTGTCTGGCTATCCACAAGCTCACACAATCCTTTTTGTAAGGTTTAAGTTGCCTGTTACTGTAGAGATGCCAAACTCTTGCTAAATTCTCAGTAGCGAGTGAATACAAATCCATTTATCTGTTATTTTAGCTTGAATCTTTTTAAGCTGTGCTGGCAAAAAGGTTGTTAAGATTCCCCCAAATTGGGGAAGAGGGTTGTTGCGCTGTTTGTGTTTTGTTTTGTTAACTTAAACTGAACTTATTTTAACTTAGACTAATTCCAGATGGTTGTCACTTGAGCTGTATCCCCTTCATTAGAAGAATGCTACTAACAAATAAGTGTTGAAGGACATTCAAGAACTTCGGAAGTTGATTCTGCTCCACGCCTCTGTGTTTAAAATGGCCTATATTTGATTACAACTAGGCAAAAAATGCAAACCCTAAATATTTTCCCTGATTTTGAAAAAAATATTACTTCTTAATCTATCTTTGCTCATTCAGTTTGATAAGAGGTTAATTCCTGGAGGTAAGAATTCATGACCTTCTGTAATATTGTATGGATTATTAGAATTACATTCTATCTTTTGTAAGACTTTTTAAATAAAAAAAATTACAGCTTCTCCATTTTATTTTTAAAATCATTATCCTGAATCCTTTGGTCACTGAATAAGCAAAAATAATGCTAAAACTATACTAATGTTCTACCATTTATTATTCATAATAAAGGAAAGCTCTTCAAATGCTGCAATGCAAACCAAGTTCATAAAAAGCTATGTAAGCATAGTGCTTTGTGCAGTAGCCAGACTCGGGCAGGAATGGTGCAGGCAAAACTGAGACACTTACTGATGGTGGTGTGAGATTTTTTTAAAAAATACAATATAGAAAGCAGTTTTTAAACTTTTTTTTTTCAAAAGTAAATGTTCATCTGTCTGCCCATTATAAACCTAGTTATATAACCCCAATATCTCTTTTTTAATTAGAGAAATATGTTCTGAAAGAGGTTAGATTAATTTCCCTAGATTTAGAAAGATGAGTAAAAATAAAACTGAAGTATGATGAGTATTCATGTAATAATTTTAGAAACTACAGCAAAATTAAAACTCAGTTTTTTGCCTTGAAGAATGTTACTCTGCAGATACAAGAATTGGAGAAAAGAGGTTCTGTCTGTGCTGTGCGTTTTGCCTGAGGTTATGGAAGAAGCTAGGAACAGAGTTTGGGTTCCCTGAATCTTAAAACCATCCTTTTCAGCTAATCTAAGCTATGCTACTCTTACAGTGTTGTGCCTGGGGTAATTTTTTTTTCTTTCTTGGCAGAGGAAATACTTTTCAAACAATTTCATACACTTAGCTGGACTCTGTGTGAAGTACAGGATAGTCTTCATGGATAGAGCACTTTGGAAAAAAGTTATTAATGAATCTTCATTGTTATGAATTGAATCTCAGCCAGCTGCTTAGTGATTAAAGTTTAATTGCATGATGATTAGTTTTCATTAGTAAGCAATTAGCATTTAACAGCAGTCTTGTATTGCTAAAGCTATGGGCGAGCATAAGTGGCTTGAGCCATGTTGAGAAGGAACATAGCTGGAGATGTGGGCACAAAGTTGTTTGGGGAATATGGGGATGGGAATTCTGATGTTAGTTGCCCTCGATAGCTCGTTCCTGCTGCAGTGTTGAGCCAGGAGGGGAGATAGGAGTGGGAAATGGAGCAAATGGCCAAAACAGCACAGCCTGGACATAGGGCACAGAGACTGGCTGTGGATTAGCCCTTATGTAGGGAGTTACCAAAAATAGTCGTCTTCCTCAAAGGGCCATTTGAAGTTCTGAGTTGCTCTTACAGTAATGCTGGTTTTCATAGTCTTATCCCACTCCTTGCTACAACTAAACCTCATTTTTCAGAGTGTGT